>NC_058080.1:308125272-308451349 GCF_014858855.1 Bufo gargarizans
CATAAGCCAGCTTTAATGATCAGATATAAGAGTAGGCACTATAACAGGGAATCTAATGTAAATATGTGTATAAACTATATAGCTACTGCCTGTGTACAAAATCATGTACATTAGGAATCTATACAATGATACCTATATAATTAAAGGTTATTCCATGACTAATGCAAAAAAAAAAAATCAGACGTCATATAGTATATGACAATCTCTTTCTAACAAAGCTAGAACCAGCCCTGTACCTCACATGGATCCAGAGATCTCCCCATTCATTGCTCTGCTACATTTATATCAAGCTGACAGCTCAAGGGGAGGGTATTTTTCTGCGGATGCTCAGGGGGGCGTGTCTCAGCTCTCCCTATCACAGCTCAGGAGGCAGTTGAAGGATGAAACTGAGCATGTGCAGCCATCTCAGTGAGCAGGTCAAGGAAATAAGAAAGAAAACAGTAGGTAACACTATATAGATAGATTTTATTTTCCATGGGACATCCCCTTTAAGAGATATATGTAACATGCATCCAGCATACCATCACCTCAGATGGCCCCAGTTGTCATTTGCCATGTAAGTGGATCATGTGCACTAGCCTACAGAATGTGCTGGCGGGTCACTACTTCCTTGCTTTTTTAGGAAGCTATCAGAAAACAATTAGGTATAGGTGAAAATAATAGAAAAAAGTCACATGTGACATGTGGCTTCTGATGCATTAAAACATACAATACTATATATTTTAGAGACACCAATGAAGCTGGTCACACACATGAGATATCTGTTGGCCAAATGAAACATCTCTAACCAATCCATCCATATCCATGACTGTTGACTGAACCAACTTTATTTACATGTCCCATACACATATATGCTTGGATCTGCTGAGCATGAATGTGTTGGGAATGGGGGTGGGGTGGGGGGACGTTGGGTGGCTTATGTTCCTCCCAAGAACAAAGTGTTCCAGCACAATGAAATACAACATGCCAAAAACCACTCTCCCCAACATCATCCATCAGTGGAGACACAATAAATAATTGGCTGACTCCACCGAAATTGTATGGTGGGCAGCTAGCATAAGATTAATCACAACTACAAAAATAAACCTAATAGACAAAAACCTACAATGTGGCACCAAACAACACAGGTAATACTTTTACATCTTTTATGGCAAATGTATAATTTAATGAATTAAAAGAGCCTTGTAGAATTATTAAAAAAAATGAATATTTGTGAATCTTTATTAAAAATTTTAGTAAACCTAACTGTAGCAACCTGTGTCAGGCAGCTGCTGCCAAGGTCAATAAGATCATGGGTTGCATCAAAGGGAGCATAGATGCCCTTGATAAGAACATAGTCCTACCACTTTACAAATCATTAGTCAGACCTCACATGGAGTACTGTGTACAGTTCTGGGCTCCTGTAAACAAGGCAGACATAGCAGAGCTGGAGAAGATCCAGAGGAGGGCATCTAAAGTAATAACTGGAATGGGGCAACTACAGTACCCTGAAAGATTATCAAAATTAGGGTTACTTTAGAAAAAAGATGATTGAGGGGAGATTTAATTACTATGTATAAATATATCAGGGGACAGTACAGAGATTTATCCCATCATCTATTCATTCCCAGGACGGTGACTGTGACGAGGGGACATCCTCTGCGTCTGGAGGAAAGAAGGTTTGTACACAAACATAGAAGAGGATTCTTTACGGTAAGAGCAGGGAGACTATGGAACTCTCTGCCTGAGGAGGTGGTGATGGTGAGTACAATAAAGGAATTCAAGAGGGGCCTGGATGTATTTCTGGAGTGTAATAATATTACAGGCTATAGCTACTAGAGAGGGATCGTTGATCCAGGGAGTTATTCTGATTGCCTGATTGGAGTCGGGAAGGAATAGTTTTCCACTAGAAATGCCTTCACTTGGATAAACTTTGCAGGATAAGAGGCTGAACTGGATGGATAAATGTCTTTTTTCAGCCTTATACACTGTGTTACTATGTTACAAAGTTGGTTCTCAAAAATTTCCAGGATAAATGTCAGGTAAAGCTGTTATGAATGATAGAACAGTAACCAAAGAATATCCATTTACAGTCAAGCATGAACCCTTTATCCAAGTGCAAATTCCATTGCACGCTATCCGCTTCTTGCAGTGTCCTGTCCTGGCTGATATTACTGTGTGTCACCTAACCCTTGACACATACCTATTCAGAATAAATGGCGCATGGATAACGGCAAACTGTTTACCTGAGAAAGTTGTCTTCATCCTTTCAGGTTTTCTTTTCATAAGGACTTGAGAAGCATTCACTAGACCACATCAGTGTAATGTTGATATGCCATGCTAGGTGTCCAGCCACCGCCATGTGGACAGTAAAGAATTTTTCCATCTTGACCCCAAGATGTGCAATAAATGCCTGAAAGTAGTCAGAAAGCATGCTCTGCTCTTTCAATCAGTCTGTTGGCCTGTTTCTAAAGCATTTTTGTGGCCAAGAAAATTATATAAGTCTATATAGGTATAGGATGAATGATGAAAAAGCATGCTGCCACATACAGTGGATATAAAAAGTCTACACACCCCTGTTAAAATGTCAGGTTTCTGTGATGTAAAAAAATGAGACAAAGATAAATCATTTCAGAACCTTCTTCCACCTTTAATGTGACCTATAAACTTTAACAATCAATTAAAAAACAAACTGAAATCTTTTAGGTCAGGCATGCTCAACCTGCGGCCCTCCAGCTGTTGCAAAACTACAACTCCCATAATTCCCGGACAGCCTACATCTATCAGCCTACAGCAGGGCATGGTGGGAGTTGTAGTTTTACAACAGCTGGAGGGCCGCAGGTTGAGCATGCCTGTTTTAGGTGGAGGGAAGAAAACTAAAAAAAACTAAATAATGTGGTTGCATTCTTGTAACTGGGGATGTAGCTGTGTTCAGAATTAAGCAATCACATTCAAAATCATGTTAAATAGGAGTCAGCATACACCTGCCATTATTTAAAGTGCCTCTGATTAACCCCAAATAAAGTTCAGCTGCTCTAGTTGGTCTTTCCTGAAATTTTCTTAGTCGCATCCCACAGCAAAAGCCATGGTCCACAGAGAGCTTCCAAAGCATCAGATGGATCTCATTGTTAAAAGGTATCAGTCAGGAGAAGGGAACAAAATAATTTCCAAGGCATTAGATATACCATGAAACACAGTGAAGACAGTCATCATCAGGTGGAGAAAATATAGCACAACAGTGACATTACCAAGAACTGGACGCCCCTTCAAAATTGATGAAAAGACGAGAAGAAAACTGGTCTGGGAGGCTATCAAGAGGCCTACAGCAACATTAAAGGAGCTGCAGGAATATCTGGCAAGTACTGGCTGTGTGGTACATGTGACAACAATCTCCTGTATTCTTCATATGTCTAGGCTGTGGGGTAGAGTGGCAAGACGAAAGCCTTTTCTTACGAAGAAAAACATCCAAGTCAGGCTACATTTTGCAAAAGCACATCTGAAGTCTCCCAAAAGCATGTGGGAAAAAGTGTTATGGTCTGATGAAACCAAGGTTGAACATTTTGGCCATTATTCCAAAAGATATGTTTGGCGCAAAAACAACACTGCACATCACCAAAAGAACACCATACCCACAGTGAAGCATGGTGGTGGCAGCATCATGCTTTGGGGCTGTTTTTCTTCAGCTGGAACTGGGGCCTTAGTTAAGCTAGAGGGAATTATAAACCGTTTCAAATACCAGTCAATATTGGCACAAAACCTTCAGGCTTCTGCTAGAAAGCTGAACATGAAGAGGAACTTCATCTTTCAGCATGACAACGACCCAAAGCATACATCCAAATCAACAAAGGAATGGCTTCACCAGAAGAAGATTAAAGTTTTGGAATGGCCCAGCCAGAGCCCAGACCTGAATCCGATTGAGATTCTGTGGGGTGATCTGAAGAGGGCTGTGCACAGGAGATGCCCTCGCAATCTGACAGATTTGGAGTGTTTTTTAGCAAAGAAGAGTGGGCAAATCTTGCCAAGTCAAAATGTGCCAGGCTGATAGACTCATTCCCAAAAAGACTGAGTGCTGTAATAAAATCAAAAGGTGCTTCAACAAAGTATTAGTTTAAGGGTGTGCACACTTATGCAACCATATTATTTTATTTTTATATTTTTTCTTCCCTCTACCTAAAAGATTTCAGTTTTTCAATTGATTTGTACAGTTTATAGGTCACATTAAGGCCTCATTCACACAGTCAGTGTTCAGTCAGTGATTTCCATCAGTGATTTTGAGCCAAAACCAGGTGCGGCTCTAAACACAGAACAGGTGCAGATCTTTCCTTTACCCTGGGTTCAGACCTGAGCGTTTTACAGCGCGTTCCTACGCGCTGTAAAACGCACAACAGGCAAGAACTAATGATTCCCTATGGGAATGGTTCTCACCTGGGCGTTTTACAGCGCGTACGATGGCGCTGTAAAACGCCCGACGCTCAAACAAGTGCTTGAGCTTTTTTTTGGGCGTTTGTCACGCGTTCCCGTACATAGATATTCGGGAACGCGCGACAATGTGTGCACGCCTGTCTCTGTATGCGCGATTGTAAACGCCCGTACAATCGCGCATACAGAGCGCTCGTTTCAGAACGCTCAGGTCTGAACCCACCCTTATACCTTATCTCTGTGGAGGCTCCAATCCAGGTTTTGGCTCACAATCACTGATGGAAATCACTGACCGAACACTGATGTGTGAATGAGGCTTGAAGGTTGAAAAAGTTCTGAAATGATTTATCTTTGTCTCATTTTTTTACATCACAGAAATCTGACATTTTAAC
This sequence comes from Bufo gargarizans, assembly GCF_014858855.1. Classification (NCBI taxonomy): domain Eukaryota; kingdom Metazoa; phylum Chordata; class Amphibia; order Anura; family Bufonidae; genus Bufo; species Bufo gargarizans. The sequence continues at coordinate 308,130,063 of NC_058080.1, forward strand.
AGGGGTGTGTAGACGTTTTATATCCACTGTATGTGGCAGTATGTACATGGGTGCGACTTGCACCGTTAACTTCAGGCTGCAAATCAAGCATAAATTGTACCCTAAACACATTCCCCCACCTTTAAATACCTGATGTCTCCACCTATCTACACAGCTGTTAAGATGCTGATCCATTAACACTAGTGATGAGAGGCAGAGGCAATAATCAAATTTGCAATATTTTGCAAATATTTGGGCAAATATTCATCATAAATTTGTGAATTAGAGAATTTGACATTATTTTCTTGATTGTGAAAACTGGCAATGTAATATGCAAGTATTACGTGCGCAATACAGGCGTGGGTCACTGTTGCTACATTTTTCAAGCTGCTAGAGGTCTCCTGAGACTGGAGAAAATGGTTGGCTCGGCAGAACATTACAATAGCTTTATATGCAGATAGAGTGCTCCAATATATTCGCGATTGCGCAAATCGGCAATTAATGATGCACATATTTTGGCGCAATACGTGCAACCTCACATTTTAGCAGGTCTGACCACATATTACTGATTGGTGCGCTAAGTATTGTTGTGACATCACAGCTATATGTCTGTAGCATGTATGTGTGGACAGCAGAACCTATCACACTACATAACACCCTGCACTGGAACCTACCAGCTACACTATATCAGGATCTAACCTACACTGACTATCTCCCACTAACTATCTGTATTATATATATAAGCTATCTAACTATCTAATGTAATAACACAGGAAAGCACAGAGCACAGCAATAACACTGCTCTCTCTCAGAACTCCATAAAACCACAGAAAATGGCTGCTGGGGAGGTTCACAGTTCTGCATGCAGTCCTTTTTTTCCCGTCTAAAAAACTCAGATGGAAATGGCTTAAACAGATGACAACCGATGCAACAGGATCTGTTTTTTACAGGATCCAGTTCCCCCCCCCCCTCTTTTCCTGAGGGATCAGAAGAACGCAAAGCTAAATGGTGATATGAACTCATGCTCACGACCGTTGCCCCGCCGTATTGCGGCCCGCATACGGCGGGTCCGCAATACACGGGGCACCGGCCATGTGCATTTCGCATCACGGATGCAGACCCATTCACCTGAATGGGTCTGCAAATCCGGAGATGCGGTGCAGAACGGAATGGAACCACAGAACGCAAGCACTACGGAATGCTTTTGTGGGGTTCTGTTCCATGCTTCGGGTGCGGGTCCGCGATCCACATGCGGCTGCCCCACGGTCGTGCCTGTGCATTGCGGACTGCAATTTGCGGTCCGCAGCATGGGCTCTAATAGATTACGTTTGTGGGCATGAGCGAGAAATCTGAACCCTCTTTTGCCAGTGCACGGTTAGCAGAATAGGTCTTGGCTGTGAAGCGAATACTCCTTGTAGTAATCATGTAATATCATGGACGGTGTCATAATGTGACTACAATATAAAGTTTCTGCGTCCTGAAGCTTGACTTTGAAGCACGGTAGAGGTGGACGTGCTGAGGATGTATGGATGTCGCTGTGCCACGCTAATGGCTGACAGAAGCAGAACTAACCCGAAGCTACAGTGAGTGGTGTGCGAGCTGTGGAGAAATAGCTGCAGAATGTCATCTGAGAAACTAAACGTGAGAACCTGACGAGAAAAACAACCATCATATAAATACATTTGTATGCAACCAAAATATTATGATGTGGGGCCTGCAGCTGGGATTCAGATGTGGCAGCTGTTCCCGAAAATAGTTGCACAAGAAATGTCACGATGAAATAAATTGGCTCATTCAGTAACAGCTCTACGTACCGTTACCCACTTACATAATGCTCCAAAGTGTCCCTCAAGTAAATGTCACTTTGTGAAATTAATATTTTTGCCGAATGTGTCTGAGTCATAGGAGCAGCATTTGCGGACACTTACTGATTAAATTGGTCCTTTAAGACATCTTGATGGTTAAGTGGATATGGGAGGAATTTATCAGTGTTGGGTGGAATACATACACTACGTGCAGAATTATTAGGCAAATGAGTATTTTGACCACATCATCCTCTTTATGCATGTTGTCTTACTCCAAGCTGTATAGGCTCGAAAGCCTACTACCAATTAAGCATATTAGGTGATGTGCATCTATGTAATGAGAAGGGGTGTGGTCTAATGACATCAACACCCTATATCAGGTGTGCATAATTATTAGGCAACTTCCTTTCCTTTGGCAAAATGGGTCAAAAGAAGGACTTGACAGGCTCAGAAAAGTCAAAAATAGTGAGATATCTTGCAGAGGGATGCAGCACTCTTAAAATTGCAAAGCTTCTGAAGCGTAATCATCGAACAATCAAGCGTTTCATTCAAAATAGTCAACAGGGTCGCAAGAAGTGTGTGGAAAAACCAAGGCGCAAAATAACTGCCCATGAACTGAGAAAAGTCAAGCGTGCAGCTGCCAAGATGCCACTTGCCACCAGTTTGGCCATATTTCAGAGCTGCAACATCACTGGAGTGCCCAAAAGCACAAGGTGTGCAATACTCAGAGACATGGCCAAGGTAAGAAAGGCTGAAAGACGACCACCACTGAACAAGACACACAAGCTGAAACGTCAAGACTGGGCCAAGAAATATCTCAAGACTGATTTTTCTAAGGTTTTATGGACTGATGAAATGAGAGTGAGTCTTGATGGGCCAGATGGCTGGATTGGTAAAGGGCAGAGAGCTCCAGTCCGACTCAGACGCCAGCAAGGTGGAGGTGGAGTACTGGTTTGGGCTGGTATCATCAAAGATGAGCTTGTGGGGCCTTTTTGGGTTGAGGATGGAGTCAAGCTCAACTCCCAGTCCTACTGCCAGTTTCTGAAAGACACCTTCTTCAAGCAGTGGTACAGGAAGAAGTCTGCAAGGTAAGAAAAACATGATTTTCATGCAGGACAATGCTCCATCACACGCGTCCAAGTACTCCACAACGTGGCTGGCAAGAAAGGGTATAAAAGAAGAAAATCTAATGACATGGCCTCCTTGTTCACCTGATCTGAACCCCATTGAGAACCTGTGGTCCATCATCAAATGTGAGATTTACAAGGAGGGAAAACAGTACACCTCTCTGAACAGTGTCTGGGAGGCTGTGGTTGCTGCTGCACGCAATGTTGATGGTGAACAGATCAAAACACTGACAGAATCCATGGATGGCAGGCTTTTGAGTGTCCTTGCAAAGAAAGGTGGCTATATTGGTCACTGATTTGTTTTCGTTTTGTTTTTGAATGTCAGAAATGTATATTTGTGAATGTTGAGATGTTATATTGGTTTCACTGGTAAAAATAAATAATTGAAATGGGTATATATTAGTTTTTTGTTAAGTTGCCTAATAATTATGTACAGTAATAGTCACCTGCACACACAGATATCCCCCTAAAATAGCTAAAACTAAAAACAAACTAAAAACTACTTCCAAAAATATTCAGCTTTGATATTAATGAGTTTTTTGGGTTCATTGGGAACATGGTTGTTGTTCAATAATAAAATGAATCCTCAAAAATACAACTTGCCTAATAATTCTGCACTCCCTGTAAGTAGGATTTGCTTGACTTTTAGCTACATCTCACCCTCTGCTACATTTGCCCTGAAATGTTTTGTATCTTCTTTCCAATTTTTCACTGATGTGAACATATTTGTCTTCCAATAGCTCAGCCTGAGAGCAGAATATATTGTTTGTGGTACAGGGCTCACATCACCATGATGGATTTTCCTGGTCAGGACCACTGAAAACCAGAGCTCCCTATACCATGGGTCAAGCCTTCAAAGCTCTTGAAAGCAATGGATGGTGTCTCCAGTGCTTAAGCACATGTATCTATATATTGTGTCTGATGTATTATATACAATATCTTGGTATGTGTATCTGTATTATATTTGATTAGCTACTCATCTACCACTTTTTAAACGGACCCTAACCAGAAACATCTATCATTGGCATTAGAGTTTTATACCACAGGTTAAGCTTTCCAAGCTCATTAAGATTTTATAGGGGAAACACATTGAAATGATAATAATACTGGAGTATGCAAGTCCATGGTCACCTTTGGTATTTTGATGCTTACTGTATGTGTTTATCCATATTTTTTACTCTTGTTATTTTGGAGTGACACCACTTTTGTTGTCCTTGTGCTTGAATAATAGATTATCTGCCCCTGAGACATATGCCATCCGATTAAAAGATCATGGACCTCCAGATAATATCAGGATAAGGCTGGAAGTCAGGGTCACCTTTATCAGGGTGGTCACTCTGCATGATAGAAGTGGACTAGGACGACTTACCAAGGTAAGCACAGGGGCTTCCCACATTCCCACATTTTGCTGTTGTCTACTTTGTCTTTGAAAGTGTTTTATGTGTCCAAGTATTTGTATATTTTGTTGTGAAGGAGTCTTTATCTTGGATACTAAATGTTATGGTTAATGGACAGAAATAGTGTCCTTTTCTTGTGTCACTTGCCACAAAATATAGGAATAGAAAGGCTAGATCCATCAATAGCAGCTTAAATTTAGTTTCCGAGTAGAATAAAAAGGAACTAGAAAATATTTTTGAAAAAAATATATAATAATAATAATAATAATAATAATAATAATAACAATTTGATTGATGTTACAGTTATGAAATCTTGCTCACATGTAACTGTATCAAGACTGGATTTAGTGGTTTTCTATAGTACAAGGGGTTCATGTGGATTAATAAAGCTTTGGCATATTTGTGCGTTGATTTTACAGAAATCAGACTACCAATTTCCCATTTGTTCTTCCAGCTGTCTATAATGGGTTGCCATCCATGCTTTCGTGGAGAACATATTGCATTTGGCTAGATGTGAAGTCTTTCTGAACTAGCTCCTGCTATGGAACAATTGCTGTTTCAACAAGACCTTGGTAACTCCATTTACATTACTAAATAAGCATTTCAGGCAAACCTGGTGTTATGTCTACTGCAGGTCCTGGTGCATGACGGCAGTATTCAGCCTTTGGGTTCCTTCAGTCTTTGCATCCCTGCATCCCCTCATGACCTGCATAACATAGTGTATACATTTTTCCCACCGTGTACAGTATCTTTAAATCGTTTTTTTCTTGTCTTATATACAGTAAATCATAATTACTTATTAACACAAAACCAGAAAACCCCTTTAAAGGGCATCTGAAACTGGCTGACCTGTTACATGTGTGCTTGGCAGCTGAAAACATCAGTGTTGGTCCCATGTTAATATTTGCCCGCATTGTTGAGAAAATGATGTTTTATGATAGGTAAGTGAGCCTCTAGGAGCAATAAGATCACATACAACAGGTGAATCAGTTTCATAGGTACAAATCTGCTGACAGATGCCCTTTAAGGACACTTGGGCAATGTGAACCATGCCACCTCATCTTATATTGATTAATGTAGACGGTCAGATGTGCTAGATTATTCTGTCTCAAGAGCAAGATCCAATCTAGAGTTTGCTCTAGAGTCGTTCTGCTCCGTGTATTATTCCATAAAATGGGAAGATAGTGGGAGAAGGAGATACATTTTCTAGTTTATAGCGCTTGCACAGTGGTCACACGGTCACCATCATTGAATGCAGTGCGGATGGCTTATAGGTTGAAAACAATAGGTTAACAGTCAATAATTAATTGATATCATGGATGGACATTTACTTCACTTGACTGACTTTTATACAATTCTCAAAGGAAGATGGACTAAATACCTAATGCACAGGAGGGCTGAGGCATATCCTTGGGGAAAATACAGACTGCTGGCACTGATGGCTCACCTTTTTAGCTGAGCCCAACTCCCAACATAACCGTCTTTTAGTTTCAGGGTAACCATTCAGAACTAACAGATTTAGATGGGTGACAAAGGATGCTTGTTTTAGCTCCTACACTAGCATGCAAATGGTTAATCTCGGTTTTACACATTTCTTGGGAAAGAAAACAGGACCATTCACTGTAAACATGAAATCTACGCCAAATAAACAGTCAGTGGTATCTTATTTCATCGCACTCTTCTTTCATAACACTAAATGAAGCACCGCCATGCACGTTATATAAGTTTAGCATTTTCAAAGTAGGCACAGATCAGGATTTATGAATAGAATGGACTGCCACGCTTTATAAGGGAAGAACAGAGAGTTAAGTAGACCAGACGATAGATAATAGACACGTATATAACAGATAGATAAAAAGATAGATAGATAGACAGGAGATAGAAAGATAGAACGTTAGATAGATAGATAGGTATACAGATAATATATATATATATATATATATATATATAGATGATAAATAGATAGATAAATAGGAGATAGATAGATAAATAGATAGATAGGAGATAGATAAATAGATAGATAGATAGATAGATAGATAGATAGAAGATAGATAGAAGCAACCTGTCCAGTAGCCTGTCCAATAAAAAAGTCGCCACCAAAAAAAAAAAAAAGATTCTTAATGGGGTTAAGGTCTGGACTCTGTGGTGGCCAATCCGTCTGTGAAAATGATGTCTCATGCTCCCTGAACCACTCTTTCACAATTTGAGCCCGATGAATCCTGGCATTGTCATCTTGGAATATGCCTGTGCCATCAGGGAAGAAAATATCCATTGATTGAATAACCTGGTCATTCAGTATGTTCAGGTAGTCAGCTAACCTCATTCTTGGAGCACATACTGTTCCTGAAACTAGACCTGACCAACTGCAGCAACCCCAGATCATAGCAGTGCCCCCACAGGCTTGTACAGTAGGCACTAGGCATGATGGGTGCATCACTTCATCTGCCTCTCTTCTTACCCTGATGCGCCCATCACTCTGGAACAGGGTAAATCTGGACTCATCAGACCACATGACCTTCTTCCATTGCTCCAGAGTCCAATCTTTATGCTCCCTAGCAAATTGAAGCCTTTTTTCTGGTTTGCCTCACTGATTAGTGCTTTTCCTGCGGCTACACAGCTGTTCAGTCCCAATCCCTTGAGTTCCCTTTGCATTGTGCGTGTGGAAATGCTCTTACTTTCACTATTAAACATAGCCCTGAGTTCTACTGTTGTTTTTCTTCGATCTGATTTCACCAAACGTTTAAGTGATCCCCGATCACGATCATTCAGGATTTTTTCCCCGCCACATTTATTCCTTGAATGCGATCGATCCCTACTATACTTCCAGTTTTTAATAATGCCTTGGACAGTAATGACTTGGACACAATTTTAGTAGTTTCTGCAATCTCCTTAGATGTTTTCTCTGCTTGATGCATGCCAATGATTTGACTCTTCTCAAACAGACTAACATGTTTACCATAACCACGAGATGTTTCTTTCGACATGGTTGTTTAAGAAATGAGAAGCAACTCATTGCACCAGTTGGGGTTAAATAACTTGTTGGCAGCTGAAAGATAATCGCCCATGCAGTAATTATCCAATAGGAGGCTCATAACTATTTGCTTAGTTAAATCCAGGTGGACAGGCAGTGTATATATGCAACCTTTTCTTGTCCAAGTGTCATTTTGATATATGAAACCTTTTCAAGGGCCACAATAAAAGCATTGCTAGCAGGGTTATTCTTATTCAAGACATTTATGACATATCAAAAGTAAATGTCTGATGCGAGTTCCTTACTTGGACTCCCACATATCACTTTTCTTCTAATCAGCACTCCAGAGAGGAGAACAAAAATACACATGGCTTTCTGCAGAATGTGGATGTTGTGAAAAACTTACCCACATGTACTTCTTTCTGGTACGCCAAACAGATCAAGGGACCATTTTCTGGATGGTTGTGGGTCACAAAACCTGAATTGGTAATCTTCCCTACCGAGCAGATTCCTGGTGGGCCTATCTGTCAGGGGGTCTTGTGATCTAAATGCACAGGAACTGCACTAATGGGTCAAACCCAGCATCATCAGTGCAGTCCCAAGCCTCGGAAATCTGCAAAGCAGGTGAGAAATGTAAATAGGGACAGTGTTGCTGCCAGTATGGTCAGGCATCAGTTTTACTGCCAGTGGGGGAAGGTGGTCATTACCCATGAACAATGCTGCTGCCAGTGGGCGAGGGATGGTCCGGGGACAATATCGGTACCAGTAGGAGAAGAATGGTCATGGGACAAGACTGCTGCCAGTTGGGGGGTCAGTGGAAAATGTTGTGCTGCATGTTCGTACAGGATATGGAATGGTATTTTGTTCCACAATATGGTATTTATTTGTCACTGTTGAGATATGCTGTGCTACACTGTGATATTTATTTGGTGTTCCTTTCCAGAAAGAGGTCACTTTGCCATGGTGGATAGACACAAATGATTTGCCAGTACCTCATATTCATTCTATTTAGTGAATATAGCATTAGTTCATATATTTCTTGTTCACACAATGCTGTTGTATCGTATTGCTATCAATAGATAGATACAGGTAGATAGATAACTAGAAAACTAAAAACAGAAAGCCCAACAGATCACTTGGCGGTGTTGCCTGAATTTCCTACATTGGGTTTTATGTATAATTAATAGTAAAGACACCCCTTGGCTATTTTAATGTTTCTTCTTAAGCTACCGAGCTGTTGGATTTCAGCGCCTAGTTACCGAGTGCTATACTTTATTATCCTCTCCTACTCTCTAGCAGGGTAATTATACTTCTTTTGTAGCTCATAAACTGCTCTCATTTTCCTAGTGAGGCCATTGATCAGATAGTAAATGAGACTCTACTCAACAAACCTATCCGATAATTTTAATCTTTTGAAGCAGCCGGCACTGGAGCCAGACAATGTTCCTGACAAACCTCATATATGCATTATTTTTATAGCAATTCTGCCCACGCACATCAAGTTACTGTACAAGTATATGTATGCATATAGCTACGGAGGTTTCTGGTGAATATTTTAGTTAATTTGTTAGAGTGATAATCCTGTCCTCTTCTGCAAAAGCCTCACCCTGTATTGATGATGATGTCGGTACGCACGAAGTGATGGTTGCTGCCAATCATTGGCTTGGTCATGTTCCATACCGCTGAGGCCATAGTGTGGCTGCAGAAGTATTATCTCTGTAGTTGGCCATATGGGAAGCAATAGGGAATCAAATGAGTATACATTCTTAAATTATTTTATGACCATTGCTGACTTTGGGGAAATATTTAAGACATATGTAAAGGTTTGGCAAAGCTCAACAGCCCCTTTAAAACTTCTTAAGAGAGATGCCTTTTTAGACTACACAGAGCTGACAAGCTATTTTAGAATTGCTATCAGAAATGGTTCACGTGAAAGCTGTGGCCTGTAGTAATGAATTAGCCAGCAGTTATGTTTTTTCTAGTTCAGGTAAGGGACTAGAACAGGGGAGTCTTCTGGGCCTTGGTAGACTTCATCCCCTCCTCTAAGAAAACCCAGATTATGAAGTCACAATTTTTTTTTCAGTTTCTCTAGTCCAGAATGGTACATTCTGAATGGTTTCATTCCGTAGTCTTAGGGCTCATTCACACGTCTGTAGTTCTGGGTCCGCATATGTTCTGCAATTTTGCGGAATAGGTGTAGACCCATTCATTTCAATGGGGCTGCAAAAGATGCGGACAGCACACCACATGCTGTCCGCATCCGTAGTTCTGTTCCGTGGCCCAGCAAAAAAAATAGAACATGTCCTATTCTTGTCCGCAGTCTGAGACAAGAATAGGCATTTCTATCATAGGGCCGGCCAGTATCCGTGTTTTGTGGATCCGCATCTGAATAGACCCTTAGAGTACGTTCATATGCCGCAGATTTGTGTGGAACACTGTGGCTTCCATGGGCTAAGGTTTTCCAGTTACACAATTTTGATAAATGAGGCAGTGTCTTCCACATGTCTCCTTCTTCTTTCCAACATCCTGATTTTATTTTACCCAAAAGTTTAAAGAAATTATGGCAGCTGAACAATACAGCAAAGGTATACTTAGCAATATTCCTGATTTGCCAGGAAAATCCCAATAAACTGTCCTGCAAACCTCTTGTTTGGGGGCATTCTGGATCACGCTGGGGTATTACCTTTGTCAAAGTTGATAAGTATACTAATGGGAACGACCATAATAACTAGAAATCTATCCACAGGATAGTTAATATGTATCTGATTGGGAACCCCATAAATGAGAAGAAAATACATTTCTCCTGAGTTCCTTAGAGTTAAATAGAGCAACAGCAGACCTGTATGACCCTCGGTCCAATCAATAAGCGGACTCCGATTGGACCCCCATAGAAATTAGAGAATCAGTTCTAAACAAATCTGTAAAATGTAATGTGGATCTGAATTTTTGGTTATTCAATTTGGGCAAATTTTGGTGAGAGGAAGAGAGAAAAAAAGAAAACAAGAGAGACCAATTGGAGCACTTTTAATTTGTGAATAATAGACCCAAAACAAGCTTATGTCTAACTCGCCCTATCAAATATTTACTGTAGATAGGGGATACCATTTTAAGGTGATATGAGCTGTGGCAATAATACTAACATAAGTAAGGCGAGGCTAGACAGATCTTCCAGACTTTATGGAAATATCAAGCTTACATTTTACTTTTAACTTTAGGATGAAAAATTGCAATAGGAAACTTCATGGCAAGAGATCTCCTTTAATGGAGATGACAAATCTAGCTAGAGCTCTAGAGTAAATTTAATAAATGATGTCATAGTAACTTTCTCTTACTGTATTTTTCATCCCATAAGATGCACATTTTTCCCCTCCAAAGTGGTTAGTAATGGGGGACAGGGAAGCAGTGAATGCAACACTCCCTGGGCTCTGTACTCACCGCATTCTGGTCCTCTGCCATCAGCTGTGCTGTGACCTCATGCTGTGCGCGTCAGGTCACAGCACAGTCAACAGTAGGAAAAAAGAGAGATCTGGATCCTGGGAGCCCACGGCGTCTGGAGCAGGTTAGTTAATTTATTTTATTTTATTTACTCTGAGGATGGGGCTGATCTGAGGCTGGGGGCTTATCTGAGGCATGGGGGTTGATCTTAGGCATGGGGCGATGATCTGAGGCATGGGGGGCTGATCTAAGGCATGGGGGCTGATCTTAGACATGGGGCGATGACCTGAGGCATGGGGGTCATATCTAAGGCATGGGGGCTGATCTAAGGCATTACTGCCTTACATGGGGGCTGATCTAAGGCATAGGGGCTGATCGGAGGCATGGATGCTGATCTGAGGCATGCGGGTCTGATCTGAGGCATGTGTGCTGATCCGAGGCATAGGGGTCTGATCTGAGACATGAGGTCTGATATGAGGCATGGTGGGTCTCATCTGAGGTATGGGGGTCTCATATGGGGGTGGGGGTCTTATTTATATTGGCGCTCTTACCTGAGGTCTGATTGGGGGTCATTCACATTGGGTTCTGAGCTGAGGTTTGATTGGGGCTGTTAGCTGAGGTCTGATTAACATTGAAGGTCTGATTGTTGATCTGATCTGAGGTCTAATGAAAAATATTTTTTTCGTATTGTCCTCCTCTAAAGCTGTGTCTTATGGCAGGTGCATTTTATAGGGTGAAAAATATGGTAAACATTTTTCTTGAAAACAAGGCATTTCCAGTAACAACTTAGAATTATACATGGCATCATAACAGGTTAACCACATTTTCAAGCCTAGGGTTTAATAACTTGGAAATCTTCAGCGTAGTTTGCTTTTCTAATAATTGATGTTTTCATCACCAACGATGAACGGATATGAAATACAAATCACAGTTGAGTTAGCCACAATGTATTCTTATTTTGCATTAGAATTCACTAGAAAATGAAATTAAAGTACACATCTACAACCACATGCCAAGCAGTTTATGGCACTGATTTGTTTTGGAACTGTTCTTGGCATCTGATACGCTTGTGCTGTTGTCACTTCTCCTGGCAGTGGCTTCCGTAGACGAACGTATGCATAAGTAGCAGTAATAAAACTGCAATTATACAAGGGACCATGTGGACTGAGAAGCTCCGCTGTGTTAAACATCACCTAGATTCTGCTGTCTTTTTATGCCATCCTGTATAATTGCTTTGTAACAACAGGGGTCTGCGAGAAATCTAAATTGGCAACAGGGGCTTATTAGATTGTCCAGAGTATTCATTTTGTAGCATGTCAAAGCTCAAGGTGAACTCCTGAGAAGGATCCAAGTCCTAGAAGCCAGTTTAGCTATCCAAATTTTCTCAATACAAGCTGCAGAAGGCACTCATCAAATCTTCAGCTTTTGTACGCTGGATGCGTAGGGGATAATCAGGTGTTTCTACACACGAACAGCATCAAGGAAATAAAATGCTGTCGCTTTTTATAATCTGATTATGTTTTGCAAACATGTAAATCAGCATATGGGGAGCTTCCTGTAGGCAGTTATTTCAAGCTCTAATAAAAGCCTAAAAATCCAATTATACAGTCTGAAAAAAATGAGGCAGCAGGATCTAAAAATATCTACCGTAATTGTTTGAGTCAGCACAGCAGGGAATGGTTTATAGAGCAATCATTCATTGTGAATAGGACCTCCTCGGTACAATGGTGGCCATTAGAATAATCAGCTTTCAATGTTTTAACTGCCGCTAATGCTTTCTACTTAATTATCATTTTTTTAACAGTCGCCAGACCAAGCATTGCGTCGGTGATCAAGCTTCTATTTATAGCTGAACTTAAAGCTCTGTGAATTTAGCTTGACCTTAGATGCATTCCTAATAAACATGAATTTGTATTGTATTGCCTCTTTCAAAGCAAGGATATCAGCCATTAGATCTAATTTCTTTCCGGTCACTTCCAGAATCATAGCAGCAGAATAAAAAAATGCGAATTTAGAAGAAAAGATTTATCCGTTATATAATAAAATCCATATTTATGCTATTTGCTTTTCGGTACTGTTTGTGCTCACTGAATTCTTTTAACCGAGACATTTCTTTGTCCTCTGATTACATCTGCGGTGAATATTCAAAAAAAAAACATGCAGTTAAAGGATTTGTTGGAGTGAATAAATTATGAAAGACTCAGAATGATGTAATGAATGTAAAATAAAAATCATAATAACAATACCGATCCCTCGCTGATCCCGTTTTGATGCTTCCCCAATGCCCCCTGATCCCGATCCTGGTGCCTTTCAAGAAGTAGGGAAGGAACCCTCTTGATCAGCTGAGAGGTCATCTACAGAGTATACCTGCTTCCACAAAATACTGATTAAGGGGATTGATACACCTGCTTCCACCAAATATTGATTGAGGCCTGCGATATATACCTGCTTTCGCTAAATACTGAGAAAGGGGTTTGATATACCTGCTTCCACAAAATACTGATTGAGGAATGCGATATACCTGCTTTCACAAAATGCTGATTAAGGTGTTTGATATACCTGCTTCCACAAAATACTGATTGAGGGGTGCGATATACCTGATTCCACCAAATATTGATTAAGGGGTTCTATATACCTGCTTCCACAAAATACTGATTAAAGAGGACCTTTCATCAGTCCAAACATTGTGAACTAAGTATCATGACATATACAGCGGCACCCAGGGATCTCACTGCACTTACTATTATCCCTGGGCGCCGCTCCGTTCTCCCGTTATGTCCTCCGGTATGTTATAGGTTGGTTATAGTAGGCGGAGTCTGCCCTTGTTCTGCTGGGCGTCTCCTTCTCCTAGGCTGTAGTGCTGGCCAAGAGCTCACAGCCTGGGAGAAAAAACGCCCAGCAGAACAAGGGCAGACTCCGTCTACTATAACTTAGTCCCCTAAGTCTCCGCCTACTATAACCAAGTAACCGAAGATACCGGAGGGCATAACAGGAGAACGGAGCGGCGCCCAGGGATAATAGTAGGTGCAGTGAGATCCCTGGGTGCCGCTGTATATGTCATGATACTAAGTTCACAATGTTCGGACCGATGAAAGGTCCTCTTTAAGGGGTATGATATACCTGCTTTGACAAAATATTGATTGAGGCCTGCGATACACCTGCTTCCACAAAATAGTGATTAGGGGTTTGATATTCCTGCTTTCACGAAATACTGATTAAGGCCTGCGAGATACCTGCTTCCACAAAATACTGATTAAGGGATTTGATATACCTGCTTCCACCAAACATTGATTTAGGCCTGCGATACACCTGCTTCCACAAAATACTGATTAAGGGGTTGTATATACCAGCTTCCACCAAATACTGATTGAGGCCTGCGATATACCTGCTTCCACAAATACTGCTCTTCTCTAGGGACTTTGGCACAGAGGAAGAGGCAGGCCATTCCGAAGGGTCAGGCAGGTGCACCAGGCCGGAGCCTAAGTGGGAAGTTAGAGAAGGTGCATGCGATTACATCAAAGGACGCACCAGAGTTGGTTGAGTGGCTCACTCAGCCTTCAGCTTCTGCTCCCTCCTCATCCTCTGTATCTGCACTCCCCTCACTCTCTTCTATGTGCACCCCCAAAGACACCACCACCACCACACCCATAGCCCCTCCACTCGCATCATAGGAATTATTTTCCCATTCATTCCCAGACCTTACCTAGGAGGTAGCAACTGCCGCCACCCAGAAGTCTGATGACAGTACCCAGATCATCCCAAGGAGGGTGGTCCCCGCTGTTGCTGCCTAGTCCGAGATCTCTAATGTCAGTGGTGGTGAAGGTGACAATGATGACGATGGATGTCACGTAGGTGCCCACAAGAGAAGAAGAGTAGGGGAGTTCAGTGGGAGAGAGGGAGCAGCAGATAGGGAGGAGAATGCTGGAGTGAGCCATCCACCATGCACGGTCACATCTTGCGCTCCCAATACACCGGCACTTGTGGGCTTTTTTAAACGTGTCAGCTACTGACAATAGTGTTGCCATCTGCAGCCTGTGCTGTCAACGCATAAGTCACGGTAAGCCCAATACTCACCTAGGGACGACCACCTTAAAAAGACACCTGTCCTCCCATCACCAAGCCCTGTGGGAGCAACGCCGTCAGAACCCACAAAGCAGGTGCTCCACGTCCTGCCTCCTTTCCTTCTCCTCTCTCCTTCCATTTGTCCTTCACTCCACTTTCCACCGTGATGTTGTCGTGTTCATCTGGCAGAAGGCAGGCTTCCGTGGCCCAAATGTTCGAGCGTAAAAAGTTGATGACGCCGGATAACCCTCTTGCCCAATGGCTGACCGCTGGCTTGTCGGAACTGCTGGCCCACCAACTACTGCCATATAAAATGGTGGACTTGGAGGCCTTTAGAAAATTTGAGGCCATTGGCATATTTTCCCAGAAGGGCATCCCAGAGTGGCAAGTAAATATATCTCTGGCACACAGTGTCCGTGTCAAGATACATCTGACTTGCCCAATATTTCTATTAGTGAGTATGAACAGTATTCTTAGACCAGATGTTTCGGTCACATTAGACCTTCATCTGCGGTCACATTTTTTTTTGTTCTGGCGGGTATGGAGGCTTGTGGGGCACCTGCATCCAGTGCCCCACAAGCCTCCATACCCGCCAGAACAGATAAAAAAAATGTGACCACAGATGAAGGTCTAATGTGACCGAAATGTCTGGTCTAAGAATACTGTTCATACTCACTAATACAAATATTGGGCAAATGGATGAAACTACTGTATGATTTGAACGAATAAATCCTTTTGAAATTGCAACACTGAAAACTGTGTGCCTCAACTTTACTACATGTATACTGGCTGCTTGCAGCCCTTGGTTGGCACCAGAACCTACTAAATAGAGTGTGTTCTCCATCTTCTCAAAAAAGATACATCTGACCACATAACTTTTACTGCCCACTGGGTGAATCTTCTGACGGCCGTCAAGCATGTAACCCGTGGCACCCGTGTGGATTTGGTGTTACCGACAAGGGTTGCATGCAGGCCTTCCTCTTCTTCTCCTACTCCATCCTTCGTCTCCTCCTCGGCTGACTCCTTCTTTTCCACTGCTACCGCCTCTTCCGCTGCTCCCCCCAAGCTCCCCAGAATCTATTAGACGTGACAGGTAAGACGTTGCAATGCTGTGCTGCGGCTGTTGTGCCTGGAAGCCAAGAGCCACACCGGTCTTGCACTGCTTTCAGCTCTGCGGTCACAGGCAGATCAGTAGTTAACCCCGCTCAATTTGACAGTTGGTAAAGTGGTGTGCGACAACGGTGCCAATCTGCTGAGTGTGCTGAAATAGGGAAAAATGACACATGGGCCGTGCATGGCACACGTCCTTAACTTAGTGGTGCAGTGATTAGTTTCCAAATATCCCAGTCTAGGATGTCTTGCGGCAGGCCATGAAATCTTTGGCCATTTTAATAGATTTTACATGGCCAAAAAATGGGCAGCACTCCAAGTCATGAAACAAGCTTGAGAAAGGCTCTGGTATTGAGCCGAAATGTTGCCTTACCACATGGGTGAATAAAACTTGAGTTCACTGTTCCATGAATTTGAGTGTTGCCCGTTTTTTGTTTCCTGAATATTGGGTAAGCTCTGGGTAGGCTCTGCACCCTCTTTTTTCAATTGTTTCCGTCAGTGCTGCAATTTTTCCCTTTTTTTAAATATATATATACAGTGGGATGCGAAAGTTTGTTAATCGTCATGATTTTCCTGTATAAATCGTTGGTTGTTACGCTAAAAACTGTCAGTTAAATATATCATATAGGAGACACACCCAGTGATATTTGAGAAGTGAAATGAAGTTTATTGGATTTACAGAACGTGTGCTATAATTGTTTAACCGGTACAGGACCGCCGTACGCAGGATTGCGTCCTGCCGGCGGCCCTCCTCTTCTGGGTGGACGCATATACGCGTCCTCCCGCGATACCCGAGATTTCCTGTGAACGCGCGCACGCAGGCGCGCGCGCTCACAGGAACGGAAGGTAAGAGAGTGGATCTCCAGCCTGCCAGCGGCGATCGCTCGCTGGCAGGCTGGAGATCTGATTTTTTTTAACCCCTAACAGGTATATTAGACGCTGTTTTGATAACAGCGTCTAATATACCTGATACCTGGTCCTCTGGTGGTCCCTTTTGTTTGGATCGACCACCAGAGGACACAGGTAGATGTGTAAAGTAGCACCAAACACTACACTACACTACACCCCCCCCCCCGTCACTTATTAACCCCTTATGAACCCATGATCACCCCATATAGACTCCCTGATCACCCCCCTGTCATTGATCACCCCCCTGTCATTGATCACCCCCCTGTCACGCTCCGTTCAGACGTCCGTATGATTTTTACGGATCCACGGATACATGGATCGGATCCGCAAAACACATACGGACGTCTGAATGGAGCCTTACAGGAGGGTGATCAATGACAGGCGGGTGATCACCCATATACACTCCCTGATCACCCCCTGTCATTGATCACCCCCCTGTCATTGATCACCCCCCTGTCACGCTCCGTTCAGACGTCCGTATGATTTTTACGGATCCACGGATACATGGATCGGATCCGCAAAACACATACGGACGTCTGAATGGAGCCTTACAGGAGGGTGATCAATGACAGGCGGGTGATCACCCATATACACTCCCTGATAACCCCCTGTCATTGATCACCCCCTGTCATTGATCACCCCCCTGTAAGGCTCCATTCAGACGTCCGTATGATTTTTACGGATCCATGGATACATGGATCGGATCCGCAAAACACATGCGGACGTCTGAATGGAGCCTTACAGGGGGGTGATCAATGACAGGCGGGTGATCACCCATATACACTCCCTGATCACCCCCTGTCATTGATCACCCCCCTGTCATTGATAACCCCCCTGTAAGGCTCCATTCAGACGTCCGCATGTGTTTTGCGGATCCGATCCATGGATCCGTAAAAATCATACGGACGTCTGAATGGAGCCTTACAGGGGGGTGATCAATGACAGGGGGGTGATTACCCATATACACTCCCTGATCACCCCCTGTCATTGATCACCCCCCTGTA
Source organism: Bufo gargarizans (assembly GCF_014858855.1). Classification (NCBI taxonomy): domain Eukaryota; kingdom Metazoa; phylum Chordata; class Amphibia; order Anura; family Bufonidae; genus Bufo; species Bufo gargarizans. Next base: position 308,147,862 of record NC_058080.1, read on the forward strand.
AGGCTCCATTCAGACGTCCGCATGTGTTTTGCGGATCCGATCCATGTATCCGTAAAAATCATACGGACGTCTGAATGGAGCCTTACAGGGGGGTGATCAATGACAGGGGGGTGATCACCCATATACACTCCCTGATCACCCCCTGTCATTGATCACCCCCCTGTAAGGCTCCATTCAGACGTCCGCATGTGTTTTGCGGATCCGATCCATGTATCCATGGATCCGTAAAAATCATACGGACGTCTGAATGGAGCCTTACAGGGGGGGTGATCAATGACAGGGGGGTGATCACCCATATACACTCCCTGATCACCCCCTGTCATTGATCACCCCCCTGTAAGGCTCCATTCAGACGTCCGCATGTGTTTTGCGGATCCGATCCATGTATCCATGGATCCGTAAAAATCATACGGACGTCTGAATGGAGCCTTACAGGGGGGTGATCAATGACAGGGGGGTGATCACCCATATACACTCCCTGATCACCCCCTGTCATTGATCACCCCCCTGTAAGGCTCCATTCAGACGTCCGCATGTGTTTTGCGGATCCGATCCATGGATCCGTAAAAATCATACGGACGTCTGAATGGAGCCTTACCAGGGGGGTGATCAGGGAGTCTATATGGGTGATCACCCCCCCCTGTCATTGATCACCCCCCTGTCATTGATCACCCCCCCCCCCCCCCCCCTGTAAGGCTCCATTCAGACATTTTTTTGGCCCAAGTTAGCGGAAATATATATTTTTTTGTTTGTTTTTTCTTACTAAGTCTCATATTCCACTAACTTGTGTCAAAAAATAAAATCTCACATGAACTCACCGTACCCCTCACGGAATCCAAATGCGTAAACATTTTTAGACATTTATATTCCAGACTTCTTCTCACGCTTTAGGGCCCCTAAAAAGCCAGGGCAGTATAAATACCCCACATGTGACCCCATTTCGGAAAGAAGACACCCCAGGGTATTCCGTGAGGGGCATATTGAGTCCATGAAAGATTGAAATTTTTGTCCTAAGTTAGCGGAAAGTGAGACTTTGTGAGAAAAAAAAAAATCAATTTCCGCTAAATTATGCAAAAAAAATAAAATTCTATGAACTCGCCAGGCCCCTCATTGAATACCTTGGGGTGTCTTCTTTCCAAAGTGGGGTCACATGTGGGGTATTTATACTGCCCTGGAGTTTTAGGGGCCCGAAAGTGTGCGAAGAAGTCTGGGATCCAAATGTCTAAAAATGCCCTCCTAAAAGGAATTTGGGCACCTTTGCGCATCTAGGGTGCAAAAAATTGTCACACATCTGGTATCGCCGTACTCAGGAGAAGTTGGGGAATGTGTTTTGGGGTGTCATTTTACATATACCCATGCTGGGTGAGAGAAATATCTTGGTCAAATGCCAACTTTGTATAAAAAAATGGGAAAAGTTGTCTTTTGCCAAGATATTACTCTCACCCAGCATGGGTATATGTAAAATGACACCCTAAAACACATTCCCCAACTTCTCCTGAGTACGGCGATACCAGATGTGTGACACTTTTTTGCAGCCAAGGTGGGCAAAGGGGCACACATTCCAAAGAGCACCTTTCGGATTTCGCAGGCAATTTTTTACACATTTTGATTGCAAGGTACTTCTCACACATTTGGGCCCCTAAATTGCCAGGGCAGTATAACTACGCCACAAGTGACCCAATTTTGGAAAGAAGACACCCCAAGGTATTCCGTGAGGGGCACAGCGAGTTCCTAGAATTTTTTATTTTTTGTCACAAGTTAGTGGAAAATGATGATTTTTCTTTTTTTTTCTTTTTTTCTTACAAAGTCTCATATTCCACTAACTTGCGACAAAAAATAAAAAATTCTAGGAACTCGCCATGCCCCTCACGGAATACCTTGGGGTGTCTTCTTTCCAAAATGGGGTCACTTGTGGCGTAGTTATACTGCCCTGGCAATTTAGGGGCCCAAATGTGTGAGAAGTACTTTGCAATCAAAATGTGTAAAAAATGGCCTGCAAAATCCGAAAGGTGCACTTTGGAATATGTGCCCCTTTGCCCACCTTGGCTGCAAAAAAGTGTCACACATCTGGTATCGCCGTACTCAGGAGAAGTTGGGGAATGTGTTTTGGGGTGTCATTTTACATATACCCATGCTGGGTGAGAAAAATATCTTGGTCAAATGCCAACTATGTATAAAAAAAATGGAAAGTTGTCTTTTGCCAGGATATTTCTCTCACCCAGCATGGGTATATGTAAAATGACACCCCAAAACACATTGCTTAACTTCTCCTGAGTACGGCGATACCAGATGTGTGACACTTTTTTGCAGCCTAGGTGGGCAAAGGGGCACATATTCCAAAGTGCACCTTTCGGATTTCACCGGTCATTTTTTACAGATTTCGATTGCAAAGTACTTCTCACACATTTGGGCCCCTAAATTGCCAGGGCAGTATAACTACCCCACAAGTGACCCCATTTTGGAAAGAAGACACCCCAAGGTATTCCAAGAGTGTGCAAAGCAGTAATCAAAGCAAAAGGTGGCTACTTTGAAGAACCTAGAATATTACATATTTTCAGTTGTTTCACACTTTTTTGTTATGTATATAATTCCACATGTGTTAATTCATAGTTTTGATGCCTTCAGTGTGAATCTACAATTTTCATAGTCATGAAAATAAAGAAAACTCTTTGAATGAGAAGGTGTGTCCAAACGTTTGGTCTGTACTGTATATATATATATATATATATATATATATATATATATATATAGTAGATACTCAGCCCGTAGCCTGAGTATCAGCAATATATTTAAGGCTCACTTGTATGAATTGGAAAACTTAACAAAAATTGTCAAAAAATCCCATAGAAAGCATTGCTTAAAAAAAAGTCCTAAAAATGTATTTTTATTATACCTTTGGACAGTGTCTTAGGCTGAATAAAAGCCACTTAGCAATTGAAATATTTGCGGTATAAATAGAATCCAGTACATATCATGAGGTAAATGATGCATCTTCTTTATCAGTTAATGGGTCTTTTAGCATGTGGCAGGCATTTAAAAGGTTCAGATATTGCCTCCTTATATCAAGTCCATTTATCTCACATAGCACTATAGTATGCTGCTCTCTACATGAAAGAATGGTTTAGTAATTTAATTTATAACACTGGCTTGACTCATGGGCATGAAGCAGCAATTCTGCTGCAGAAGTGATTTTTGTTCCAGGCATAGCTCATGAAAGAGATTAAGAGACATATTTATCATCAGAGAGCAGGGTGTCATTGTATATATTTTAGGCTAGATCACCGTCACATAAAACTTTCCTTCTAACAGCCAATATATAAAAGCTTATATCTTTGTGCCTTTCCAGTATCTTTCAATTTTAATTCCTTATGCTCATACAATATACAGAAAGCGTTGTACATTCAAATTAAAATACATTCAATATCTATTACATGGATATATGCAAATCAGTTTCTTAGCCAGATGATTAAAATTCAGTTTGATGACCCATGTAGATGTCCTTTACCCATGAAGCTTGTCATAGACACGCAATGCTTGATGACCACGAACAACATGGATTTCAGTTCTTCTATTCAGCTAAAAAGTGTCTGGTGGTCAATGGTACCCCTCCCACTAGAGATGAGCGAATCAAATCCAACGATGTGGAATTCAGGATAAATTTGATTTGCCGAAAAGCCGATTTTCCTAGTGCTTCTTGTAGCAAATCAATTTAATCTGAAATAGTGTACAAAACAAAATAAAATTCATACTTACTGCCTCCATTTGCTCACGATGGGCCGGCCTCCGCCATCTTAATTAAAGATCTTAGCCAAAATCCTGTGCATGGTGACATATGATATCACCACGCCGGCATAATCTCGGGTCCCACGATATTTCGCGCAAGATCTACAAAGCAAGTTGGTGGCGGCCAGCACATCAAAAGCAAATGGAGGCAGTAACTATGATAAAAAAAAAATGTACAATTATTTTACACTGTATTATTACTTTCAGATGCCGCAATCATCTATGAAAGCAGCTTCTGAGGGGTACAATGAGGGGGAGAGGCGCTATCGCATCTCCCTGTCATTGCAACCGCTACTTACAAAATAATGCACTTCGTGACAAAGTAGTAACTAAACACATTTTTTTGTAAAATCCGGTGAAGCTGCTGAATCTAATTTTCACTACCTCCCACCATACAAAATAGATTTTCAAGAAATAAACCAGGATGTTATGATGTAAAATCTAACTTTTCTCCTGAATTTATATTTATGTACAGGTCCTTCTAAAAAAATTAGCATATTGTGATAAAGTTCATTATTTTCTGTAATCTACTGATAAACATTAGACTTTAATATTTTTAGATTCATTACACACCAACTGAAGTAGTTCAAACCTTTTATTGTTTTAATATTTGATGATTTTGGCATACAGCTCATGAAAACCCAAAATTCCTATCTAAAAAAATTAGCATATCATGAAAAGGTTCTCTAAACAAGCTATTAACCTAATCATCTGAATCAACTAATTAACTCTAAACACCTGCAAAAGATTCCTGAGGCTTTTAAAAACTCCCAGCCTGGTTCATTACTCAAAACCGCAATCATGGGTAAGACTGCCGACCTGACTGCTGTCCCGAAGGCCATCATTGACACCCTCAAGCAAGAGGGTAAGACACAGAAAGAAATTTCTGAACGAATAGGCTGTTCCCAGAGTGCTGTATCAAGGCACCTCAGTGGGAAGTCTGTGGGAAGGAAAAAGTGTGGCAGAAAACGCTGCACAACGAGAAGAGGTGACCGGACCCTGAGGAAGATTGTGGAGAAGGACCGATTCCAGACCTTGGGGGACCTGCGGAAGCAGTGGACTGAGTCTGGAGTAGAAACATCCAGAGCCACCGTGTACAGGCGTGTGCAGGAAATGGGCTACAGGTGCCGCATTCCCCAGGTCAAGCCACTTTTGAACCAGAAACAGCGGCAGAAGCGCCTGACCTGGGCTACAGAGAAGCAGCACTGGACTGTTGCATGTCATTCGGAAATCAAGGTGCCAGAGTCTGGAGGAAGACTGGGGAGAGGGAAATGCCAAAATGCCTGAAGTCCAGTGTCAAGTACCCACAGTCAGTGATGGTCTGGGGTGCCATGTCAGCTGCTGGTGTTGGTCCACTGTGTTTTATCAAGGGCAGGGTCAATGCAGCTAGCTATCAGGAGATTTTGGAGCACTTCATGCTTCCATCTGCTGAAAAGCTTTATGGAGATGAAGATTTCATTTTTCAGCACGACCTGGCACCTGCTCACAGTGCCAAAACCACTGGTAAATGGTTTACTGACCATGGTATTACTGTGCTCAATTGGCCTGCCAACTCTCCTGACCTGAACCCCATAGAGAATCTGTGGGATATTGGGAAGAGAAAGTTGAGAGACGCAAGACCCAACACTGTGGATGAGCTTAAGGCCGCTATCGAAGCATCCTGGGCCTCCATAACACCTCAGCAGTGCCACAGGCTGATTGCCTCCATGCCACGCCGCATTGTAGCAGTCATTTCTGCAAAAGGATTCCCGACCAAGTATTGAGTGCATAACTGAACATAATTATTTTGTATTAAAAACACTTTTCTTTTATTGGTCGGGTGAAATATGCTAATTTTTTTAGATAGGAAATTTGGGTTTTCATGAGCTGTATGCCAAAATCATCAATATTAAAACAATAAAAGGCTTGAACTACTTCAGTTGGTGTGTAATGAATCTAAAATATATGAACGTCTAATGTTTATCAGTACATTACAGAAAATAATGAACTTTATCACAATATGCTAATTTTTTTAGAAGGACCTGTACATACGTACAGGTGTGGCTAGGTATCGATAGATTTTGCTGTAGAAATTTCTACAACTGAACATGAGTTCCACTCGTTTGAATGAGACTTGTAGAAATCCATGTGTTTGCACTAAAAGAACTCCATTGACTAAATAGAACTGATCTTCCATCGCAGAAACTTCTGCCGTCTTAAATTTTAGTGAGATCATTTCCCATATGCAGAGAATTCTATACTAGAACTTGTCAAAGGGCTTTTTTCTTCCAAAAACTATTTTTTACAGTCCAAAAATTAAATTATATTCACATTACAGTACAATGCTGAATATAAAATTGATATAACGCCATCATTTTTTAAATGCAAATGTACTGTAGATATACATTTTTATATCCAAATTCTATTCCATAGGATCCAATACTAAAGTAGTCAACCCAAAAGAGACTGGAAAGTGACAATCGAAGAAATATAATAGGTTTTGGATATGGAGCACAAAGCAATATATTATATCAGTGATAAACATAATTTGAAATGTCTTGTCCATTTCATTGAGGGACTGGAGTAAAACTCAGAATATGAGTAAGTAAGAATTTAGCACATACAATTTTTTTTCTTTTGACTCTTTACAGATTTGGCATTTCTGAAGGATATATCAAAATGCTAAAATGCACTTTCAGCTCATATTTTATTGAGCTTGGCCTAGATGTCAATCTGGCTACACAGTGTTAAATAGGTCATTAGAGAAAGCCTATCTGAGACAGTTTTCTGCTTTGCTATACTACTGACAACTATACTGTACTAGGTCGATATACAGAACTATTATTGTTTATTAGAGCACCATTTTTTTCATGTCGACACACATGCTGAAAAGGTGTGTACATACATAAAACACATACAATAAGCATTAACAAGATAAACAACTGATGCAGAAGGAGAGAGGACCCTGTCCACCAGGGCTTGCAATCTACAAGGGAAGGGGGAAGGATACAGTAGGTGAGCGTTGATGCTAATCATATTTAAATAAAGTAGTAGCCAGACTACTGTAAGTTTGTCCAGAGGGGTGGGGTTTTAGGTTTCTTTTGAAGATTTTCCCAATAGGTGAGGGGTGATGTTGGGGTAGAGAATTCTAGCATATGGAGGATGCAAAGGAGAAATCTCGGAGATGATTTTGGGAAGATCAGGTCATATACTGTATGTATGGGGGGAGCAGGTTGTAGATGGCCTGGTATGTCATAGCATTTTGCACTGGACTTTCTGGGCAACGGGAAGTAGTCTAGGCGGTAAATGATGATGGTACAAGCATGGTACAAGCATTTTTGAAGACTCTGTGTAGAAATACCAATAGCAAATAGTGATATCAAGACAACTACCTAATAGAAACTCTGATGGTCATTTATGACCAGATATACATCACCTTTGTGTCGTATATCTGGCGCAGATTCTGTTGAACTCCATGGTGCGGCTGAATCTGCGACTTCTTCCCTGGTTTAGGCGTAGAAAATGGTCTAAATGTAAGACGGCTAGGAAGCTGTCTTACATTTAGAATCAGCGCTGGATGGCTCTACATAACTTTGGCGATTCACCTCCAGCTATAGGAGTATATAATGTGCCCCTCTATGTTCACATACATAGCACTGCTACTTCTATGCTTAGCTTTCTAGCCAAAGCAGGATATTACTTATCTTAAATATACATGTAAGTCTTACCTATAAACATGTTGCCAGTAAAATTTATTTTACCTGGCATTTATATGACTCATTTCCCCACCCAGTAGGATGAATCAGGTTTGCTGCAGTATGACACAGAAAAGCCTACCTGTTAGAAACTGCATCTGGTTATTTCAACATTTTCTAAAATCCAAATGGAATGTGAATGGTGACTCCCAAGAGTCTGACGTCAATGATTCACTTTATAGATATATTTTCGCCAGGAGGCACTGCCTATTGTCTAAGTTCTTCTACAGTACTTGGCTTTAAGTATGAGTTAAGGAATAAGGACATACATCTTTTTTTGTCTTTTCATTTTTCATAAATCATACCATTTTTCAGTTTTAAGAAGTATTGTTCATGGCCCCAGAGATGGGTCACAGGGATCCACAGGATGTGACTGTCTTTGCTTTAAAGAGGTTGTCTGCTTTATTTACTATATATTGATGATCTATCTTCAGGATAGGTTGTCAATATCAGATCAGCAGGGGTCCAGCTGTTTGAAGAGAAGTCAATGCCCATATAAGCTCTGTCTTCCCTTCATTGCGATTGTGACGGTGACCAGGTGTAATTATACTTAAGCTATCCAGTTCACTTCTATGGGATGACTCCTTCCCATTCACTTGAATAGAAGGAGCCGTCCCATTGAAGTGAATTGGACGGCTTAGCTGTAATTACACCTGGTCACCACTGCAGTTGCGACAAAGAGCAGGTAAACAATAAAGAGAAGGCAGTACTCACACAAGCGCGGCCTTCTCTTTAAACAGCTTATTGGTGGGGGTGTTGGGAGTCAGACCTCCACCAGTTTGATATTGATGACCTATCCTGAGAATAGGTTTTTAATATTAACGATTCATTCCTCGTCGACGCATCTGTGTGTCATCTCGCGAGACGCGAGATTACGCACACGGCTGGCCCGCGCATGCGCATTGCGGGCCAGCAAAAGTTCAAGGAGTATTTCGTCACCAGCCTGCCAGCCAATGATCATCGCTGGCAGGCTAGTGATTTTCAAAAAAACTAATCAAAAGCTATTTAACACTTTATTTTTATAAATATAAGGTGTTAAATGGCTCCTGTGCTCCTCTGCTGGTCCTTTTCGTCGGTTGGTCCCAGCAGAGGAGCACAGATCACTGTAAGTACACAAGACACCACACACATAGCCCCAGATCACCCCAATTAACCCCTTGATCACCCCTGCCAATCACTAGTGAAAGGGAAAAAGTGATCAATGTAAACTGTCACTTTTTTTCCCCCACTAGTATTGAAGGTTAGGTTTTAGGATAGTTTAGGCCCCTTTGTTAGGTAGTTAGCGTCGGTTAGCGCCCAGCCCACCGCACCGCAGTCACTGATTCGCTGATTAGCGTATCGCTAATCAGCATTGGTACTTTTATAGTATCTGTAAGTGATCAGAACTGATCACAGTCAGATCTATAATAGTATTAGTGTCACCTTAGCTCGCCCTCCACCCAAAACGCAGTGTTTGCCCGATCAGGCCTGATCGGTTGCCCACACGTGCGTTGACCCACGCCCGCCCCGCCGCAGTGACAATTTTTTTTTTTTATCACTGCAAAATGAGTTTTGATATTTTTTATCAATCGCAGCGGCTTCCGGTACTTCGCGAGCCTCCGATTTGTAAGACAGGCTTGCTTTTTTTCTTGGGTAGTCTCAGAAAATACCCCCTAAATCTGAAGACGTCTACAGGCTTCTGACCCAGTCGGATGAGGAATGGGAACCCTCATCTGACGAATCCAGCAGGTCAGAATACGAATCTGTAGAAAGCAGTGGCAGTCTGACCCAAAGTTCGGACGATGAGGTTGAGGTCCCTGATACCACCAGGCGTACCCGGCCCAGTGTTGCTAGACCACAGGTTGCGCAGGATCCGTTTCAAGGGCAGCGGAGTGGGGCTAGCGCTGTCGGATTACGTGGTGTGGCATACACCAGCAGCGCAGCCCATCCTGGACCTAGTACCAGCACTGCCGTACAACATGGTGAAGTGGCTAGCACCAGAAGGGCAGTTGAAACTGGTACAGTGGCGGATTACGTGGTGAGGCATACACCAGCAGCGCAGCCCATCCTGGACCTTGTACCAGCACTGCCGTACAATATGGTGAAGTGGCGAGCACCAGAAGGGCAGTTGAAGCTGGTACAGTGGCACGTGCAGTAGTTCCCCCGTCGCAGCCACCGCACAGACAGGCTCATAGAGCCCCTAGAGTCCCTGAGGTGCTGGCAAACCCTGATTGGCAGCCCCCAACTTCAGCCGCACCAGTAGTTCCCCCTTTCACCGCCCAGTCTGGAGTTCGGGTTGAGACAGCTCAGATCGGATCGGCATTGTTTTTTTTTTAGCTGTTCTTGACTGCGGAGCTCTTGGACTTAGTCGTTGCAGAAACAAATCGGTATGCCACTCAATTTATAGCCGCCAACCCGGGAAGCTTTTATGCCCAGACTTTCCGGTGGAAACCCGTCCAAGTTTCCGAATTTAAAACTTTTCTGGGCCTTCTCCTCAACATGGGCGTAACAAAAAAGCATGAATTGCGGTCATATAGGTGCACAAACCCAATTCATCTCATGCCCATGTTCTCTGCTGCCATGTCCAGGACACGATTTGAGACCATCCTGCGTTTCCTGCACTTTAGTGACAACAGCACCTCTCGTCCCAGAGGCCACCCAGCTTTTGACCGGCTCCACAAAATTCGGCCCCTCACAGACCACCTTAACACCAAATTTGCAGATTTGTATACCCCTGAGCAAAACATCTCCATAGACGAGTCCCTTATACATTTTACCGTGCGCCTTGGCATCAAACAATACATCCCAAGCAAGCGCGCCCAGTATGGGGTCAAATTGTATAAGCTCTGTGAAAGGGCCACAGGCTATACGCACAAATTTCGTGTCTATGAGGGTAAAGATCAGACCCTGGAGCCGGTCGGTTGCCCTGACTACCTGGGGAGCAGTGGGAAGACAGTATGGGACTTGGTGTCACCCTTATTTGGCAAGGTGGACCATCTTTATGGGGACAATTTTTACACAAGTGTGCCCCTTTTCAGGCATTTGTTTTTAGAACAGATTGGCTGCTGTGGCACCGCGCAACCTAGTAGCCGGGGCATCCCCCAACGGCTCGCTACCACCCGTCTTGCAAGGGGGGAGAGGGCTGCCTTGTGTAACGAAGAACTGCTCGCGGTGAAATGGAGTGACAAGCGTGACGTTTACATGCTCTCCTCCATTCACGCAGACACGACAATACAAATTGAACGAGCAACCAGTGTCATTGAAAAGCCCCTCTCGGTCCACGACTATAATTTGCTTATAGGAGGGGTGGACTTCAATAACCAGATGTTGGCTCCTTATTTAGTGTCCCGCCGCACCAGACGCTGGTATAAGAAGGTGTCTGTATATTTAGAAACATAGAAACATAGAATGTGTCGGCAGATAAGAACCATTTGGCCCATCTAGTCTGCCCAATATATCTGAATCCTATGAATAGTCCCTGGCCCTATCTTATATGAAGGATAGCCTTATGCCTATCCCATGCATGCTTAAACTCCTTCACTGTATTTGCAGCTACCACTTCTGCAGGAAGGCTATTCCATGCATCCACTACTCTCTCAGTAAAGTAATACTTCCTTATATTACTTTTAAACCTTTGCCCCTCTAATTTAAAACTGTGTCCTCTTGTGGTAGTTTTTCTTCTTTTAAATATGCTCTCCTCCTTTACCGAGTTGATTCCCTTTATGTATTTAAAAGTTTCTATCATATCCCCTCGGTCTCTTCTTTCTTCCAAGCTATACATATTAAGGTCTTTTAACCTTTCCTGGTAAGTTTTATCCTGCAATCCATGTACTAGTTTAGTAGCTCTTCTCTGAACTCTCTCTAGAGTATCTATATCCTTCTGGAGATATGGCCTCCAGTACTGCGCACAATACTCCAAGTGAGGTCTCACCAGTGATCTGTACAGCGGCATAAGCACTTCACTCTTTCTACTGCTTATACCTCTCCCTATACATCCAAGCATTCTGCTTGCATTTCGTGCTGCTTTATTACATTGTCTTCCCACCTTTAAGTCTTCTGAAATAATTACTCCTAAATCCCTTTCCTCAGATACTGAGGTCAGGACTGTGTCAAATATTCTATATTCTGCCCTTGGGTTTTTACGCCCCAGGTGCATTATCTTGCACTTATCCACATTAAATTTCAGTTGCCATAGTTCTGACCATTCTTCTATTTTTCCTAAATCCTTTTCCATTTGGCGTTTCCCTCCAGGAACATCAACCCTGTTACATATCTTTGTGTCATCAGCAAAAAGACAAACCTTACCATCGAGGCCTTTTGCAATATCACTTATGAAGATATTAAACAAAATTGGTCCCAGTACAGATCCCTGTGGAATCCCACTGGTAACATGACCTTGTTTTGAATGTTCTCCATTGACTACAACCCTCTGTTGTCTGTCACTCAGCCACTGCCTAATCCACTCAACAATATGGGAGTCCATGCTCAATGACTGCAGTTTATTGCTAAGTCTTCTATGTGGGACAGTGTCAAAAGCCTTACTAAAATCTAGATATGCGATGTCTACTGCACCTCCACCGTCTATTATTTTAGTCACCCAGTCAAAAAAATCTATAAGATTTGTTTGACATGATCTCCCTGAAGTAAACCCATGCTGTTTTTCATCTTGCAATCCATGGGATTTTAGATATTCCACAATCCTATCCTTTAATAGGGTTTCCATTAATTTGCCTACTATTGATGTCAGACTCACTGGTCTATAGTTGCTCGATTCCTCCCTACTACCTTTCTTGTGAATGGGCACGACATTTGCTAATTTCCAATCTTCCGGGACGACTCCTGTTACTAATGATTGGTTAAATAAATCTGTTAACGGTTGTGCCAGCTCACCACTAAGCTCTTTTAATAATTTTGGGTGTATCTCATCAGGCCCCTGTGACTTATTTGTCTTCACTTTAGACACTTCACTTTAGATTTAATTCAATTGGCTCTGTATAATAGTTTTGTTCTCTACAGTAAGGCTGGGAGAACAGGATCCTTCCTCAAATTTCAGGAAGACATCATCGAGAACCTCCTGTATCCAGGCCCCATCCACCAGTGTAGTGAGCCGTCTACACGAGCGACATTTCCCCAATGTCGTTGCTGGTATCTCAACCCAAGCGCCACCCCGAAAAAGATGTTGTGTCTGTAGCAGGAGTGGAATAAGGCATGACACCCGCTATTTCTGTCCTGACTGCCCTGACCACCCTGCCCTATGCTTAGGGGAGTTTTTCCGGAAGTACCACACGCAGGTACACTATTAGCATAGGGATTGCATCACACAGGACAGGCACACAGGGCTCTTAGGGCCATTTCACTCACAGCTGCTGCAAACCTCTCCTTTCACCTGGGACAAAGTGCATAATGTACTTCGCCACATCTCTGGGCGATTTGAGCTTTGCACATTGTCCCATGGGGAAAGAGAGGTTTGTCCTATAAAAAGGTGAAAAAAGCAAAACAAAAAAAAATCACCAGTAAGCAAAAAAGTTAATGTTCTGTTCCAAAAGTTCAATAAAGTTTATAAAAGTTAATGTTCTGTTTAAATGTTATTATAAAGTTCATGTTAATAAATTTATTGCGTTGCGGCCTGTTTTTTTCATTTATTTATTTTTTTACCTTCTAGGTGGACCAACCGATGAACCAGCTGCAGGACTGATGTGCATTCTCACAGAAGCATTGCGCTGCTGTCAGATTACACAAAAGTCGGTGTATGCGGCGCTGCAAGACGAGATTTCTCCTCTGCAGTAAAAAAGATACGTTTGACGAGGCTTATGAGCTGAGGGGCGGTGTTCATATGCTTTGGCAAACACTTTGTATATAAAAAAAAAAAAACGGCAATGATTTATTCATCCACATCGATTGATGTGAATGGAGAAATCGGGTTTGCCAGGGCATATGGGCTGAGTGGGTTTGGATGTTGGGCGGAGCTCCTATGTCCTGGCAGACGCCTTTCCCCTCCTTCTTTTTTTTGGCAGAGATTTTTTTCATCCACATTGATCGATGCGAATGAAGAAATCTGTGCCGTTCATTTTTTCTTTCAGCCCAGAGGCTGAATGAAAAAAAAAATATCTCATTACCCGTATGCTCAATATAAGGAGAATAGCAGAAACTCCTAATGCTGCCCATACATATAATGATTGTGGAGACCCTCAAATGCCAGGGCAGTACAAACACCCCACAAATGACCCCGTTTTGGAAAGAAGACACCCTAAGGTATTCGCTGATGGGCATAGTGAGTTCATAGAATTTTTTATTTTTTGTCACAAGTTAGAGGAAATTTATTTATTTCTTTATTTTTTTCTTACACAGTCTCATATTTCACTAACTTGTGACAAAAAATAAAAACTTCCATGAACTCACTATGCCCATCATGAAATATCTTGGGGTGTCTTCTTTCCAAAATGGGGTCACATGTGGGGTATTTATACTGCCCTGGCATTTTAGGGGCCCTAAAGCATGAGAAGAAGTCTGGAATCCAAATGTGTAAAAATGCCCTCCTAAAAGGAATTTGGGCCAATTTGCGCACCTAGGCATTTTAGAGAGACATTTCTCTCACCCAGCATGTGTATATGTAAGAAGACACCCCAAAACACATTGCCCAACTTCTCCTGAGTGCGGCAATACCACATGTGTGACAATTTTTTGCAGCCTAGGTGCGCAAATTGGCCCAAATTCCTTTTAGGAGGGCATTTTTAGACATTTTCCAGACTTCTTCTCACACTTTAGGGCCCCTAAAATGCCAGGGCAGTATAAATACCCCACAAGTGACCCCATTTTGGAAAGAAGACACCCCATAGTAAGTTCATGGGCATAGTAAGTTCATGGAAGTTTTTCTTTTTTGTCACAAGTTAGTGGAATATGAGACTTTGTAAGAAAAAAAATCATCATTTTCCGCTAACTTGTGACAAAAAATAAAAAGTTCTATGAACTCACTATGCCCATCAGCGAATACCTTAGGGTGTCAACTTTCCAAAATGGGGTCATTTGTGGGGTGTTTCTACTGTCTGGGCATTGTAGAACCTCAGGAAACATGACAGGTGCTCAGAAAGTCAGAGCTGCTTCAAAATGCGGAAATTCACATTTTTGTACCATAGTTTGTAAACGCTATAACTTTTGCACAAACCAATAAATATACACTTATTGAATTTTTTTTTATGAAATACATTTAGAGAAAAATTTATATAGAAATGTAGTTTTATTTGAAAAATTTTACAACTGAAAGTGAAAAATGTCATTTTTTGGCAAAAAAAATCGGTAAATTTCGATTAATAACAAAAAAAGTAAAAATGTCAGCAGCAATGAAATACCACCAAATGAAAGCTCTATTAGTGAGAAGAAAAGGAGGTAAAATTCATTTGGGTGGTAAGTTGTATGACCAAGAAATAAACCGTGAAAGTAGTGTAGTGCAGAATTGTAAAAAGTGGTCTAGTCATTAAAGGGGTTGTCCAAGTTATATTTTTTGATGACCTATCCTCAGGATAGGTCATCAATATCAGATCGGCGGGGGTCCGAAACCCGGCACCCCCTCCGATCAGCTGTTTGAAGAGAAGGTGTGCGCGGTGTCAGTGCTGCCTCCTCTTCACTGTTTACCTTCTAGCCGTTGCATCTGCAGTGGTGAGCAGGTGTAATTACACCCAAGCCTTCCTATTGAAATGATTGGGACGGCTTGGGTGTAATTACACCGGCTCACTATTGCAGATGCAACGGCTAGAAGGTAAACAGTGAAGAGGAGGCAGCGCTGACACCGCGCACGCCTTCTCTTCAAACAGCTGATCAGAGGGGGTGCCGGGTGTCGGACCCCCGCCGATCTGATATTGATGACCTATCCCGAGGATAGGTCATCAATAAATATAACTTGGACAACTCCTTTAAGGGGGTTTAAGCTAGGGGAGCTGAGGTGGTTAAAAAAATGGACAACCCCTTTAACTATGCAGTTCCTGCCAAGAGCTAATGTATGCTTGTGGTTAACTGGCCTAATTTGGATGTTATCAGCATACTCGGTAAGAGAATCATAAAGTAAAGGATTCATCTACATCATGAAGTATCAATGATAAATGGATTCACCAGCACCAGAAAAACAGGTTATGCACACAGAAAGAACCAGGCAGAGGTCAGACAGGCAGAGTACATGCAGTTCCAAGGCTAAGACACAAGACACAATTAAAGTGAAGCTGGGACCACCTAGACTAAAAATGGGACATCCATCCTGAAACTTGCTCAGTGTATAAGTCAGTCCACACAGATATTCAGAACAGAGTAAATCAAATGTATCATTCAGAAGGATCATGAACTCTATTGGCTTTTTAGCAGGATACAAACATAGGTAACAGGACATACAGATCTGTATGTTATGTTACCTACCATGGATTTTTTTCCTTCTAGAAAGCTAATAAAGTCTGCAATGCTTTTGAGTGGTGTGTGTGATGGCAATTAACGTCCTGTGTTTGGAATACCAAGGCAAACACAGAATACAGCCATGAAGCAGAACTAGGAGCACTGACAGATGGACACATTACAGGAACCAAGGCAGAAAGAGTTCAGGAACACAGGCAGACTTCAGGAATCCAGGCAGACAGACTTAAAGAATCGAGGCATGGCATGCGGACAGAAGCTGGCATAACCAAACCCGTCTAACAAAGTAAAAGGCAGCACACATGACAGACGGTTTAAAGCTCTTTACTGACTGTAGCGAAGATAACCAAACATAACCCGTGAACTTGTCTTGCAGTTTTTCTGCCAAAAAAGGCAGCCATGTTTTTCTAATCTTGGACAACTCCTTTAACAACTTGCAAATAAATGTACAGTTAAGATCAAAAGACCAAAAAGAAACCGGCAAATACATTCCAGTTCCTTAGAAGCATGCTACATGTCCGACTTAAAAAATAAATAAAATAGTACGTTGTACAGATTACTTGATATATGAAGTACAGATGCAGCAGTTCTAAATTTCAGTATGAAATCAAATCTCACTGTGGTATCATGTCACAAAAGCCATTAAAATTTATGGAAAAAATCTATAAAATTGTTCTTGCCACTGCTTACTTCACATTTTAAGAGGCAAAATTAGGATTGTAAAAAGTCTTAGAACGATGGTTCATATAGTTTTTTTTTATTGTGTACTTACAACATGCTAAAATATATATATATATGCAGTTGTCATGTACTTGGTTAATCCTTAATATTGCAACTATATTTAATCCTTTATATTGGAGCTATAGAGACAACTTTATTTCAAATTCACTTTTTACCATCCTATAGGTCAAGCTGAGTTCGATGAAATGACCTTACAATGTAATAACTCGTCAAATTTACTAAAAGCCCCAACTAATAATGTACTCACAGTTGTCACCTCTGACATACAATTATGTTAATTACTGTTTCAGAGTTTACTAGAGTGATACAAATGCGTCCTACAGATCAAGGCTTTCAAACCTCTTTTGTTTTGTGTTCAGATATATTGCAAGGAGGCTAGACAGCCATGTCAACTAATTGTGTTCTGGATTCTGAGACTTTCTAGTAGTATAGCTCACAAGACTTTTTTTTCACTTGAGAGCCATGCTTAATTACATCAGGTAAAATTGAGCAACATTAAAGACAAAACATTTATCTGATACTAGCTATTCAAGGGGTTGTACCACAAAAATATTATACAGTTTTCAACCCACATCTTACATCTGAAAACTTTTGTGATTCCAAGAAATAAAAAAAATTGGATAGCCACTGAGCTATTCAATAAAATCTATCTGTATAGTGCCACCAGCTGTTTGTTCTTTCCTTATGTTTCTGTCCACTTGGCTGAGGTGGGCACACAGTCTCAGCTCCATTATTTTACTGCCACCATTCCTATGTTCTCTTAGCAGCTGTGACAAGTACAAAGATAGAGTGACAGCAAAAAGGACATACTGCTTGTGAAAAGACATACGCCCAAAGCTGCCAGTTTAAAATCTACCTAGCATAACAATTGAAGCAAAGAATGGGGAGAGCTCTGCATCCATGTGATGTACAGGGCTGGTTCTAGCTTTGTTACAAAGAGATTGTCATGTAATATATTATGTCTGTTTAACATTAATCATAGGATAACCCCTTAAGAACACATGTAGGATCCAAGACCTGCCACAGGAATGTTCCTACAGAGTTCTATATGGAACATAATGAATCTCGCATAGACTACGGTGTAGTCTATGGGAGAAGAATTCAGATCATTGCATTTTCAAGTACCCTTAGACCCCAAAATGGTATCAATAAAAAATACAAATTGTCCCGCTAAAAATAAGCCCTCACACAACTCTGTAGAAATAAATATGAAAAAAGTTATGTGGGTCCGAATATAGCAATGCTTTTTAATTAAAACACAAGAAAAACTATAAAAATGTATGTATTCATACTGACCCAGAGAATCAAGGTCAGTGTTAACGCATAGGGAATGCTGTAAAAACAAAACTCCTAAAACTCAGGTGGAATTGCATTTTATTTTTTACCAGATTCCCACTACACTGTGTGCAATATTAAATGGTGCCATTTGAATCTACAACTTGTCCCGCAAGAAGAAAAAAAAAGCCCCCATACATGTGAATGGAAAAATAAAAAAGTTATGGCTCCAGGAAGGCAGGGAGTAAAAAATGAAAAATGGAAAATTGCTCCATCAGGTGGACTAATAAAAAAATAAAATTAAAGCATCATAATATTTTTAATAATATGTTTGGTTGTATATTGCTTTTCTTCTTTTATTTATGATGTATAATCAGGATATCTCATAAATGTCTGACAGGGGAGCAGTAAGAATTTTTTCCCTGTTTTCCAATACAACATATGGCAAACTAAATGGCGCTATTAAAAAATACAATTTTAACCCATAAAAAACAACCCTTTGTGCAGCTATATGAAAAGTAAAGTAAAAAAAAATATAAGTTGTGGCTCTTGGAAGGCAAGGAGGGAAAAAATGGGGTTAATACTTAATGATATGCTAGTGGGGCTGAAGAGATGAGACTGAAAAAGTAAATGGAATATGACAGCACATACATTTTAACACAATTTCATTGTGCTGTCTTCTGGCTGTCTTACTAACTGGCACAAATCTCTTTAACTTAAAAATAGTACAGAAGAAGAAAATGAAGATGCACTGTATAATATAAGCCATTCAGCAAGGTTTGTGAAAGAAATCTTATGTGTGAGCAGATTCATGCCATTCATTACAAGCGGCTGTGAATTACACGTCATTATGCTTTAGCGTTTGCAGGCTTGATGCATTCAATAGGCTTTGTACATAACTTTTTCTTTCAATAAATTTGCCTGTAAGCACTTTACTTAATTAGAAATGTAAATTGTATCTGGAAAGACATATAGATCTCTTAATTTGGATAAGTTGATCTATGGTCAATATGGAGCTTAGGTCAATAATTCAGGCTAGGTTCAGATCAGAGTTCCAGCATTCTGTCCTTACATATAATGTCAAACTTAATTTTTAATATCTATCTAAAATAGCTACAAACCCTTTAACACAAACTACATAACAGTGAAATAAGAAAACAAGATGGAAGATATCATTAGGTTGATACTTAGCTTTGGGGCTAGGAGTGGCAGAGATTGAGCCTAATATATAGCTATGGGCTCTCTCCCTATAGCTGACCCTCTCGCTATTTGTGTCCTGCCTATAAATGGAACGGCCGCCTCGATAGGGGCGATTCCGTATCAGGAACCTCCTGAATGTCCCTGGATGGCCCTGAGTTGGGATGTCCCTGGTAGCTATTGGATGCTAACCTATAAGTTAATTGTTATGGTAATAGCTAACGACTAAAGGTACAAAAAAAATAATAATGATATACCATAAAAAGTCATGAAAGTTTAGAGACAGATCATGAAATGATTTGTCTATCTCCTACTTAAACTTGTAGATACATACTGACATCACCCAGAGTTGGTGGTACCAATATCCCTTTATTTCATAGATATTATGATGCCTTCCAAGTTGATGACACCATTGTCCCAACACGTTTCACCCTTACTGTACTCGGGCTCACCAGGGGACCAGATTGCATTCAGAGACAGGGGTATAGATAGTGCCTTAGTATCTAAATAATATTTCAATTGGTAGTTATGACATTGATAAATATTTGTCTACTTGCGTATCATGGATGAGGGCATTATACCTGATATCTCCATGTAGTAGCAGCTACCTGTAATATGATGTAATATAAATAAAACACTATTTTGCTTTTAGGTGCCAAATTAGCATACACCAGTTTTTTAGGAATTGGATACCTGGTTATGGTTGGCTTTATGAGTTGTAACATGCAGAAAGATGTGTCTGTATTGCCGTGTATAGTACTGACTAATTTCCGTGGTCCAGTAATCAGAAGGACATAATAGTACTTCAGTGGTGTTTCCTCCGACCTTTTAGATGGTAAATCTACGGGGCCCAGTCAATGCATGATAACTCTGAACCAGTGACACTGCTGTCTATATCAGAATCAGAACAATAGGTTAAGATGTATTGTCTCTTCTTTACCAAAGAGTCATCCCAGCTAAGTAAAATCACTAATGCAGGGGCAGAGGCTTTGGTCTATAATACATTAGCAATGATATTGTTTCTGGGCCAGTTTACCTTTAAAGCGGTGTTTTCTGTCAGCGTGCGGCATCCGATGGCATCCCGGTGTTTGCAACATTACAGAGCGTCGGTCAGTCATGTTGGACGCTTTGAAATAGCCACCGGCTGATGATGTCACCGGGTCACATGATCGGAGCTTGGTCATGTGATGTATCACATGACCACAGTGTTTCAAAGGTCCTTGATCCCTGCACTGAGCTACAGCATTATATTTCTAGCATTTGAAAAAAGACCAACTTAGCCATAAATCGGTAAAATCCATCTCATTGGAATAAAGATGGGTGTGTTTATCTTAGGGGTGGCATCATTTTATTTTATTTTAATATTTAATTATTTCAGTCATATCTACCAAATATTATAGTAGTATATAGTGTGTAATATAGAAACTTATCGTTATAACATCTATTGTGAGAGGATCAAAAGCAGGGTTTTCCAATACACTATGGAGAGCCATTGGGGTCACCATAGACTCTTTATGTTATTTGGCTATTCCATATTTATATCAAGGGATATATGACCCCTGCATATGATAATGGATCTGGACTATAGAAAGCATGCAAAATCGATTCCATCATTAATACCTCGTGGAACCGTAGTTTTGAGGGTGAAGATCCACCTGGATTCTCTTTGTCTCAGGATCTTGTCTAAATTCCCCCCCCTCGTATTAATGGTTTCGATCATTGATAAATGTATCAATTTAACATTTCCCTCATGGTACAGTAAAACATGTCTGGCTAGGGGTTTATCTAGTCTATTTCGTAAATCCCCTATATATTCTAAAATCCGCTTTTTGAATTGCCTGAAAGTTTTTCCTACGTATTTTAAATCACAATCACATTGTGCCAAATAGACTAATCCTGCCGTGTTACAATTGGCAAAGCTCCGTGCTGAATACATTTTATTTCCTGAGCTGTCCGTGAATGTGCTACCCATGTTGATGAAAGGACACTTCCCACATCTGAACGTACCCAAGCTCCTGTTCTGGAGCCATGTATTTTTATGTTGAGACTCAAGATGACTGTGGACCAATGTGTCCCCAATACTTCGACCTCGTCTGTACGTAATCGCTGGTCTATCAGGTAGACATTTATCTAGATCTGTTTTTAGGAGTGACCAATATCGGTTCATAACATCTCGTACTTGTTTGGCCTCAGTATTTTTTTTTACAATCACTCTAATTAGTTCTTGTAATGTGTCTCTTCTTTTTGATTGGAACAGTGACAACTGATCCACTGACTGTGCATGGGCCCAAGCCTCATAGAGACAAGAGTCCGGGTAACCTCTGTTTCTGATCGGAACAGTTTCTTGTTCGGAGCAATTCCTGCGAATTCTCAGGAACTGTCCCTTCAGTGTACCCCTTTTTAGTGGGACCGGGTGGAAACTGTCCCACCTCAAAAGACTGTTTGTGGACGTCTTTTTCCTAAACAGGGTGGTTTTGATGGAATCATTGTGCCCACGTTCAATTTGAATATCTAAAAAAGTGATCCGATCATGTTGTAGCTCAGACGTGAAGTAAAGGCCTATATGGTTACAGTTGAGATCACTCAGGAATAGATTAAACTCTTCCTCCGTGCCTGCCCATAGTAACAGAATGTCATCAATAAACCTGGACCAAAGCACAATGTGCTTCGTCCAGTGATACATTGACTCTGCGAAAACCACAGTGTCTTCCCACGAGCCCAGGAGCAAATTTGCATATGTCAGCGCACAGGGGCTACCCTTCGCGGTGCCCCTGAGCTCGTGGTAAAAGTCGTCCTCAAACACAAAATAGTTATGTTAATACAAAGTTCAATAGTTGAATGACAAAATGGTTGTGCTTAGAAGGGAAGGGGCGGACACTTATTTTACAGAGTGTAACCAGAAAAACTACATAACTACCATGAGCACTAGGACACTGGAAATGAAAGTGTCACAGCTTGCAGAAAAAGAGGTTTGCCTCTACTGGACTATCAGCTCCTTAAAATCGTATCAGGAGAGTAGGCGGGCCCCAAGAGGGCTCAGAATATACAAAGATATGTCGCAATTCCAGGAGGATGTGGAGTTTGCTCTAGAGTGGCAAAATATGCACCTGGAGTTTTCATTAAAAATTCAAGACATGGTATTAAAAAGAAATGAAAAAGAATACCACTCCATTAAGAAGGAATTAGATAAAGCAAAAGTGGAGCTGGCAACCCGCCTCACTGAAAAGCAATTCAGCGACTTTGAAAGACGCCTGGAGACCAAACTGATCAACACGCAAAAAGACATCAAGGAATAGAAAAGGGATAAATTCCTACGGGACAAACAGGACTTTGATGGAGATAAAGTGTTCAATTGGAATGCCAGTAGCCGCATGAAGAAACGCAGGCAGCCGCGAAGGAGGAGCGACTACTGGACCACAGACTCGGACTCCAGTCATTCCGATGGCACCACAATACAGGCCCCCACCATGCAGGGTAGCACCCAAGGGGCACAGCCCCCTTTGGGACACACACAAGAAGGGGGCGGGGCAAAGGGAAAAATACACAAAAAGCAAGGCCACAAAAGAAAGCAGGTGTCCTGGAGGAATTAGGTGATCTATCAGCCCCCAGTTATGTGCAAAATCTGGTTATCAACCTGACTGGCTCCGTGCTTCCACCAGACTGTGTGCGAGTCCTCACCAGGGGGCTCAATTACAGTCTGGTGGAGCAGTTTGACCCGGTCAGGTTTGAGTTTGACCTGTACAAGGCAGTTCGGAAGCTCACTTTGAAAAAATTGTTCAGCAGGATCCCACCCACAAAAAAGGAAGCTAGGGAGGGGGAGACACCAGTAGTGATAGGACCTCTGGGTTTTAGTACCATGGCTAATTTCAACCCCATAGAGGTGGAATGTTTAGAATGGATGACGGGTTCATCATTGAGCACCCCAACCCCACAACCGGAAGGTGATAGGGGTGAGTTTTGCGGAGTTGTCAGGTCCACATTCAACCCCCCCTTGTCCGCTGGTAGCTCCATCGACGTGTTCCAACAAAAGGTCTTAGAAGGGGTGAAAGCTCTAGTATACCCCAGGGCAGCCCAAAATTTGGATGTTGGTAAAGAAAAGTCCTTAAAGTGGCTACAAACACGCAATGATATTGTAATAAAACCAGCAGACAAGGGGGGCAATGTGGTTCTTATGACAAAAGAGTATTATGTCACAGAGGCCCACCGACAGTTGCACAACAAGGAGGTCTATGAGGCCGTACAAATAGACCCCACACATCAGGTCTTTTGAGGAGATTACTCCACAAGCATTGTGAGAATAGTACTCTGTCACAAAAAATGGCAGAAAAAATAATGCCACTCTTCCCCTCTCAACCGTCATGGTACTTTGTACCTAAGATCCACAAGTCACTGATTCACCCCCCTGGCAGGCCCATTGTGTCTGGGGTTGAGTCAGTGACTGAACCCCTGTCTAAATATGTGGACTGGCTACTCAGACCCATGGTGAGGAACATACCCTCATACGTCAGGGACACGTCAGATCTCCTCCAGGCATTAAGGTCTATACCTTGGCAGGAGGATTTCCGACTAGTGTCCTTAGACGTGGAAAGCCTGTACACGCGCATCCCCCAGGATGAAGGCATTAGGTAGTCACGGACATTTTGTCCGAGATGGGCAAAAGTGAGAAGTTTTCCAGGTTTATCCATGATGCACTGGAATTCATTCTTAAACATAATGCCTTCAGATTTGGGGATGCGTGGTACAGGCAAAAGTTCGGGACCGCCATGGGGACGCCCGTATCATGTACATTTGCAAACCTATATTTAGCCAGATTTGAAGACAGATATGTGTACACACTCTCAAATCCCTTTGTCCGGTATATCCACACCTATCTGAGGTACATCGACAATGTTCTCATTGTATGGACAGGGACAGAACCGGAGTTTACGAAATTTTCACAGTATTTCAACCAGGTGAACGACATGAATATATTGCTCACGCACAAGTTTGGGGGTGACAGTCTGGAGTTTCAAGACGTAGAGATCTCAGGAAAAGGCTGTATGCGATTGATTGATCATGTAGGTGACAGCTCGACTCTTAGTTTTGCCGGCATAGAAATATTGCAAAGTTTACCACAGGGGGGCGATAGACACAAGGAACTCCTCAGACGAGAGAGTAGATGGATATTACGCTCAGACGCAATGGGACCCCTGGGGTTAAATGATAAAATAGATATGGGTATATTCCTGTAGAGACCCGATTTCTCCGGGGTACATGCTGTATGTGGAACCTCATTATAATGGTACTGTTTTTAATTGTTGTATTGTTATCTGTCTTTTAGTTGTGACGCGGTTTACTCTGACGCACAGGGGCAGGCGCCGGCCAGGTGCAGTACCTGTTGGGCGCAGGTAATTCCGCGTCACAGGCTGTCTGTCTTAAAAGACCAGGTGAATTGAGCACTTGATTAAGGGCCAGAGGAAGCACTTAGGTACGAAATGGCCGTCGCCCATTCAGCTGGTCACACTGCTGTACATGTTGTCCGCTACCCACTGCCAATAAAAAGAAGATCGTATTAGCGCAAAAGGGTGAGTGCCATCCGTCTTTTCTACAGTTGCCAATGAAATTTTCTGAATGTAACTTGATTGTTACACGTGGGACAGAGCACCGCCAGCCAGCGCTTTCGATTTAATAGCAGACTCACCTGATTTCACCCTCATTGACGTGTCTTTGCCACAGTAACAGGGGCGCTATTCATTCTATTGCAGTACCACTCCGCCTCTCTTCTCCTCAGTACATGTGCTTAGACAACTCTTTGGACCTTGTATCTAAAAAGTATTTAACAGCTGCCAGACCTTTGTTATGAGGTATTGATGTGTATAAGGCCTCTACGGCAATGGAGGCTAGCCATGCGTTTGATTCTATAATAATTCCCTATAGGCGTTGAAGAAGGTCAGTCGTATCCCTCAGATATGACGGTAGGGCTGTAATGAAGGAGCTAAGGATCTGATCAATATACGTCTCTGTGTTCTGTGTGAGTGAATCAATCCCAGACACTATCGGGCGCCCTTTGAGGGGACATAGACCTTTGTGTATTTTCGGGGGTGCATAAAAGGTAGCTACCTTTTGTCATACATCACATGACCAAGCTCCTGACGTCATCAGCCGGCAGCTATATCAAAGCGCCCGACATGACTGACCGACGCTCTGTAATATTGCAGACGCCAGGAGGTCATAGGACACCGCACGCTGACAGAAACACTTTAAAGGCAAACTGACCAGGAAACAATATCATTGAAAATGTATTATAGACCAAAGCCTCTGCCCCTGCATTAGAGATTTTACTTAGCTGGGATGACTCTTTGGTAAAGAAGAGACAATACATCTTAACCTATTGTTCTGATTCTGATATAGACAGCAGTGTCACTGGTTCAGAGTTATCATGCATTGACTGGGCCCCGTAGATTTACCATCTAAAAGGTCGGAGGAAACACCACTGAAGTACTATTATGTCCTTCTGATTACTGGACCACGGCAATTAGTCAGTACTATACACGGCAATACAGACACATCTTTCTGCATGTTACAACTCATAAAGCCAACCATAACCAGGTATCCAATTCCTAAAAAACTGTTGTATGCTAATTTATGGCACCTGAAAGCAAAATAGTGTTTTATTTATATTACATCATATTACAGGTGGCTGCTACTACATGAAGATATCGGGTATAACTACCAATTAAATTATCATTTAGATACTAAGGCACTATTTATACCCCTGTCTCTGAATGCAATCTGGTCCCCTGATGAGCCTGAGTACAGTAAGGGTGAAACGCGTCGGGCCAATGGTGTCATCAACTTGGATGACATCAATTGCAGCTATAGTATCATAAAACACACACTTCCTGCTGTGTATGTCTATACAAACAGTGTAATGTGGGAGCAGCATAACCCCAACCACAGAGTTCTGGGTGCACATTACTGGTGGGATGACCACTTTTGATCCAAAAGTGTACAACCAAGAACAGTAAAGGAACAGCATATCAATGATACTTGAAGTGATTTTCTTCAGATCCAATGACAACACAGTCGATGCAAATTATGTCACTATGCGTTAAGTATCAAAAACCATTTATTGAGCATGTGGTAACATAGGAAGCCGTTATGGAGACAGGTTCAATGTGGATGGCAGAAGACCTTGTTAGTTCCTGGGACCATGGAGACAGTGGTGGAGCATGATGAAGCTTTGAGTCATAATTTGCATCAGCAGTGTTTTCATTGGATTTTAATAAAATCTCAAACATCATTGGTGTGCTATTGCTTTACTTTTCTTGGTTATGCAGATAATGTAGGAAGGATGTATGTGTGTCCAAAGCTTTTACACAATAAGTAATAACAAAAGTTAAAAAAAATCTCTTCAATTTACCTACATTTGAGTAATAAATATCAAAATCGAATTAATCATGATCATTGACTCGAATATTCTATTTATGAGTTATGGTGTTAAGAGTAGTGATGGCCTTGCGGTTCGCCCGGCGGTCGGTATGCGGTAAACTTTGCTTGTTTGCGTTCGCCGAACATGCGAACATATGGAGAAATTTGCGCCTGCCATATTCTTTTACATTGTGAAGAACTTTGACCCATGACACATCCATCAGGTGGTACAGGACAGCCAATTGAGACGTTTTTAGCACATGGATATACCCCCTACCTTATAAAAAACCTGATCTGGCCGTCATTTTACATTCAGTCTTTTGTCAGTGTAGGGAAAGGTTGCTGTGTGGAGCAGGGACAGACTGTTAGGGACAAAAACGCTAACAAATAGGTCCACAAAAGTCAGTTTAAGGACTGGTATAGGTGTACTACTGATAGGTGTGCAGTACAGAGGGGTGTAATACACTTATAATATACTTTCTAACATAGAAAGCATATTATAGTGGATTTGTATTGTGCAGCAGTGGTGAGCGGTTCTGCTGCGATACTGCAACTACACACAGTGACAAACGTAATTAGAAAAAATAATTATAACTGGTGTGATATACCAGTCTCCCCCCAAAAAAAACGGATAGAAGCGGGGTGTTATATACCAATAATATACTTTCTATATAGTGCATTTGGGTACAGCATTTGTTTGCGGTTTTGCTGTGTTCCCTCTGCTACACACAGTGACAAACGCTATTGGAAAAAATAATTATACGGTAACTGGTGTGACCCCCCCAAAACAAGTGATTGAAGCGGGGTGTTATATACCAATATACTTTCTTTATAGTGCATTTGGATACTGTATAGTGCATTTGCGCATGCACGTACGCAAAAATTATATTGCCGATATTTTGCATTAAAAAAAATAATGAATAGAGATTGCAAATTCAAATAATACATCTGGTATGTCAATGTCCATGTTGTGGGACTATTTGTGCACTTCGTCCATCACTAGTTAAGAGTATTACTTGTCAGGTTGAGGCAACGGTGATACCCTGAATTACATGTTATGAGAGTTTAATTCATTGACCCCCAGCTTCATAACTACTTTGTATGTTCCTTCATAAATACTTGTATGTTCCTTCATAACTACTTTGTATGTTCCTTCATAACTACTTGTATGTTCCTTCATAACTACTTTGTATGTTCCTTCATAACTACTTGTATGTTCCTTCATAACTACTTTGTATGTTCCTTCATAACTACTTGTATGTTTTCAATCATGCAACACCCAGAAAAAAAAAAACTGCTTAAATACTTTAATATATATTGTGGACATTAAGGGCTAGTCAATATTATAATATTAATGGATATATATTTAGAAAACTCAATAATTGGTACACATCTTGAATAGAAGACTGTGCATGTTTTCCTACTACTTAAAGCATGTTATATGAACTTAGAGTCCACTCGCTAGGTAAGCCTCACAACAATAGTGTTCACTGTCGATATGATGTAGTAATCCAGCTTGAATCTACCTAATTAACATTTGTACTGACTGTATAAGAGCCTGAAAGCTGTATCACTATAGGTAGACCTTCTTATTTGGAGACTTGAAATATCTTCTGTTTTGACTTCAGTTTATTCTCCATCATTTATTTCCTCTTGCTTGCAGCTCACAGGACCTTAGTTGTCTTTTTGACCACATTTATGACATTTAATTCAGCTTTCGCAACTCTGGGCCATCTTTTTTGACATGACTGATAACCTTTTGTCTAAAAGCCTGAACCAATTTCCAATCTACTCTTTTCTCTCTCTCTTTGTGAGTGTTATAAGACAATCAGTTCAAAATCGAAAGGGTTATTGAGGTAGAATTAAGAATAAAATTGGAACATAATGACCATCGGCCTCTAGTGAACTTTTTATGAGGTGATTTGACCCAACAACAAACCAAAGGACCCATTTGTCTGGTAATAGGGACAATCATTCTTCTTACACCAATATTAAAATGATTTTGTATGGCTTCAGTTTCATCTTATGCCTAAACTTAGCTTCACATTTTCTTGAATACTGATAGTTGATACTGTAATGTAGGCAATAGTAATAATAAAACACAATACACTAATTGTCTCCTGTGTCTTCACAGTTTTTTGTTTGCCATAATAAAAATAGAAAACCCACCCAACTTCTACCTGCATGAGATAAATGTGCTAGGTGTCTTAATCATTAGAGAGTTCCTGTCTTATAGCTCTGCTTTGTGTTTCCTTGTGACAGTATTCATATACCCTGTATATAAGTGTATATTGAGCTCAAAGTGCTGACCAATGAGCCATAAAATGTATTCTCCTGTCATCTATCATCTTTATTCCCCGTGTCACATTGTATAGGTTCTATGTTACGCATAGGGCAAATTGCTATGCTGGTATTATCCATAGTCTACAAAGCATTTAAGATCACTTGTGTGGTTCCTTAAATTTGTCAATGTAAAGTTTTGCTCTGAAAGCAACATAAAATAAAGTGATAACCTGTGCCTTACAATGTGTCATGGATGGCGCGGGAAGCCCATTACCAGTTCAGCTGTAAGATAAAAGAATAAGATATAAGGAGTATATGTTGGCACTAGCCAGAAGTACTGCATCTAATACATTTTAAGGTGTTTTAAGGTGATACTAGTGGGTGATCTACTTTCACATGGAAGATAAAAAAGCTATTATTACTATTTTATGTTCTTTGAAGGATCAGCTACATGCATATAACATGATAATACAGGTTATCAATATTATACACCTTTTTTCGGGACCTCATGTTTATTTTTGGTGGCTCCACATGCTGTTAAACAAGGTCCCTAGCTAAAACAGTTTATTTGTGGTTCTAAGATATTGGATGATTTTATTCGTATTAGGCCTCATGCACACGACCGTTTTTTTTTTAAGGTCCGCAAAAACGGGTCCCGTAGTTCCGTGATACGTGTCCGTTTTTTCTTCCGTGGGTCTTCCTTGATTTTTGGAGGATCCACGGACATGAATGAAAGAAAAAAAAAATTGTTTCGCTGTCTGCCTGGCCGTGCGGACCCAAACGGATCCATCCTGACTTACAATGCATGTCAATGGGGACGGATCCGTTTGACGTTGACACAATATGGTGCAACTGCAAACGGATCCGTCACCCATTGACTTTCAATGTAAAGTCAGGAGTCCCTATTATACCATTGGATCGGAGTTTTCTCCAATCCGATGCTATATTTTAACTTGAAGCGTCCCCATCACAATGGGAACGCCTCTATGTTAGAATATACCATCGGATTTGAGTTAGATCGTGAATCTCAGATCCGACAGTATATTCTAACATAGAGGCGTTCCCATAGTGATAGGGACGCTTCAAGTTAGAATATCCTACGAACTGTGCACATGTCTGCCCCCTGCTGCCTGGCAGCACCCGATCTCTTACAGGGGGCTGTGATCCGCACAATTAACCCCTCAGGTGCGGCACCTGAGGGGTTAATTTTGCATATCATAGCCCCCTGTAAGAGATCAGGGGCTGCCAGGCAGCAGGGGGCAGACCCCCTCCCTCCTCTGTATTACATTCATTGGTGGCCAGTGCGGGCCCCCCCTGCCCCCCTCCCTCCCTCTACTGTATTAATTTCATTGGTGGCCAGTGCGGCCCCCTCTGGCCCCCCCTCCCCTGTATTAATTTCATTGGTGGCCAGTGCGGCCTCCCCTCTCCCCCCCATCATTGGTGGCAGCGGAGAGTTCCAATCGGAGTCCCAGTTTAATCGCTGGGGCTCCGATCAGTAACCATGGCAACCAGGACGCTACTGCAGTCCTGGTTGCCATGGTTACTTAGCAATATTAGAAGCATTATACTTACCTGCTGCGATGTCTGTGACCGGCCGGGAGCTCCTTCTACTGGTAAGTGACAGGTCTGTGCGGCGCATTGCTTAAAGCACAGACCTTTCACTTACCAGTAGGAGGAGCTCCGGGCCAGTCACAGACATCGCAGCAAGTAAGTATAATGCTTCTAATATTGCTAAGTAACCATGGCAACCAGGACTGCAGTCGCGTCCTGGTTGCCATGGTTACCGATCGGAGCCCCAGCGATTAAACTGGGACTCTGATCGGTACTGATGGGGGGTGAAGAGGGGACGCCGCACTGGCCACCAATGAAATTAATACAGTAGAGGGAGGGAGGGGGGGCAGCAGGGGTCCGCACTGGCCACCAATGAAATTAATACAGTAGAGGGAGGGAAGGGGGGCAGGGGGGGCCGCACTGGCCACCAATGAAATTAATACAGTAGAGGGAGGGAGGGGGGGGCGCACTGGCCACCAATGAAATTAATACAGTAGAGGGAGGGAGGGTGTGCAGGGGGGTCCGCACTGGCCACCAATGAAATTAATACAGTAGAGGGAGGGGGGTTGCACTGGCCACCAATGAAATTAAAACTGGGGAGGGAGGGGGGGCTGCCCCCTGCTGTCTGCCAGCACCTGATCTCTTACAGGGGGCTATGATACGCACAATTAACCTCTCAGGTGCAGCACAGCCCCCTGTAAGAGATTAGGTGCTGCCAGGCAGCAGAGAGCAGTCATGTACACAGTTCGTAGTATATTCTAACTTGAAGCGTCCCCATCACCATGGGAATGCCTCTGTGTTAGAATATACTGTCGGATCTGAGCTTTCACGAAGTGAAACCTTAGATCTGAAAAAGCTTTTATGCAGACGGATCTTCGGATCGGTCTGTATGAAAGTAGCCTACGGCCACGGATCACTGACGCGGAAGCCAATCTTGTGCGCATCCGTGTTTTTTCACGGGCCCATTGACTTGAATGGGTCCGTGAACCATTGTCCGTCAAAAAAATAGGACAGGTCCTATTTTTTTGACAGACAGGAAACATGGATCACGACCGCTGATGAACAACGGTGCATTTTCCGAGTTTTCAACGGACCCATTGAAAGTCAATGGGTCCGCAAAAAATCACGGAACAACGGCCACAGATGCACACAACGGTCGTGTGCATGAGGCCTAAGGTATATCAAACATAATAAATAATGGGTAATAGCTTTAGATACAATAATATCTAAGCCTGTTTAGAGGTTCAAAGATTCCCTCTCTACTATTAGAAATGTTTAGTGTATATTTTTTTAAATGGCAAAATATGTTAGCATGTCTTAAAGGGGAAATATGACTGATATAAAAAAAAAAAGGACATAGTATATTACATGAAAATGTCTTCGTAACCAAACTAGAACCAGCCCTGCACATGCATCCAGAGACCTCCCCATTTATTTCTCCAATTGCTCAGCTAGGTTTCTTTCATGCTGGTGGCTCAGGGGGCATGTTCTAATTTAGTGGGGATGTCCTTTCTGCTGCAGCTCTCTCCCTATAACTGTCTCAGCTTCTAACAGTAAATAGGGCTGATGGTAGATGAAGGATGGAATAGGTTTTCTGACCAATCATTGGTTAGATGGCCTATTACACACACAGATCTTTTGTTATACACACCAACTATTGGTCTGATTGGACAGTTGGTGTAATACAGTCCTAAGGAAAATAACAAACAGCAAACGGCGCAGTACAGATAGATTTTATTGCATAACTATACTGAAATTTTAATTACATGCAGTTGCAAAAGTTTTCAGATCCAGGTGCTTGTTTGAAAAATGTAGAGTATTTTTAATGAGACAACCCCTTTAACTTTCTTTTTTATACTATTTTATAGTTTTTTTTTCATTGTCTGCCTGTTCCAATAAACAAAGCCTAGTAACCTTATAGATTATTAAAGGTTGTGTGAAAGACAGAACGACAGATGATGTCCAGTAGGTGCAATGATAGCAACAATAAAGTGGATGTGTACATGCTTGTAGAGATAGAGGAAGACCGTCAGGGTCACCTTCTCTGGTGGGTCTAATGTACTTTACTCCAGTACTGACCTTGACTGAACGTGCGCCAATGTAGTAATATGTAAATGTGCTGCCTAATACCTTTCAGCGATCTTCCTGAAAATGAACAGTTATGTTAGATCTGTGGGAATGTCTTAATTTGTCACGGCGTGCTAACATGCGTGGAGAAATAGATTAATGGCTTAAAGTCAGCCACTCTAATATCTAATCTATATCCTGGATTTACAGAAGCTTCCTGGGATGGTTATCTTAAACCCAGAACTGTAATGTGTGCCATATACTGCAGTACAGGCAGTTCTTTGTTATTTCTTCTGGTAAATGTACCTGTAAATTGAGCCAGGAGCATGGACTCAAATCTTTTTGTACCAGTTTGGTACTCAGTATTTCAAAGGTTAAAAAAACATTCGTCATAACACTAACGTGAACTAATGACACTAAGTTTAAGATGCAGGCAATTGGTACAAGCAAACATGACAACTTATTTGTTCGCTGTCAGACATGTATGGGCATTTTAAAACCATTTGTTTTACTGGTATGTAGAACTGAAAGTTCCAGAGACAAGTCCAAACGTAGGAGTGACTTCCTCCTCCTAATCTTTATGTGCATTATCATATCATGTTAAGTAGAATGGGCTGCCTGGCAAAATACTTCTCTTTTCAAGTTCATTCTGCCCTTATGCAAATAGATATTTACAAGTGCATGCCATCATGCAAAAAGTGCTTTGATCGCTGAAAAGACATCTACATCCTTCTTGTCCTCCGAAACTGTTTTATTCAACATATTAATGGGGTCATTTATCAAACTGGTGTAAAGTAGAACTGGCTTAGTTGCCCATAGCAACCAATCAGATTCCACCTTTCATTTTTCACAGCTCCTTTCGAAAATGAAAGGTGGAATCTGATTGGTTGCTATAGGCAACTAAGCCAGTTCTACTTTACAGCAGTTTGAAAAATGACCCCATAAGTGTGTTAACTACTTGCATTTACAGTAGATAAATACAGATGTAGCTAGTGTTATCTTGACCCCAGCAAGGGGTGCCAGGACCGTCAACTCAACACTGTTTCTTCTTTTAGGATAATGTAATTTTGATGAGTTGACATGTTAAGCCAGTCAAGAAAACGCTGGCTACATCTGTAGATAGATAGATAGATACCCATAGATAGATATAGAAAGCAAAAAGCAGAACACTAGTATAGGTTGGGAGCAATCCCTCCAGTGATTGGGGACCAAGATAAAAAAAGGAAAAAGCGGTAGCACTCCAAAAATACATGAAAAAAGTGGATGTCTTTTTTTACCCATGCTGATACATGGGTGAATACAGACATCCACTTGTTTCACATATTTTTGGCGTGCTGCCTCTTCTTCCATTTTTAGATAGATAGATTAGACTAGACAGACAGATAGATTCATCAGAAAGATAGATAGATAAAGACATAGAGATAGATAAGATAGATAGATAGAATTTGTGCACTTTTATAGTGCTGACATATTCCGCAGCACTTTACAGACATTAGCATCAAGCTGTCCCCAATGTGGCTCATAATCTAAGTTACCTATCAGCATGTCTTTGGAGAATAGATAGATACATAGATAGACTGACAAGATTCCACGGCACATCCAAGAAAAGTGTACGTTTATTTCACCAGAAAAAACAGCACATTTTGTATAGATAGATACAGACATAGAGTATGTCTGAAACACTTGGAAAAAGAAAAATCACAGGATACCTTGCAATTCGGTACAAGACTTCTTGACTAGTGTTGATCGAGCACCAAAGTGCTCGTGTGCTCGAGTAAAATACTTTGGGATGCTTGGGTGCTCTACCGAGCACCCAAGCACAATGGAAGCCAATGGGAGAACCCGAGCATTAAACCAGGCACCGCCTGCTCTGAAGAGGGGAGGGTGTCTGGTTCATAGGAAAAGGTCAGAAAATTATAGAAACACCACCGAAATGGTTCGGAAACAGCATGAGGAGGATGTCTGGGCGCATCCTGGACTCCCAGGTCGCTGCTGGGAATGATGTTGTCCGAGTAGTACGCCACTTTTACAGACTGACAATAATACGCACAAAACCGAAGATAACATCGATTTCAGAGGACAAATTGTTAGGAAACATTCTTTCCTGTATATTTACTTGTATATAAAGTGCAAGTGCTGCCAAAAATTACAAGGAAGAGGTACTCCGATACAACCTGTATATCACATAAAGGAGAGCTTCATTCACATTGTGGTACAATTGTTCAGGTAGTGGGACTCCTACACTCATAAAGCCTATGCACTAAGTGAAAGGGCTGCCAAAAATTACACCGAATCGGCACTTCAATACACCCTTTATTACACATAAAGGAGGGCATCATACACACTCTTGAAAAATTATGATTAATGGCCTGCTGGTGACCCTCAAAAACATTAGGAGCAAGGGTCTGCTGGTGACCCTCTAAAACATTAGGGGCGAAGGGCTGCTGCTGATCTGACCATCTAAAAGATTAGGGTTCAGGATCTGCTGCTGAGCTGACCATCTAAAACATTAGGGGTGAGGGCCTGCTGCCGAGCTGACCATCTAAAAAAAATTGTGGGCGAGGGCCTGCTGCCTAACTGACCATCTAAAAAATGTTGTGGGTGAAGGTCTTCTGCCAAGCTGGCCATCAAAAAAAAATTGTGGGCGAGGGCCTACTGCTGACCTGACCATCTAAAAAATGTTGTGAGCGAGGGTCTGCTGTTGAGCTGACCATCTAAAAATTTTGGGGTGAGGGTCTGCTGCTGAGCTGACTCTGTAAAACATTATGGTTGAGGGCCTTCTGGTGACCCTCAAAAACATTATGGGTGAGGAACCGCTGCTAAGCCGACCCTCTAAAACATTAGAAGTGAGGGCAGCCTAATAAGAATATTGATATGATGGAAGAGGCGGAGTAGGAGGGGGATGAGAAAAGGGAGAATGAACCAAATACCCTTTTTAGTGGTGGAAGGGGTGCATGGGAATACAGTGTATTCAATGCACCATAAAAGCCACATTTAGAGTGCCTCTAAGTTCAGCTGCTTTCCTAAAGAAGTCAGGGGCAATCCAGGCCTTGTTCCTTTTTATAAGAGTCAACCAGTCAGCATTTTCAGTTGACAGGCGGATGCGCTTATCAGTTATTATGCCCCCAGCAGCACTAAATACACGCTCTGACAAAATGCTGGCGGCAGGGCAGGCCAGCACCTCCAAGGCGTAGAGCGCCAGTTCATGTCATGTGTCCAGCTTGGACATCCAATAATTGTAAGGATCATTGAAGACGCTGACACAGTCTGCTACGTACTCCACCATCTTCCAACATTTTTCCCTCCTTGTGACACTAGGCCGTGCATCAGGTTGAGGATGCTGGCAGGGCGTCATAAAACTGCCCCAGGCCTTGGAGTGTGTTGCCCTGGCTCTGTTGGAACTGCTTTGTGCTCCCCTCGTCTGCCCTCCTCGGTTGGCCAAGGAACTACGTACTTTGCAATTTTTCCACAAGGACCTTCTGGTATTGCACCATTTTGCTCCACCACAGAAATCAGAGATAAGAAGTTCTCTTTGTAGCGGGGGTCGTGAAGGGTGAACAACCAGTAATGCGTACAATGTGAGGGTCACGGGAAAGGCAGCCTAACATAAAGTCAGCTATGTGTGCCAGAGTCCCAACAGACAAGACTTCGCTGTCCTCATCAGGAGAATGACTCTCAATCTCCTCATCCTCTTCCTCCTCTTCTACCCATCCACGCTGAACAGATCGAATAAAAGTTCAATAGGTACTACTCTCTGTAGCGGAGGCAACCGTCTCCTGCTCCTCCTTCTCCTTTTTATTATCCAATTTGCGCTGAGAAGACGAACTGAGGATGGTCTGGCTATCACCCTGTGTACTGTTTTCACCATTTCTACCTCTTCCACATGCAAAGCGTCCATCTTAATTGTGAGCAGCAAGCGTTTGAGTAGACACAGAAGTAGGATGGTTACGCTGATAATAGCATTATCGCCGCTCACCATCTGTGTTGATTCCTCCAAGTGGCGTAAAAACTCACAAAGGTCAGATATCAATGCCCACTCGTCGCTTGTGAAGAGCGGAAGCTGACTGGAAAGGCGAGAACCATGTTGCAGCTGGTATTCCACAACTGCCCTCTGCTGCTCACAAAGCCTGGCCAACATGTGGAACGTGGAGCTCCAGCACTTGCTCACGTCGCACAACAGTCGGTGAACTGACAATTGCACGCTCTGCAGCATTGCCAGACCGGCGGAAGCTGTCGATGACTTGCGAAAATCGTCACAGACGTGCACCAGTAGCTCAGGCAAATTGGGGTAGGTTTTGAGAAACCACGGAACCACTAGGTTGAACATGTAAGCTAGGCATGGTATGTGTGTGAGCTTGCCGAGCTCCAAACCCGCCACCAAGTGACAACCATTATCAGACACAACCATGCCTGGTTATAGATTGAGTGGTGAGAGCCACAGCTCAGTCTGGTCCCTTATACCCTGCCACAGCTCTGTGGTGTGCTGTTTGTCACCTAAGCAGATCAGTTTAAGCACGGCCAGTTGCCACTTCCCCACTGCAGTGCTACACTGCTTCCAGCTACTGACTGATGGCTGACTGGTGCTGCAAGATGAGAATTCAGAGGTCGAAGTGGAGGAGGAGGCAGAGGAGGAGAAGGGGGGTTGCAGCCACTAACGTAGGTGCTGGTGGAAACTCTGATGGAAGTAGGGCCCGCAATCCTTGGTGTCGGTAGCACCTGTGCCATCCCAGGGTACGACTCACTCCTTGTCCCCACAACGTTCACCCAGTGTGCCGTCAGGGAAATGTAGCATCTCTGGCCAAAAGCACTTGTCCATGTGTCAGTCATTAAGTGGACCTTCTAACTGCGTTGGTCGGGGCACGGGTGATGTTACGGGACACATGCTAGTGTAAGGCTGGAACTGCACACCATTCAAAATATTGGCGGCTGATGACAGAGTACCGCGGGACAGGCTGCAGTAAGCCTCAGCGTCCACAAGCATAAATGGCAACATTTCCAGGGCCAGCAATTTGGAAAGGTGCGCATTTAGTGCTATGGTCTGTGGGTGGGTGCCTGTTTATTTGCGCTTTCATTCAAAGGCCTGGGTATAGACATCTGTACACTGCACTGGGACACAGAAGTGGATGTGCTAGCTGATGGTGCTTGCAAAGGTCCAGGTGCATGGCGGGAGGCATCCGGGCCTGCGTCTTGGACAGGGAATTGGC
Source organism: Bufo gargarizans (assembly GCF_014858855.1). Taxonomy (NCBI): domain Eukaryota; kingdom Metazoa; phylum Chordata; class Amphibia; order Anura; family Bufonidae; genus Bufo; species Bufo gargarizans. The sequence goes on from NC_058080.1 coordinate 308,185,477, forward strand.
CAGCACATAACACAGGGGAAGAGGAGGCAGTCGTGTGACCCACAGACACTGGTTGTGGATCCAGGCATTCGCCCCAACTATTAGGGCGCTTTGATACCATGTGGCGGAACATGCTGGTGGTGGTGAGGTTGCTAGTGTTCACGCCCCTGCTCATTTTGGTACGGCACAGGTTGAAAATGACAATTCTTTTATCGTTCGCACTTTCCTCAAAAATGCACCAGACTGTGGAACACCTACCCCTTGGGAAGGGAGATTACCACAAGGAGGTGCTCCAGGGAACAATTTCAGGCCTGTTTGGTGTGGCCTGCCTTCTCCCTTTTGCCACCCCACTGCCTATTCCAGCCTGTTGCAGTGCTGCATATCCCTCCCTCCTCTGTACTGCTGTCCTCACTCTGCTTCCCACCTTCCCAGGTTGGGTAGGTGACTTCATCATCCAGCACCTCCTCTTCCACTTCCTTACTCTGGTCATCCTCCTGACTTGTTCACCTAACAACAACCTCAGTTATTTACAACTGTGTCTCATCCTCATCATGAACCTCTTGAGGCACTAATTGCGGTTGACTTATTGGCAACTGTGTTTCATCATCACCATCATCCACCTCGTGACACACTAATTGCTTTCCTCACCATCATCTTCTTGTGACTGTGGATACTCAAGAGTTTGGGAATCAGGGCACAATTTCTCATCATGTCCCTCTTCAAGCGGGCTTGTCGAGAGGCCCAAATCAAGAATTGGCGATGAAAAGAGTTCCTCGGAATATCCAAGTGTGGGATCACTTGTTTGCAGAGACTCTCCATGGTGGGAGGAAGGAGTATCAGGGTGAGGATTCTGTTGACCAGACTTTTTGCTACTGAGACTGGACTTTGTGAAAGACAGGGTGGTGCTTAACCGACTGGAAGCATTATCTGCTGCAATCCAACCAACCACCTGATCTTCTTGTGCTCTGGCAGCAGGCATAGTTTCACCATGCCCGGGGCCACGGCCTCTTCATGCACCATCAGCAGCACGGCCACTTCCCAGTCCCTTACTGCTCGCCTTGTAAATTTTAAATGGGATATAAGCTTGAAAGTATGTCACATGTACAGTAGCGCAGGTTTTGTAAGTGTATGCGCAAATAAAGTACACAAAATGTCAGATATTTTTAGGATGCGCACACGTTAAACAATGTCGCTGTCACTGCCGCCTAATAAAAAATTACACTTAATGAATATCACTGATATTTAGTATGCACAAACGTTATACAGGAGGTATAGTGCAAAGAATGTCGCTGTCACCTCCTCCTAATAAAAAATTACACTGAATGAATGTCACTGATATTTAGGATGCACAAACGTTATACAGGATGTATAGCGCAATTAATGTCTCTGTCACCACCGGCTAATAAAAAATTACACTGAATGAATGTCACTCATATTTAGGATACGCACACATTTCACAGGAGATGTAGCGCAGATAATGTCGCTGCTGCTGGCAAAAAATTACACTGAATGTCACTGATATTTCAAATGCGCTAACGTTATACTGGAGATGTAGCGCAGGTAATGTCGCTGCCACCAGCAGCAAAAAAATTAGACTGAATGTCACTGATATTTCGGATACGCAAACATTACACAGGAGATGTAGCACAGGTAATGTAACTGTCCGCAGCGGACACCGTCTAAGGATAAAGTACACTGGATGTCACAAATATTTTTAGGCTGCGCACACGTTAGACAGGAGATGTAGAGTAGATAATGTGGCTATCTGCAGCAGCCAAACAATTGCAAGCTATTTAGCGCAGGTTGCGCTAAAAATATATATTGCTGCCAGATACAACTATAGTCCTTAAAAGGACTTTTGGGTCTCTAACAAGTTTTAGCAATTTAGTGCAGGTTGCGCTAAAAATATATATTGCTGCCACACACAATAGTCCTTAAAAGGACAAATCCCTTCTGCTCTCCATCTCTCCCTGACTAATACTGCGTTCCGACCAGCCAACATGGCTACGGCATTACAGTGAATGGCAGTACTTACCTGTCCGTTTATTGGCTGCGTAGCAGCCAACAAACGTGCGGGGAGGAGACTAGAGCATCGCGCTCAAGCACATGCGATATAGGCCTGAACATTCTTGCCCAACACTATTCCTAACCTCAAGTCATCAAATGTCTAGTTAAAACCTCTGAGACCCAGGAACCACCTCAGTCATAACACTGGAGGTTTTTATGGATGGATAACTAAAGGCATAAATCTATCTCACCCTGTCCTTTACTGTTTATAGTCTGGTGACAGGGAGCCACCAAACCTCTACAATTCTATCTTCTATGTCTTGGTCTAGAACAGGGTTGCCATTTTGCAGGCAAGACAGTAGTTAAAGTATAATAACATTGGTATTTATTGATAAAAAAAAAACTAAAAAACACTAAGATGTTTCAAAGTCAGCCCCTTTGCACTGCTGGTCAGTGGGTCTTTGGGTGAAATGCAGGATGTTGCCCAATTACTGTAACTTATGTATTGCTTAGAATCTGGGTAGAAAATTATTGCAATCCTAGTAAAGACATACTGCGGACAGATGTTGCTTGGGCTAAGCCTACTTAATGGTATCCAGATATCATAAGGTTGTGTATCTAAGATGTACAATGAATGTATAACATATGACATTCTTGAACTACAAGTCATATTGTTCCATTTATGGTATTATGTCTGCATCCATAATGGTAAACATTTCATCAATGATACCAGATAATTTGTGAGGCTCTGCAAGCCGAGGTTAAATGCATCACAGTAAGACATATGGGAACAGATCCAGGATGAGAGGTCTTATGCCGGCAGTCCATGCCCACTGGTGTCCCACTGCTCCTGTAGAGAATGGCCGCTGGCTTAATCTCCAGCCTCTTGTTTTCTTTCCGGTGGTCCATGCCCAATGGTATCCTTCTGTGCCTTCCGGGCAGCTGTCGGAGTACAGCCCAGAGGTCTTGCAGGCCTATGCAGCCTGCTTCCTCAGCTGACTTCCTTTCACCTTCCTTGGGAGCACACACATGTCTCTCTTATCTTCTTAAAGGGCCATGCACGCACTTCCCCAGTCTGCTTCAAGCCTATGGCAACCTTCCACCGGGTATATAAGGTGTCCTCCCATATTGTTTATAGATTGCTACTTTCTGTGTGAATATGCATTATATTTGTTGTTGTCACCCATACCCAACCTTTTTATTACCACTTGAATTTGATCCTTTGCTTTCTGACCTGACCTCTGCCTGATTCTCATATCAGCCCTGTTCTAATTGCACTAATCTTTGGCTTCATTATCAGATTGAATGCACTGTGCTTGCCCTGACATCGGCTTGGCCTTCGACTACGGTTTTGCATGATCCCTTGGTGCTGCACAACCATTCACATTTGAGTTTCATGGGTCAGCAGTCTCTTGAACAGAGACTACTCCAAGAGGTAGCAGCCTAGCAGTTCCACTGAAACAGAGTTCATATCCCTGTATGGGGATTAAAGCTTAAAGACCAGGGGGCTACTTAGATATCACACTTTGGAGTAGCCCCAAGATAATACTGCTCAGGTTCACAGCAGATCCACATTTACTTCATATAAGAGGTAGGACGACTTGGTGTCCATGAAGGGAAACAATTAGGTTGCTCTGAAAGTCTACACAGAAGTAGGCTTTTAGAGCACCATTTACAGTCTATTTCTATATTTTCCCACATTTCATTGCACTGTAGTACTCAACGTGGGAGTACTATTTGGGGATACAATCTCGCAGTAGCTAACAAGTCAGATACTGTGATGAGATTACTCTGCATCCAAACATTGCTTTAGCAAATCCAGAAACAATCAAAAGTATAAAGTTTGGGCATTTAGAAGACATAAATGTAAGTACAAACCTGTTTTTGCATTTCAGGATACTTTCGAAATACCTCCGATGACCATGCCTGCTGCTTTGATATAGACTGTAGGATTGACTGCCATCATTTTCTATCAGCACAATTTCCAATGCTCAGAGGTTTTCAGCATTGGAAATCTCTGACACAACCTTCTAAGTGGATAAATATTCAGATCAATAAAGATTGTTTCAGGTTCTGCTAGCAGTGTTCCTCAACTCCAGTCCTCAAGGCCCACCTGTCAGTCATGATTTCAGAATACCCCACTGAATAAATACTTGTGGTAAGTCCTGATGCATTGATACTAGAGATGAGCGAAGTGGAATTCGATTCGAATTTCAGGATAAATTTGATTTGCCTCGAAGCTTAATTTCCTTGTGCTTTTTGTCAGCGAATTGATTTAACCTGAATTAGTGTAAAAAACAAAAAAAATCATACTTACCTCCTCCATTTGGAGCCACCAACCTCCATCTTGATTGAAGATCTCGGCCAAAATCCAGTGCGTGGTGATGTATGGCGTCACCACGCTAGCCGGCATGATGACGTAATCTCGTGCCACGCTATCATGGCTCCCTGTCATTGCACCCACTACTTACAAACAATCTGCTTCGTGACCTAGTTATTTGTCACAAAGCAAATTTTCGTGTAAATAGAATAGAATAGAACTTTTCATAAATTCGCTCATCTCTAATTGATACTAATTAAATCACCTGTTCAATACTAAGGAAATCCTGAAAACATGAACGACAGGTGGACCTTGAGGCCTAGAGTTAAGGAACACTGTGCTAAAGGCAATGTGTCACTTACATGTTTTTAAATTATATTCAAATATTGAAACATTTTTTTTTTATATACTGTATATGTTTATTTTTTGACCTGAAGGTCTTTTTTTAATTATACAGGTCCTTCTAAAAAAATTAGCATATTGTGATAAAGTTACATTATTTTCTGTAATGTACTGATAAACATTAGACTTTCATATATTTTAGATTCATTACACACCAACTGAAGTAGTTCAAGCCTTTTATTGTTTTAATATTGATGATTTTGGCATACAGCTCATGAAAACCCAAATTTCCTATCTAAAAAAATTTGCATATTTCATCTGACCAATAAAAGAAAGGTGTTTTAATACAAAAAAAGTCAACCTTCAAATAATTATGTTCAGTTATGCACTCAATACTTGGTCGGGAATCCTTTTGCAGAAATGACTGCTTCAATGCGCGGCGTGGCATGGAGGCAATCAGCCTGTGGCACTGCTGAGGTGTTATGGAGGCCCAGGATGCTTCGATAGCGGCCTTAAGCTCATCCAGAGTGTTGGGTCTTGCGTCTCTCAACTTTCTCTTCCCAATATCCCACAGATTCTCTATGGGGTTCAGGTCAGGAGAGTTGGCAGGCCAATTGAGCACAGTAATACCATGGTCAGTAAACCATTTACCAGTGGTTTTGGCACTGAGCAGGTGCCAGGTCGTGCTGAAAAATGAAATCTTCATCTCCATAAAGCTTTTCAGCAGATGGAAGCATGTAGTGCTCCAAAATCTCCTGATAGCTAGCTGCATTGACCCTGCCCTTGATAAAACACAGTGGACCAACACCAGCAGCTGACATGGCACCCCAGACCATCACTGACTGTGGATACTTGACACTGGACTTCAGGCATTTTGGAATTTCCCTCTCCCCAGTCTTCCTCCAGACTCTGGCACCTTGATTTCCGAATGACATGCTAAATTTGCTTTCATCCGAAAAAAGTACTTTGGACCACTGAGCAACAGTCCAGTGCTGCTTCTCTGTAGCCCAGGTCAGGCGCTTCTGCCGCTGTTTCTGGTTCAAAAGTGGCTTGACCTGGGGAATGCGGCACCTGTAGCCCATTTCCTGCACACGCCTGTACACGGTGGCTCTGGATGTTTCTACTCCAGACTCAGTCCACTGCTTCCACAGGTCCCCCAAGGTCTGGAATCGGTCCTTCTCCACAATCTTCCTTAGGGTCCGGTCACCTCTTCTCGTTGTGCAGCGTTTTCTGCCACACTTTTTCCTTCCCACAGACTTCCCACTGAGGTGCCTTGATACAGCACTTTGGGAACAGCCTATTCGTTCAGAAATTTCTTTCTGTGTCTTACCCTCTTGCTTGAGGGTGTCAATGATGGCCTTCTGGACAGCAGTCAGGTCGGCAGTCTTACCCATGATTGCGGTTTTGAGTAATGAACCAGGCTGGGAGTTTTTAAAAGCCTCAGGAATCTTTTGCAGGTGTTTAGAGTTAATTAGTTGATTCAGATGATTAGGTTAATAGCTCGTTTAGAGAACCTTTTCATGATATGCTAATTTTTTTAGATAGGAATTTGGGGTTTTCATGAGCTGTATGCCAAAATCATCAATATTAAAACAATAAAAGGCTTGAACTACTTCAGTTGGTGTGTAATGAATCTAAAATATATGAAAGTCTAATGTTTATCAGTACATTACAGAAAATAATGAACTTTATCACAATATGCTAATTTTTTTAGAAGGACCTGTACTTCTGCACATAATTATAGGGACAGCCATCTTGCCTGAGGTGCTGTTAACAGCATTCAGAAATATGCTTTACAGCAAACAGGACACAATACGCTGGAGGTGTTCAATGACTTCCATGGGATAGTTATAGGATTTTTGTTTAACTACAGACAGTGACGTGGAAAATAAAAAAAGCACCACCAAAAATTCTTTAAAAAATAGGTTAAACATAAGAACTTGCTTTAAATAATGGATCATGTTTAGATAACACATTCCCTTTAAACAAAGTTCAGTATGTTAGTCTGAGCTCACAAATTTTTGGTTGAATTCCCCTTTAAGGAAAGTGACCCTGCCGTCATAAATAAATCTTACGGAGATATTCATAAGTGATGTGTATTTATCATGTGGCCTTAAAAGGGACTAGTACAATTAGCTGCAGAATAGTAAAGTTTCATTTATAGAATAAACTAAGATGAAATTTGCCTGTAAATGAATATTATTCATTACTTGTGGTATTTTTATGTCCTAAATCGTTTTTGTGCTTTTATTTCAGAGACAGATTTCCAAGTCACACAGTAAACTAAACACTACTTGTTCCGTGCTTTATGTTTTACGCAAGATGCTCAAGTGTCAATTTTGCAAATACTACAAGATTAACATGTAGAATGTGCTTAGAAAATAGGACAACAGCAGAAATAATTAGGTGTGTAATTTGAATTGGGGTCATTGTGCCCTTTGAAAAGAGGCAGAGAAGATGAGAGACACAATGTTAAGTGAAACTTGACTGGAGTAGTTTTCTCACTTTCCTCCCACACAGTAGTCTAAATTCTTATGTGGTTTCAACACCATGTACCTAGTAGCAGTTATTCAGAGTTATTGGAACGAGAAGCCAGCCCCTCCTTGTTCTGTTTGTTTCTGCAGATAGATTCCATTCTCTACAGTGAAGTACAGTTGGCAGATTATTAGCTTTTTCGCTGACCTGCATAGATTGAGTTATTGGCCCAATCTAAATCAGGCAAAGAGGGAGGTGGAACAAAAGGTTAAAGATCTTCAGCATGTACAGAGTATATAGATGAAGGCCTTCCTCTTTAAATAAATGCTTCCATGGCTTGCTGGTTAGACAGAACACTTATTCATACAAAAGCTGAGACGCAGAGCTGATTTTGTGAATATACGGTAGCATCGCAGTATTATAATATGCTACTTATATTCACTCACCTTTCAGACTTCCCTTTAGACATTAGAAATTACCCAACAAACTTAGCTTTACTACATGTAATAGTGATTTGTAGCTTTTCTAGCTTCAATATATACTTTAAATCCCATGTTGTTTTCATGTGTATTACACTAAGGCATAGAGAAATTTAAAGGGATGCAATACTTTCTAATAAAGAAGTATCAGAAGTAGAGATGAGTGAATTTCTTGAAACACGTCTGAGGCCAATTTGAAAAAAAAATGTGCATCAGATTCAATTCAACCTGAACTAAAAGTGCCCAGTTGCCCTGGAAAAATGTGTATGGCACTTTGTGGTCTCTTAGGACTGTATCCAATCCCCTTCAAATTCTTTAATGTCAAAACTGCATTAGTAATGTCAAAGTGTCAGCAACATATATGCCTATGGGTAAACGGTGTTAACAGCCTGTTTAAAAACATACTGCACTGTTGAATTGTTCTTTTCAATTAAAAAATAGTCCACAAATGACCCTTTTTTGGTGGCAGATGCCTTGTTTTCTTTCTTCTGACCTGTAAAATGGTGCGGTTGGTCAATTTATCCCAAAAAAATCACTTCCTTTGAGAAATCTGTAACAATTTCAATTTGTTTAGAATCAATTAGCTTATCTCTAATCAGAAGGACACCTAGTGTCATAACTTTATTTGCACTGATATATTTTGGTTGCCGAATGCTAAGCTTTTGGACAGAATTGATCATACTTCTAATCTGTAGTATGACTATTAGATGCATACAAATAGATGATGTATGTATATATTCTGCTTCCAGAGTATATGTTATTTCCTTTACTGCTAATTACTAGTATCCCTGTACTTTAAGGGTAACTCCAGACAAAAGCTAAAAATTACTCCTTTGACCAAAATCAGAAAGCTAGCTACTGTATACATACTCCCAAGGTTTTATTCACCTGAATGGTGCCAATATAGAGATCCTCTTTTGTCCCTACTAGGCCACAGCTGAATCCTGTGCTGCCATAACAGAGCAATGCTGTCCCGAGCCACCTCAGAGTAAATACAAGAAATATAGACAGAATCCCCTGCAGGATACTAACAGGACACCAATGAGGATGGTTGAGTTAAAATGTTAAATTGCCTCGGGTTTATGTCTCTCAAACTCCAGGGTGCATTTATAACTCCATACTTTCATCTCTGTAGGAGGCACTTGTGTGCACTGACATGTACATACTGAGAGGTCTGTGCTATATAGATGACTTAATTCTTGGCCTACCGATGTGACCCAGTGGATCACTGCTAAAGGCTGTTGGCTAAAAGTTGAATGCTGTGATTTGATGTTGAAACACCTTTCTCTTTATTCCCTATGTATTCCAAATGGTTATGTATGTTAGCCCAGAAGTCTTGGTTAGTTATGTATAACCTAGAAGTCTTGGTTAGTTTGTCATAGAGACTGGCTGGTCTTGGCTCCTCTTGCTAATGTCATTTTCTAGTAAAGAAAAGTTAGAGAAAATACCTACATGAGTGAGCTCCTAAGCCCAAAGAGAAGCGTCAACCAGCAAACACCAGTCCTGAGACTGAACGGCTGCCAAAAAAAACCTGAGGGACTACCCCTGAGGCAAAGATAATGGACATTCATTGGATTCAAACAGTAAGATACCGCTCATTTATGGCATTAAGACTTCACTGCTTGTGTAAAGGTTTAATTGCCTCTGGCACCCACCACACTTTGAGCCAGACAGCTAATCCTTAGGCTGGGAACTGCAGAAAGAGTTAATGAGAACAGAATTGTCCATCCCGCCTATGGCTAATTGTAAAGATTGTAATGTGTGTTAAGAGAGGGACTCAGGACTATTACTACCAATATTGCTACAGCCTATACATAGATATTGGGAAAATCCTGCATTATAATATACTTCCAAACTGTTCATTTTAGTGCTATTTAAACTATTACTCCCATTATCTATTGATAAGAGAGAATGTATTTACTGCAACTACACTGTGCCTAGTCACAGTCTCCACTATTCATCGACCCTCACTCTTCCTGACCTCCTGCCTTGCACCCTGCCAAACATCCACCATCAAGGGCACCTAAACTGCCACCAAGCAGGAGCCCCCAAGAGAGTCAGGGAGTGTCCTGAGGGAAGAAAGGGTGCTCCCTCCATTTCACTGCTTCATGGCCCCAGGGAGTACCAGAATGAGGACAGCCATTGTGAACCACGCCCATCCTCCTCACAGCACACCCCTAAAGGTCATAGCACTTGCAGTCATGGAAACATAGAGATAGTAGTCACTTAAAGGGAGTCTGTCACCAAAATATGACATTGGACACCACTTACATGGCTCTCTAGCACACCTATCCATGATTGAAATGGTACCTTTGTAATTTTCTTCTGAGTTTCGCCCAGCAGAAAAGATGCACTTTAATCCATATGCAAATGAGGGCTTGCAAGTGCCCAGGGGCGGGGTTCTGTGTGTAGGTGCCCAGGCTGCTCTGCCTTCTTTTTACATTACTCCGCCACAGCCTCTTCCTTGCACTGCGGTCAGCCGGTCCTCTGGATGACGCAAGGGACTTGCAGGGCAGGCCAAGGAAGAGGCTGGGGAGGAGTAATGTAAAAAGAAGGCAGAGCAGCCTACACACAGAACGCCGCCCCTGGGTACTTGCGAGCCCTCATTTGCATATGGATTAAAGTGCGTTTTTCCTGCTGGTGAAACTCAGAAGAAAATTACAAAGATACCATTTGAATCATGGATAGGTGTGCTAGAGAGCCATGTAAGTAGTGTACAATGTCATATTTTAGTGACAGACTCCCTTTAAAGTGCTGTAATGTAGAAATATGTAGTAACCTGAAACAAAAGGGGGCAGAAAGAATGAACAATGTAAATACCAAATGATGGCAAATTTTTCATTTTTGACCAGAATGGTCCTTTAAAGGGGTTTTCCAGGATTGCTATGGATTTTTAATAGATATGCTCATGTAGTTGCTTACCTCATGTAAAGATGTTGACAATGTTATCTTTACTGGCTTATCGTGTTAAAAGCAACAAAATCCCATTACAGCAATACAATCAATTGCATTATGGAGACCATCCTTGTGAGCCTAGAGTCAAAATAACATTTGGCCATATCTGTACATCTTCCCCATGTTTTATTTTGTTGTTTTCTTTCCAATTTGGACTCTCATGACCCATTGTCTCCATGTAAACAAATTACTTTTGTTTGTTTATTTCCTGTATGTAGTACTTCCTGTTGATGTATCCAACCACTTCTCCTTTCTCTGGCACAGCTTCAGCAGTGTCCCTAACACCAGCTATTTTATAGCTCCTCCCAACCAGCTAGCTCCATAGACACTCCCCTATCACTGACCCTGTTACTGCTTCGACACTCCATGGACACAACATCACAGGAAATAAGAAAGAGCAGCATGGACATGGTTATGTGACCACAGCCCAGAGCAGAAGTTAGAAGCAATAAAAGTAAAAGAAATGCATTACAACATTACAGCTACCGTCACAAATGGTTATTTACTTCTTCCAAATCATCCTTCAAAGTCTACATGTCCTAGAAAAGTCATCAAGATGCAGAGAGAAGAGATGCTGGATGTTCCTGATGACATATTCTGATGATATGGAAAAGGATTAAAATCAGATGGTAGAAGAAGGGCTCCCACCTGTAGGACAGGAGAGATTGGGGGTTGGAGAAGTGGCTATGCCATATCAGAGCACAGTAATTCCTATCACACTACCTAACACCCTGCACTGGAATCTATCAGCTACATTATATCACTATCTAACCTACACTGACTATCTCCCACTAACTATCTGTATTATATATATATATGAGCTAACTAACTATTTAATGTAATTGAATAAGGATTTAGATGTCTCAGCAAAGCACAGAGCACAGCAATGACACTGCTCTCTCTCAGAATTGCAAAAAAAGGCAGAAAATGGCTGCTGGGGAGGTTCTTATATAGTAAGGGGTAGGCAACTTTCCTATTAGTTGCTAGGGATGTTGCTAAGCTCAGACAAAGATATTGAAGCCTTCTTATTGGCCAACAAGAAAAAAGCAGTGAGGGTACTGATGAAAAACAAAACTAGAATATTCGCAATTACAAAGATATAACACTATATTCTAGATTTTTGCAAATTCTCGAAGTGCCGATAAAATTTTGCGATTAGAATATTCAAGATCAACACTAGAATTGAATTTCTTGGTGATCTTTGGCTAAATTGCCGAATCAAAAATGTCAAAACTTTGCTCACCTCTAATTCTCAATTTGGCTGAGCCTGTAGGTACTGTCATTGGAAAGAGAAAGTTAACCCATTGCCGGAACACGAAAGTGTAGTGGTCCTTAAAGAGCACGTGTCAGCATGATTAACTCCATTAAATCAGGCCTATTGCCTGTAGGGTTAATAGTTGCAGATTTATCTTCTTTTTTATATTTATGCAAATATTGGTGCACCAAGAGGCTGGTAGTAGCGCTAGCAGCACCCCTAGTGGAATGCCCATGTGCTGTGTGCTCTCCCTACCCTATGATTGAAAGGACTAGATACCTTGTGACTTGGCCAGAGCAGAGTTCATCAGATCCACTGTACATGTACTGAGTCTACTTGCCACTTGTGCAGTGGACCATTTGCTGCATCCCAAGCATCTGATCCACTGCACAAGCGCAGTCACTGAGCCGACTCAGATCTGGTCTCAGAACACATGGCTAGACGAAATGTCCAGCACTGTCAATCTAAGGGTAAGGGGGAGTACAGAGAGCACAGGTTGATTGTGTTAGTAGTGTTCCAAGCACTTTGAACAGCCCCTTGGTGCTCCAAAAAGGTCATACATCTAAAAAGATGATAAATCTGCACATATTAACCTCCTCACGACCGCCGTACGCAGGATTGCGTCTTCGCGGCGGTCGTGCTGTTCTGGCTGGACGCGCCGGTGCGTCCTCTCGCGAGACGCGAGATTTCCGGGTATGCCGGCCCGCGCATGCGCATCGCGGGCCGGCAAAATTCAAAGAAGAACTTCGTCATCAACCTGCCGGCCACGATCATTGGCTGGCAGGTTGATGATTTTCAAAAAAACAAATCAGCAGCCAGATAACCCATCATATTAGTAAATATGATGGGGTTATATGGCTGCTGTGCTCCTCTGCTCCTTCTTTTGGTCGGTTGGTTCCAGGAGAGGAGCAGAGGAGCACATCATTACTGTGAGTACCCACTACACTACACTTAGCCCCCAGATCACCTCCCAGCACCCAATTAACCCTTTGATCACCCCTTCTTGCCCCTGTCAATCACTAGTGAAAAGGAAAAAAAGTGATCAGTGCAAACTGTCACTTTTTTTTTTTCACTGGTATTGACCGTTAGGTTTTAGGTATAGTTTAGGTCCCTTGGTTAGGTAGTTAGCGATCAGTTAGCGCCCAGCCCACCGCACCGCAGTCCGTTATTCGCTGATTAGCGTATCGCTAATCAGCATTTGTACTTTTATAGTATCTGAAAGTGATCAAAACTGATCACGGTCAGATCTATAATAGTACTAGTGTCACTTTAGTTCGCCCTCCACCCAAAACGCAGTGTTTGCCCGATCAGGCCTGATCGGTCGCCCACACGTGCGTTTGCCCACGCCCGCCCCACCGCAGTGACAAAAAATATTTTTTTTTTGATCACTGCACATTCACTTTACACGCACTGCGGCGATAAAAAAATCAGTTTTGATATTTTTTATCAACCGCAGCGGCCTCCGGTACTTCGCTAGGCTCCCCTTTGTAAGACAGGCTTGCTTTTTTTTTCTTGGGTAGTCTCAGGGAATACCCCGAAATTTAGTTGCCCACATGTCTAACAGGGGGTATTCTTCTGAAGAGGCCTACAGGCTTCTGACCCAGTCGGATGAGGAGTGGGAACCCTCATCTGATGAATCCAGCGGGTCAGAATACGAACCTGTAGAAAGCAGTGGCTCTCTGACCCAAAGTTCGGACGAGGAGGCTGAGGTCCCTGATAGCAGCAGGCGTACCCGGCCCCGTGTCGCTAGACCGCAGGTTGCGCAGGATCCGCTTCAAGAGCAGCAGAGTGGGGCTGGTGCTGTCGGATTACGTGGTGAGGCATACACCAGCAGCCCAGCCCTTCCTGGACCTAGTACCAGCACTGCCGTACAACCTGGTGAAGTAGCGAGCACCAGAAGGGCAGTTGAAGCTGGTACGGTGGCACGTGCAGTAGTGACCCCGTCGCAGCCACCGCAAAGACGTGCCCGTAGAGCCCCTAGAATCCCAGAGGTGCTGGCAAACCCTGATTGGCAGTCCCCAACTTCCGCCGCACCCGTAGTTTTCCCTTTCACTGCCCAGTCTGGAGTTCGGGTTGAGACAGCTCAGATCGGTTCGGCCCTGGGATTTTTTGAGCTGTTCTTGACTTGCGGAGCTTTTAGACTTAGTTGTGGCCGAAACAAACAGATATGCCACACAATTTATAACCGCTAACCCGGGAAGCTCTTATGCCCAGTCTTTCCGGTGGAAACCAGTCCAAGTTTCCGAAATTAAAACTTTTCTGGGCCTCCTCCTCAACATGGGCCTGACAAAAAAGCATGAATTGCGGTCATATTGGTCCACGAACCCAATTCATCACATGCCCATGTTCTCTGCTGCTATGTCCAGGACACGATTTGAGACCATCCTGCGTTTCCTGCACTTTAGTGATAACAGCACCTCCCGTCCCAGAGGCCACCCTGCTTTTGACCGGCTCCACAAAATTCGGCCCCTCATAGACCATTTCAACCTGAAATTTGCAGATATTTATACCCCAGAGCAAAACATCTGCATAGACGAGTCCCTAATACATTTTACCGGGCGCCTTGGCTTCAAACAATACATCCCAAGCAAGCGCGCCCGGTATGGGGTCAAATTGTATAAGCTCTGTGAAAGGGCCACAGGCTATACCCACAAATTTCGGGTCTATGAGGGAAAAGATCAGACCCTGGAGCCGGTCGGTTGCCCTGACTACCTGGGGAGCAGTGGGAAGACAGTTTGGGACTTGGTGTCACCCTTATTCGGCAAGGGGTACCATCTTTATGTGGACAATTTTTACACAAGTGTGGCCCTCTTTAGGCATTTGTTTCTAGAACGGATTGGCGCCTGTGGTACCTGCGCGAACTAGTCGCGCGGGCTTCCCCCAACGGCTCGTTACCACCCGTCTTGCAAGGGGGCAGAGGGCCGCACTGTGTAACGAAGAACTGCTCGCAGGTGAAATGGAGAGACAAGCGTGACGTTTACATGCTCTCCTCCATTCACGCAGACACGACAATCCAAATTGAGCGAGCAACCCGTGTCATTGAAAAGCCCCTCTCAGTCCACGACTATAACCTCCACATGGGAGGGGTCGACTTCAATGACCAGATGTTGGCTCCGTATTTAGTTTCCCGACGCACCAGACGCTGGTATAAGAAGGTGTCTGTATATTTAATTCAATTGGCTCTGTACAATAGTTTTGTTCTCTACAGTAAGGCTGGGAGAACTGGATCCTTCCTCAAATTTCAGGAAGAGATCATCGCGAACCTCCTGTATCCAGGAGGTTCCGTGGCCCCATCCACCAGTGTAGTTAGCCGTCTACACGAGCGACACTTCCCCAGTGTCGTTGCTGGTACCTCAAACCGACCGCCACCCCGAAAAAAATGTCGTGTCTGTAGCAGGAGTGGAATAAGGCGTGACACCCGCTATTTCTGTCCTGACTGTCCGGACCACCCTGCCCTATGCTTTGGAGAGTGTTTCCAGAAGTACCACTCACAGGTACACTATTAGCATAGGGATCATCTCACCAGGATAGGCACACAGGGCTATTAGGGCCCATTCACTCACAGCTGCTGCAAACGTCTCCTTTCACATGGGACAAAGTGCATAACGCACTTCGCCACATCTTTGGGCGATTTGCGCTTTGCACATTGACCCATGGGGAAGGAGAGGTTTGTTCTATAAAGGTAAAAAAACAAAAAAAAAACAAAAAAAAAAAACAGGTAAGCAAACAGGTTAATGTTTAGTTCCAAAAGTTAAAGTTACATGTTCTGTTCCAAAGTTAATAAAATTATTGCGTTGTGGCCTGGTTTTTTCTTTTTCTTTTTTTTTTGTCTTTTTACCTTCCAGGTGGACCAACCGATCTACTAGCTGCAGCACCGATGTGCATTCTGACAGAAGCATTGCGCTGCTGTCAGATTACACGCAAGTCGGTGTATGCGGCGCTGCAAGACGGGATTTTCTCCTCTGCAGTGACAGATACGTTTGCCGAGGCATACGAGCTGAGGAGGAGGCGGCGTTCCTATGCTTTGGCAAACACTTTGTATATATATATAAAAAAAAAAATCCCGGCAATGATTTATTCATCCACATCGATTGATGCGAATGGAGAAATCTGGTTTGCCAGGGCATACGAGCTAAGTGGGTATGGATGTAGGGCGGAGCTCCTATGTCCTGGCAGACGCCTTTCCCCTCCATTTTTTTTTTTTGGCAGAGATTTTTTCATCCACATTGATCGATGCGAATGAAGAAATCTGTGCCGTTCATTTTTTTCTTTCAGCCCAGAGGCTGAACGGAAAAAAAAATCTCATTACCTGTATGCTCAATATAAGGAGAATAGCAGAAACTCCTAATGCTGGCCATACATGTAATGATTGCGGAGACCCTCAAATGCCAGGGCAGTACAAACACCCCACAACTGACCCCATTTTGGAAAGAAGACACCCCAAGGTATTTGCTGAGGGGCATATTGAGTCCATGAAAGATTGAAATTTTTGTCCTAAGTTAGTGGAAAGTGAGACTTTGTGAGAAAAAACAAAAAAAAAATCAATTTCCGCTAACTTATGCGAAAAAAAAAAAATTCTATGAACTTGCCAGGCCCCTCATTGGATACCTTGGGGTGTCTTCTTTCCAAAGTGGGGTCACATGTGGGGTATTTATACTGCCCTGGCTTTTTAGGGGCCCTAAAGCGTGAGAAGAAGTCTGGGATCCAAATGTCTAAAAATGCCCTCCTAAAAGGAATTTGGGCACCTTTGCGCATCTAGGCTGCAAAAAAGTGTGACACATCTGGTATCTCCGCACTCAGAAGAAGTTGGGGAATGTGTTTTGGGGTGTCATTTTACATATACCCATGCTGGGTGAGATAAATATCTTGGTCAAATGCCAACTTTGTATAAAAAAAATGGGAAAAGTTGTCTTTTGCCAACATATTTCTCTCACCCAGCATGGGTATATGTAAAATGGCACCCCAAAACACATTCCCCAACTTCTCCTGAGTACGGCGATACCAGATGTGTGACACTTTTTTGATGCCAAGGTGGGCAAAGGGGCACATATTCCAAAGTGCACCTTTCGGATTTTGCAGGCCATTTTTTACACATTTTGATTGCAAAGTACTTCTCACACGTATGGGCCCCTAAATTGCCAGGGCAGTATAACTACCCCACAAGTGACCCCATTTTGGAAAGAAGACACCCCAAGGTATTCTGTGAGGGGCATGGTGAGTTCCTAGAATTTTTTATTTTTTGTCGCAAGTTAGTGGAATATGAGACTTTGTAAGAAAAAAAAAAAAAAAAAAAAAAACATCATCATGTTCCGCTAACTTGTGACAAAAAAAAAAAAATTCTAGGAACTCGCAGTGCCCCTCACGGAATACCTTGGGGTGTCTTCTTTCCAAAATGGGGTCACTTGTGGCGTAGTTATACTGCCCTGGCAATTTAGGGGCCCATATGTGTGAGAAGTACTTTGCAATCAAAATGTGTAAAAAATGGCCTGCAAAATCCGAAAGGTGCACTTTGGAATATGTGCCCCTTTGCCCACCTTGGCAGCAAAAAAGTGTGACACATGTGGTATCGCCGTACTCAGGAGAAGTTGGGGAATGTGTTTTGGGGTGTCATTTTACATATACCCATGCTGGGTGAGAAAAATATCTTGGTCAAATGCCAACTTTGTATAAAAAAATGGGAAAAGTTGTCGTTTGCCAAGATATTTCTCTCACCCAGCATGGGTATATGTAAAATGACACCCCAAAACACATTCCCCAACTTCTCCTGAGTACGGCGATACCAGATGTGTGACACTTTTTTGATGCCAAGGTGGGCAAAGGGGCGCATATTCCAAAGTGCACCTTTCGGATTTCACCGGTCATTTTTTACAGATTTTGATTGCAAAGTACTTCTCACACATATGGGCCCCTAAATTGCCAGGGCAGTATAACTACGCCACAAGTGACCCCATTTTGGAAAGAAGACACCCCAAGGTATTCCGTGAGGGGCATGGCGAGTTCCTAGAATTTTTTATTTTTTGTCGCAAGTTAGTGGAATATGAGACTTTGTAAGGAAAAAAGAGAAAAAAAAAAAAATCATCATTTTCCGCTAACTTGTGACAAAAAATAAAAATTATAGGAACTCGCAGTGCCCCTCACGGAATACCTTGGGATGTCTTCTTTCCAAAATGGGGTCACTTGTGGCGTAGTTATACTGCCCTGGCAATTTAGGGGCCCATATGTGTGAGAAGTACTTTGCAATCAAAATCTGTAAAAAATGACCGGTGAAATCCGAAAGGTGCACTTTGGAATATGCGCCCCTTTGCCCACCTTGGCATCAAAAAAGTGTCACACATGTGGTATCGCCGTACTCAGGAGAAGTTGGGGAATGTGTTTTGGGGGGTCATTTTACATATACCCATGCTGGGTGAGAAAAATATCTTGGTCAAATGCCAACTTTGTATAAAAAAGTTGGAAAAGTTGTCTTTTGCCAAGATATTTCTCTCACCCAGCTTGGGTATATGTAAAATGACACCCCAAAACACATCCCCCAACTTCTCCTGAGTACGGCGATACCACATGTGTGACACTTTTTTGCTGCCAAGGTGGGCAAAGGGGCGCATATTCCAAAGTGCACCTTTCGGATTTCACCGGTCATTTCTTACACATTTTGATTGCAAAGTTCTTCTCACACATTTGGGCCCCTAAATTGCCAGGGCAGTATAACTACCCCACAAGTGACCCCATTTTGGAAAGAAGACACCCCAAGGTATTCTGTGAGGGGCATGGTGAGTTCCTAGAATTTTTTATTTTTTGTCGCAAGTTAGTGCAATATGAGACTTTGTAAGAAAAAGAAAAAAAAAAAATCATCATCATTTTCCGCTAACTTGTGACAAAAAATAAAAAGTTCTATGAACTCACTATGCCCATCAGCGAATACCTTAGGGTGTCTACTTTCCGAAATGGGGTCATTTGTGGGGGTTTTCTACTGTCTGGGCATTGTAGAACCTCAGGAAACATGACAGGTGCTCAGAAAATCAGAGCCGTTTCAAAAAGCGGAAATTCACATTTTTGTACCATAGTTTGTAAATGCTATAACTTTTACCCAAACCATTTTTTTTTGCCCAAACATTTTTTTTTTATCAAAGACATGTAGAACTATAAATTTTGCGAAAAATTTATATATGGATGTCGTTTTTTTTGCAAAATTTCACAGCTGAAAGTGAAAAATGTCATTTTTTTGCAAAAAAATCGTTACATTTTGATTAATAACAAAAAAAGTAAAAATGTCAGCAGCAATAAAATACCACCAAATGAAAGCTCTATTAGTGAGAAGAAAAGGAGGTAAAATTCATTTGGGTGGTAAGTTGCATGACCGAGCGATAAACGGTGAAAGGAGTGTAGTGCCGAAGTGTAAAAAGTGGCCTGGTCATGAAGGGGGTTTCACCTAGCGGGGCTGAAGTGGTTAAAGGGGTTGTCCGGGTTCAGAGCTGAACCCGGACATACCCTTATTTTCACCCCGGCAGCCCCCTTGAGCCTAGCATCGGAGCATCTCATGCTCCGATGCGCTCCAGTGCCCTGCGCTAGACCGCGCAGGGCACGGGCTCTTTTGTTTTTAATAACACACTGCCGGGCGGTGTGTTCGGTGATGTCACCGGCTCTGAGGGGCGGGCTTTAGCTCTGCCCTAGCCGTTTTACTGGCTAGGGCAGAGCCATATCCCGCCCATCAGTGCCGGTGACGTCACCGGGGTTCCTGTCAGCCCCATGGAGAGCCCCGGTACGTCACCGGAACTCTGAAAAATGCCTTTGCCCTGTGCGATTTAGCGCAGGGCAAAGGAGAGCATCGGAGCATGAACTGCTCCGATGCTCATGTCAGGGGGGCTGCCTGGGTGAAAATGGAGGGCTGTCCAGGTTCAGCTCTGAACATGGACAACCCCTTTAACTCTGACAAAATCTGACTCAGACAAAAGAAAGCATACATTTGGGCCAGCATGATCAATCCTAACAGGCAATATGCTAGGTTTAGTAGGGTTGAGCATGCTAACCGACGCTCTTTAACTCCTCTATGGCCAGCTTTAGTTAATGATGCTTCTAATCGGACAATCAGATTGAAATCTATTGATCAATATTCTAAATTTGTACATGATATACTAGCTAGTTTTAGTGTACACTAACAAAAAAATCCTGCAGGGTAACCTCATTGACCCATGTCATGGTTTCTCCCTTCTTAACATTATTATGGTTTCATTTATTTAACCATTGATGACTTGTATTTTATTGAGCGTTCCAGAAAAATCATAGCAAGCAGACTGTTATTGACCTCCTTCCTACCATATTATCTATGGGATCCTGGCAAAGAGGGATGACAACAAAATAATACAGCCAATTGTAAGTAGCCTACCTATGTCTCTTAGCAAGGCCTTTCAGTCTGGCTCCTACTGGCATATACAGTCAGGTCCATAAATATTGGGACATCGACACAATTCTAACATTTTTGGATCTATACAATTCTATATCTATATAATTCTTTGGTCATCCACACCAGTTGTTTTCCATGGTCTTCCAGGTCTTTTGGTGTTGCTGAGCTCACCGGTGCGTTCCTTCTTTTTAAGAATGTTCCAAACAGTTGTTTTGGCCACGCCTAATGTTTTTGCTATCTCTCTGATGGGTTTGTTGTGTTTTTTCAGCCTAATGATGGCTTTCTTCACTGATGGTGACAGCTCTTTGGATCTCATCTTGAGAGTTGACAGCAACAGATTCCAAATGCAAATAGCACACTTGAAATGAACTCTGGACCTTTTATCTGCTCATTGTAATTGGGATATTGGGGGAATAACACACACCTGGCCATGGAACAGCTGAGAAGCCAATTGTCCCATTACTTGTGGTCCCTTAACAAGTGGGAGGCACATATGCAAACTGTTGTAATTCCTACACCGTTCACCTGATTTGGATGTAAATACCCTCAAATTAAAGCTGATAGTCTGCAGGTAAAGCACATCTTGTTCGTTTCATTTCCAATCCATTGTGGTGGTGTATAGAGCCAAAAATGTTAGAATTGTGTCGGTGTCCCAATATTTATGGACCTGACTGTAATTTATAGTGGCCACAGCTGATAAAAACCTTAGCTCAGGATTAAACTAATTGACCTCAATGTGCTACCATGATGTGTTGTCTCCTGGGGATGACATTATTGCCTCTGTTAAGGTTTTTGCTGATTTCACTAGAAGAAAGGGATATCCTGACATGGGAATGAAAATTAAATACAGCTATATTAATATATCGGCGATGCAGATGAAGTAATAATTCCACTCTTTCCTTTATGTGATCATCCTCAGCTGGAGAAGTAATAAAACTAATAACTTAAAACATGGAAGTGGTTTTATAGCTGGTTAAACTGGGATTATCCGTAATTCTGCAGATTATGTTATCTTCTGCCTGGTTTGAAAACATTACATCTTTAACGCTACTAAATCATTTCGATTATTGTTACCAGTAGAGTCAGACTATGATTATCCATTACTCTAAGCTCTAGATCATATCTCTTGAATTACATTGTGCCAGGTTATCAATGAATGATCGTATGTTTTCCAAGCTGTAGGAAAGGTAGATGTGACATGGAAGCTTAACAGACCACATGATGAATAATCATGTTCATGTCACTTTCTGCACAAAAAGTATTAACCCCATGGGAAATAGCCCCATTTTTTCACCTGGCAGATGTTTTTATTATCCTGTGTATTTACAGTGTAATAAAACAAGATAAATGGGAAACGCTCCAGAGGTCTATTGCTGCCATTTCAGCTATTCCTGCTAGGCAAATATTGTTTGAATTGTACAATTCCCTGTGAATGTGACTGTGTGTTTCTGCTTATGGGTAGTTAAACAGTTTTTTGTGGCCTAACTCAAAGTTTCTGCCATAGGCAGAATACAGTACATTATGTTTCATGATATATATATATATATATATATATATATATATATACATACAATATGTGGACAAAGGTATTGCAACACCTGCAAACATTTGTAAAGAAATGGGTCATGCTAAAGTCAATCTGTTCCTTCCAAGATATTACACAATAATTTCAAAGTGGAAGGTTTTATTAACCACATCAACTCAACCAAGTGACAGGACAAAGGTCAAATTACACAGTGGGGCACCGATTGCTGAGGTGCATAGCACGTACAAATTACCAATGTCCTGATGACTCGATAAATGCAGAGTGCCAGACCTCCTCTGACATGGTCAGCACAAAAACTGTGACTTGGAGCTTCATGACTTGGGTTTCCATGGTTGAGCAGCTCCTTGCAAGCCTCACCAAGCACAATGCCAAGTGTCCGATGTAGACGCCACCAATGGACTCTGGAGCAGTGGAAACATGTTCTATAGAGTGACAAATCCCACTTCTCTATGTGGCAGACTGAAGGATGAGTCTGGATTTGGTGAATGCCAGGAGAACATTGCTTGCCTGGCTGTATTGTGCCAACTGTAAGGTTTGGTGGAGGAGAGATAATGTATGCAGCTGTTTTGAAGGTTTTGGCCTAGACCTCTTAGTTCCAGTGAAGGGAAATCTTAATCTTTTTTATGTTTAATATATATATATATATATATATATACATACATACATACATATACATACATACTTCACCACCTGGATCTAAAATACTGCAGTTATGAAGATCAGTGTTACAGTAATTACATATGTTAGCACTTTTAGGGTGACCATTTTACATCTTATGTGGTCAATATAGCTAGAGTTGGTTAGGGATGTTACGTTCTAGATATGATTAAACTACAGGGACAACAAACAAAAAAATATTTAAAAAGTATTGTTTTAGAAAACAAAGACTGATCACTTTCATTTATATCATTTACATCACAAACCTTGAAGTTGTGGGCGACCTTGCCCACAAAAACAATAGTTTCTGGTGCTATATGGATACAATTTACAATTTAGTTTTGAGCTTGATAAGGGTAAGTAGTAAAGACGAGCGCATTTCAAGAGAATTGTTTCCATTCTGATTCTATCAATTTCACTGTCAGATTCGATTTGGCCCAAATAAATTGAACAGTATTAAAAAGTACTCCAATTGCCATAAAAGGTTGTGCATGACACTCTGAGGTCTCCTAGGACTATATCCAACCCAAGACAGTATTAGTAATGTAAAAGTGACAACAACATATATGGCTTTGGGTAAATGCACGGCGGTATCAAACAACTGTCAGACTGCACAGTTGGATATTTTATGATTTTTAAAAATAAAAAAAATGTCTCAAACATTATTCCTTTTTCATTTAAATTAAAACATTTAAAAAAAGTTGTCACTTGTACACAGACTGTAGTAAAGTGGTGCTATATTAATACCTGATTCAAAACAACAGCCAATTTTGGTGTCACTACTCACTACACACAATTATATAACTATGTGACGTCTGTGTCAGCAGGTGGCGGCACACTATCAGCACCAGGATTTCAATTAAAACTTTGTTGAAAACAAGCTGTCACTTGGACACAGACTGAAATATATGAGGCTTCAAAAATGCTTGATGCTGAACTACCTGGCTATTTTAGGTGGCAAAATACACTATTAGACAATATACAAAACAATGAGTGACTTGAGAAACAGTTGTCATTTAGACACAGACTAAAGTACTCTATAATGGCACTTGCATAAATATGTTGAAGAACAGCATATTAGGCACACTATCAGCAAGAGGAGAATTAATTTAAATGAAAATGTAAAAAAAAAATGAAAAAAATAAGTACTTAGGCACAGAGTCAAGTATAAAATCACTGTAGAAATAAGACACAGAACAATACATCAATTTTTGGTGGCACTATACTTATGCAAAACAATGACGTCACATTGCTCACGTCTGTATCGGCCTGCAGGAGTACACTATCAGCAAAAGGATTTATTTAAAGGAGTTGTCTCACTTTAGTAAGTGGCATTTATCATGTAGAGAAAGTTAATACAAGGCACTTACTAATGTATTGTTATTATCCATATTGCTTCCTTTGCTGGCTGGATTCATTTTTCTATCTCATTATACACTGCTTATTTCCATGGTTATGACCACACTTGCACACTATAGGAAAAAGTCTTGGCCAGTCTGGTGGCCGGAACCATGGGAGTGCACATAGGCCAGCACTTTTTCCTATAGGGTGCCAGCAGAACCATAACTGATCGATTGAAGGGTGGTCATAACCATGAACAATATACAATGTGATGGAAAAATGAATCCAGCTAGCAAAGGAGGCAATATGGACAATCACATTACATTAGTAAGTGCCTTGTATTAACTTTCTCGACATGATAAATGCCACTTACTAAAGTGAGACAACCTCTTAACTTTACAAGTGATTCGGAACAGCACTTGTAATTGCACTGCACCACCGCAGTGGTGAACGATGGACAGTGTAATCTTGAAGAAGAAGCAGCGCTTGCACTAGAGCCGCCTGCTCTTCAAACGGCAGAATGATATGATGACCTTTCCTAAGGATAGGTCATCAATATGAACCCCCTTCACAACCCCTTTAAAACAAGTATTTAAGGAATCCCTTGAATAACTTGCTCTACTGCAAACTCTCTTCTAAACACGTTTTTTTTTAATACTCCGCTATATGTTACTTCCAATAACTGGAGAATGAAATATTGCTGAGTGGTAGATGAGTAGAAAATACATTTGAGAAAACCAAAGGAATGCTAGAAATGTTATTTTAGGGAAAGCTGGTGGTTTAACGTGGGATTATCTACAGGCTTAAAAAAACAAATGTATTATTTTTAATTTGAGAAAAGAAAGCATTTCAAGATGACGATGGGTAATCTAATGACCCAAACGGGCGGTTTAATATTGATTACCATTATTGGATAGTTTAGCATCTTAATATTTAAATATGAATATTTTTGAGGCGGATGAAACCTTTTCCAGATGTTATATCAGGTCAGATGGACTGGGAATCTCTAAATACTGTCATGTATAGTGCTTGTTTTTGTGTTTACATCAAATGATGTAGTTGCTATAGGCAACATTGCATTTGTTCAAGACTTTCTGCCTATTTTGTGTTGTCTTCTAACCTGTAGACAGTTATGGCCACATATAGTAACCACATCTTGAATCACAAAAGAATCAGACAGATAAAGGAAGCTCTATGCTATTGCCTTTTTTTCCAACTGTTTGTTAGGAATACCGGATTAACAAATCTGTTCAAGTTGCATAAAGTATGACTAAAACAATATATTAATATGTCTGTTCCAGTAAATACATATTTTAACCATGAAATCATAACTATGACACTATCCAGACACACCCTATTGACAAAAAGAATGGCAGTACCCAAAACACAGAGCTCTAAGTAATGATTTCAGTGTTTATAACTGAGGTCTGCCGATGAGATGCTATCTCCCTATTGTCCAAGTTATGCCTCAAAGCCTGTTTAAAAGGCTGAGCACTGGCTTATAGGATAGCTACCTTATATATAGTGGCATAAGACACTCACCTTTCTTTAATTTTCGGAAAGGGAGGTAATTTTCAGATCTTTTTCCCAGAATCCAGTGGAGCATTGCCCGGACTGTGAGACTCCTCACACCTACTAGGCACTCTCCATAAGGAGAAATTGTACCCCTCTCCCAATCCAGTAACAGTCATGGCACTGCTCTGGATACATTGCAGAGTGCATAACGTTAGTGTCTGACAGACCTCAGTAACTTACAATGGAGTATATGGCCATTCTGTTGTGGTACCAATGCAAGTTTATTCTTGCTATAAAATCTGACAAAATTGTAGGTAGAGGTTCCAAACACTATCCTCAGTTATTAAAAAAAGCTATATGTAAATAGAAAATGTTGGGTCAGGCATGCTGTTAGAAGGCTAACGCCAATTATAGATGGTTTAAAATATATTATATATTATAAAAAAATGAAGAATATTATTGTAAATATACATTTAAGGGTATAGGTCCCATAAAACCAACTTGTTAATAGTCCTCAGACAATGGGGACACCATTGCTAGTGTTGAGTGAATTGAAGTGCACAAAGTGCACTTCAAAGTGATTTGTCGCAAAGCTGAATTTCCTTGTTGCGTCACGGTAGTGAATCGATTTTCCCTGAAAGGCAGTAAAAAAGGAAAATAAATAAATCATACCTCAGTCATCGCAATGAGCCAGCCGCCACCATGATTCAAGATCTTGCACGAAATCCCGTGCGTGGTGACGTATGACGTCACCACATTGGCCGATGTGATGACGTTATCACGGTCCGTGTGAGATTTCGTGCTAGATCTTTAATCAAAATGGCGGCAGCCGGCTCATCACAATCAAATGGATGAGGCAAGTATGATTTTTTATTTTTTATTTTACACCATTACTACTGTCAGATGCCATGATCAGCTGTGAACGGGGCATCTGAGGGGTACAATGATGGGGAGCAACGCAATCGCCGCTCTCTGTTATTGAACCCACTACTTACAAAGAAATGCGCTTCGTGATGAAGTAATTCATCACAAAGCAAATTTTTGGGTAAAATTCCACGAAGCAGCAAAAAATTAATTTTACAATACTTCGCTCATCTCTGCCCACCCCCCTTTGATAACAACACATTCCAGTCCCCAGTTTACCTGAGAGGGTTGTCTAGTAGGATTTAACGCGGATTTAATTTTGTGAAGGAAGTTTGACTTTTGCATTTGCCATATTATTCACCCATGGGACCATAAGAAACATCCTAGATGTTTGTAAAACAAAATTATGCAAAATATCACTTCCAAAGTTATATACAATACATATTAATACAAGTTAAACCCATATTCATTAAACAATCCCTTAAAAAGAGAACTTGTGACACTAACATGCACTTAATATTTCTCGCTGGAAACACTATAGGTCAATGACTATTTAATCGCAGCAATTTGTATTGTATACGTCCCTCATGACATGACCAGTTTGGAAAAGTAATGGCTTATTTTTCCTCCTCAGTATAAACTGTGACTGTTTTGGGCAACCTTCCAGTATCGTATTGATCTGTATCAACCACTTGTCTTCCAAATGAGTGTCCTTCATGGGCGGCTCTATTAATGCGATAGCTATAGTCAAACACCACGCTAAACACAGAGGTTTAAATTTAACATTTCATGAAGCCAAGGTTCTGCTGACAAGTGACATTTTGTATTACACACTGCTGCAGTCAACAGTCACTGCACTCTGTTCTCATTATTTGCATGACTGGACACGGCAGTTGACTAAATCGGGTTGCTACTATTAGAAACTCTTTGATTAGGATATAGTAGGCCATTTACCACCCTGGCACCAATAATTAATTCTTTCACCTCTATTATAGAAGGATTTACCGAGGACAGTAAAGTAATATGTTGAATTCTGCTCAACTTTTTGGAAATTTCCTGCTAATATGCACAAATACACTTTTATATTGAAGACAATTTATCTATTACATGTATTGATTATGATTAGTGATGCTTGAGGTTTTGAAAAATATGATTCAGCTGCTTCCCCGAAATCCATAAAGAAAGTTGATTCATGATTGTAGCGGGCTCACTGACGGGGAATGGCGATCGTGCTGCCTCCCTTCATTGAACCCCTCAGATGCTGCATTCATCTCTGATCACGGCATCTGATGCTACAATTCAGGCCTTTCAGGGGGTAATCAGGTTTAAAGAAAAATACTCAGCTTATCCATTTGCTCGCAGAGAGGCAGTCCACTCACGGCAATCTTGATTGAAGACACCGTGCAAAATCTCATATGGTGACGTGATGAAGTCATCACGCTGTCTGGGCGCAGTGATGTCATCACTGATGACGTCACCGTGCCCGTCCAGCACGCTGGCATGGTGACGTCACACATCACCTTACGCGAGATTATGCGCTGTATCTTGAATCAAGATTGCCATTAAGGCCTTCTCCATAAGCAAATCAACGAGGTGAGTTTGATTTGGCTTTTTTTAACCATTTCAGGAAAAATTGTCTTGCTTTATAAATATTTATTCATAAAAAAAAAAAAAAAAAAAAAAGCTGCCCATGCAGTAACCAGGCTTGGTCACCACACAGTGTACAGGGTTGTGCTGCCTTGGTCGCTGCAAGCAGCTAATGGGTTGGTTTCTCCAAAGCTTTCAAGTAGCATCTGGTATCGTGATGGATTCAGGTATATAAATGCAGGAAATAAAAATGTATCCCAAAGCAATAATTTAATTTAATGTGCACATTAAACAATGACACAAATTATATGTTTCAAATATTAAGGTCAGCCAAGAGTTGGGCAAACAAGGATAGCTGTAATTTTTTACATTGCTGTTGCAAATAAGCTGAGAATTGTGATCGACTGCGTAAGTTCACACTTGTGGATTCTTTGTTAAATAGCTATGGACACCTTTGTGCACTAAAAATGAATAACCCCATATCTTACCATAATGCAATTGTTAGTTTACTGGTATCAGCTTTGCTTCACATGCTCTCAGAAATGTTCTTCTTTGAGTTTTACTCAAAGCTGTCATCTCCTGTGAGAATCTGTGATGGTTCCTGTGGATTTCACATGCACCAGCACAAGCTCTGCTGCCCCGCCCCCACATCCTGTTACATAGCACAGCTAGCAGCCACTTAGATATAGGCTGCTGGAACTTGTAAGATTTCATTCCAATCCACAACATGGTAAGTCTTACAGTATGCTACAGCCTGTAATCAGCAGATCTATTTCTCACTTTCATTCTTTAGAAAGTCCATTATTTATAGACACAATAGATATTTCTGCTGATAACGTTAGTGCAGCCATCTACAGTCAGAACCATGGCGTTATAATCCTGATATAGATCTCACTAGTGACAGATTTTACTACTTGCACTCTCTTCTATATACAGTATTGTGTGCAGTCCGCACATTAAGCGGTCACTTTTTCTCACACATATTAGTACAGTGTGATGAAACACAATGCTATACACACATAGAAGTACACAGTGGGGAGATTAATCAAAACTGATGTAAAGTAGAACTGGCTTAGTTGCCAATAGCAACCAATCAGATTCCTCCTTTCATTTCCCAATGAAGCTGTGAAAAAGGTGGAATCTGATTGGTTGCTATGGGCAACTAAGCCAGTTCTACTTTACACCAGTTTGATAAATGACATATATATATATATATATATATATATATATATGAAAAACTGACAGCACTCTCAAACATTTTATTTTTTCCTGTGGTCGCAATGTTTTCAGCTCATTCACAAGCTATGAGCTAAAACGTTGTGACTAGAGTTGAGCGAACTTGTGTTTCAAGTTCGGCGTAGAAGGTTCGGGTTATCTAAGAATTCAGTTATGGATTCCGCTACCACGGACCATAAGGGTCCATTCACACGTCCGCAACTATTTAGTGGTCCCCAAATTTCGTATCTGTAAAACACGGACACCAGAAATGTGCGTTCCGATTTTTGAGGACCGCACATGGCCGGCACTATGGTAGAAATGCCTATTCTTGTCAGTGGCTGCGGACAAGAATAGGACATGCTCTATTTTTTTTGCAGAGCCACGGAACGGAAGTGCGGATGCGGACAGCACATGGTGGTGCTGTCCATGTCTTTTGCGGCCCCATTGAAAATGAAAGGTTCAGGACCCCTTCCACAAAAGAACGGATGGGGACCCCTTATGGGGACATGTGAATGGACCCTTAGTTATGGTCCATGGTAGCAGAATCCATAACAGAATTCTTACATAACCCGAACCTGAACCGTGTACTCCAAAATTGAAACACAAGTTCGCTCATCCCTAGTTGCGACCACAGGGGTAAATAAAGTGTTTTTCTTTTCACAGATTTTTTGTCAGAGTGCTGCCATTTTTTTTATTCTTATATTGTCCTGGATTTGTTGCCGGATCCATTGGCCTGTACCTCCATATTTATATTTGGCCTGATGTGCTGCCATTGTGTATATATACATATATATATATATATATATATATATACATATATACAGTACAGACCAAAAGTTTGGACACACCTTCTCATTCAGAGAGTTATCTTTATTTTCATGACTATGAAAATTGTAGATTCACACTGAAGGCATCAAAACTATGAATTAACACATGTGGAATTATATACATAACAAAAAAGTGTGAAACAACTGAAAATATGTCATATTCTAGGTTCTTCAAAGTAGCCACCTTTTGCTTTGATTACTGCTTTGCACGCTCTTGGCATTCTCTTGATGAGCTTCAAGAGGTAGTCAAATATACATCACTGTATATATTCAGTGATGTAAAACACACCTTCTCATTCAAAGAGTTTTCTTTATTTTCATGACTATGAAAATTGTAGATTCACGCTGAAGGCATCAAACCTATGAATTGACACATGTGGAATTATATACATAACAAAAAAGTGTGAAACAACTGAAAATATGTCATATTCCTTTGATTCCTTCTTTGCACTCTCTTGGCATTCTCTTGATGAGCTTCAAGAGGTAGTCACCTGAAATGGTTTTCACTTCACAGGTGTGCCCTGTCAGGTTTAATAAGTGGGATTTCTTGCCTTATAAATGAGGTTGGGACCATCAGTTGCGTTGTGGAGAAGTCAGGTGGATACACAGCTGATAGTCCTACTGAATAGACTGTTAGAATTTGTATTATTAAGAAATGAAGGTCAGTCAGTCCCCAAGTGCAGTCACAAAAATCATCAAGCGCTACAAAGAAACTGGCTCACATGCAGACCGCCCCAGGAAAGGAAGACCAAGAGTCACCTCTGCTGCGGAGGATAAGTTAATCCGAGTCACCAGCCTCAGAAATCACAGGTTAACAGCAGTTCAGATTAGAGACCAGGTCAATGCCACACAGAGTTCTAGCGGCAGACACATCTCTAGAACAACTGTTAAGAGGAGACTGTGTGAATCAGGCCTTCATGGTAGAATATCTGCTAGGAAACCACTGCTAAGGACAGGCAAAAAGCAGAAGAGACTTGTTTGGGCTAAAGAACACAAGGAATGGACATTAGACCAGTGGAAATCTGTGCTTTGGTTTGCTGAGATCAAATTTGAGATCTTTGGTTCCAACCACTGTGTCTTTGTGCGACGAAGAAAAGGTGAACGGATGGTCTCTACATGCCTGGTTCCCACCATGAAGCATGGAGGAGGAGGTGTGATGGTGTGGGGGTGCTTTGCCGGTGACACTGTTGGGGATTTATTCAAAATTGAAGGCATACTGAACCAGCATGGCTACCACAGCATCTTGCAGCGGCATGCTATTCCATCCGGTTTGCGTTTAGTTGGACCATCATTTATTTTTCAACAGGACAATGACCCCAAAAACACCTCCAGGCTGTGTAAGGGCTATTTGACCATGAAGGAGAGTGATGGGGTGCTGCGCCAGATGACCTGGCCTCCACTGTCACCGGACCTGAACCCAATCAAGATGGTTTGGGTTGAGCTGGACCGCAGAGTGAAGGCAAAAGGGCCAAGTGCTAAGCATCTCTGGGAACTCCTTCAAGACTGTTGGAAGACCATTTCAGGTGAATGCCAAGAGTGTGCAAAGCAGTAATCAAAGCAAAAGGTGGCTACTTTGAAGAACCTAGACTATGACATATTTTCAGTTGTTTCACACTTTTTTGTTATGTATATAATTCCACATGTGTTAATTCATAGTTTTGATGCCTTCAGTGTGAATCTACAATTTTCATAGTCATGAAAATAAAGAAAACTCTTTGAATGAGAAGGTGTGTCCAAACTTTTGGTCTGTGCTGTATATATATATATATATATATATATATATATGACTCTTTTTGTGAGGCAAGGTAACCAAAAAATGCCACAGTTTTTATTTTTGTTTTTTTACAATGTTCACCTGATATTTTTATAGAGCAGGTTGTAACGATGTGGCGATACCTAATATGTATATTAAAAAAAAAAAATATTTTGGATTTACACAATAATTTTCCATTTTCTGTAAACCATTTTTTTTTTTGGGGGGGCGATTGTCTTACGTAGTTTCTAATTTTTTGCTGGAAGAGATGATGGTTTTATTCGTGCCATTTTGGGGGACATATGAATTTTTGATCGCTTGGTATTACACTTTTTATGATGTAAGGTGATAATAAAATTGAATTTTTTGCCACATTTTTTATTATATTTTTTACGGTGTTCACCAGATGGGTTGGATCACATGCTTTTTTTCTTATAGAGCAGGTTGTTACGGACACAGTGATGCCTAATATATGCATTAAATAAAAAAATATATTTTACACAGAAAAAGCATTTTTGAAAAAAAATGTGTTTTTGTGTTTGCATTTTCTGAAAGCCATATTTTTATTTTTTGGGACGATTGTATTAGGTAGGGTCTCATTTTTTGCAGGATGAGATGATGGTTTGATTGGTAAAATTTTTTTTTTACGACGTTCACCAGACGGGTTAGCACATATGATATTTTTATAAAGCAGGTTGTTATGGATGCGGAGATGCCTAATATGCCAGTTTTTTTTAGATATATTTTGGTTTTACACAATAGGAGCATTTTTTAAACAAAAAAATCATGTTTTAGTGTCTCCATTTTCTGAAAGCCATATCTTTTTTTGGGGGGGGGCCATTGTCTTAGGAAGGGGCTCATTTTTTGTGGGATGAGATACTGGTTTGATTGGTACTATTTTGGGGGTACATATGACTCTTTTTATCACTTTTTATACCATTTTGTGGTAAGTGCGGTATGCAAAATTGGAATTCCATTATAGTTTTTCTTTTTCTTTTTTATGGTGTTCACCGTACAGTAAAAATGGAAGCGCTCATCTCCCTGTGCCCTGCGGCCTCCTCCTCACTACAGGTCCTGTAACCACAATGTAGTCTGGAGCTGGTGACAGAGATGTCCGTGAGGGGCGGTGCTTCATGTGTGCGGGACCTGGCAGCTTCTGATACAGCATTTCTGACTGGGGGGGAGAAGGAGGGAGAGGGAGACAGTGTGTGCTCCTGTGTGCACACAGGAGGAGATATAGAAGCTTAGTCAGATTACGGATTCTCTGTAAACTCACTGACAGCAGCCTGCTGTGCACATGAAGCACAGCAGGCTGTAGAACAAAAATGAAAAAAGATAGATAAATAGAACCAATTGGAGAAATTATTTTCTCCACCAATAAATTAGTGTAAAACAGCAATTCCCCACTATGCGCTTTGCTTTATTTCCATGCAATCCTAGGATGTCCATTCCATGTAACTGCTATAAAAGCATTCGGATTACATGAAGTTTTTGCTGCAAGTAAAGTGAAGGGCATAAAAACCTAGTGTTACCCCTGGTCTTGCAATGAAACTTCACCAATTAGTGGTAATCCGCATGTAGTTATACAACATTGTGTACTGGCACCTAATAATACTGTACCTCTGCATACAAATCAGTAGACCCAGGTTGTTATAATGCAGACACATGGACATTGCGTTATTATTTGTACAAAGTATGGCAGAATCATATATGCACTGCAGAAGCAGGGTGGTATGGATGCTATGCAACTAATACATTTTCCATAAAAAATACTTTTGAAGTTAGAGTCCATTAATGGTTTCCTGCCATTACGTCTCACCACTGAAACAACATTAATGCATTAATTATGTAAAAAACGTATGGAAACCGTATGCCTTAGGTAATCTTTCCCGTTTCAATAGCAGTGCAATTCTAAACAAATTTCAGATTATTAGATATATTTCATCTGGATTTTAAAACGTGCCAGAAATGATGACACACCATATTAAGAAATTACTGGTCAATTTTATCTAGAATTATCCTAAAGCAAAGATCCTATCATTTTCCCCCTGAACCAGTTTAAGTTCCACCTGAAGCTAATTTTTCAATAACTAAAATGAATGAACATATTATGTCTTTATCTTAAATGGCCTAAATAATCACAGATGCTAGAATGCAGGCTGCAAGGTTTCAAAGTCCTTTTCCCAACCATTCAATACTATTGGAATAGAAAATACAGGTTTAGTCAATGTTAACTTGACACTTAGCACATTGAATACACTGTTGCAGCAAACTTTGAACTGACCCTTAAATAAACGAAGCCCATTGAAAACTCAAGTTAAAGTTTGATGCAACTGATTATTTAATGTGTTAAGTGTCTAGTGAAAGTTTGCCACATCCGTATGTAGAATATGATAAGAAAAACAAATCTGTCATATTTGGTAATATTAAGAGAAGTGAAGCATTTATAGCAGAATTCGGTGCGAAGTTCAGAAAACTTCAATTCGCAACACATTAAAATTTCCTCACGTGTCCTGGTAATTAATGTTTTTCCTAAAATAGCGGCTGCACGTGTTACAAAATAAAAGCATGAAGCCAGAGAATGCGAGATCATCCATAATGCTAGCCAATCTGCAGATACCCTTCCCCTGTGATGTCTCAGCCTGATAAAACCCTCATCCTGCGCAGTCTCTGCCTATGTCCTGTGAGCTGAGCATAGGGAGAGACATGGCAAGCACTCATGCGCTCGGGGCAGTGTTGCTGAAAATGATTAATAGAAGAATATTGGACAGGGAGAGTGCAGGGAGAGTGCAGGGAGAGTGCAGGGAGACTGCAAAATAAGTGCAGGGAGACTGCAAAATGAGTGCAGGGAGACTTATGCTGCATCAGTTTTATTTATTTATTAATACATTTACTTATTCCTACATCAGCCAGTAAATGTAATTCAATACCAATAAGATGGAAGCCTTTATTATTCCGGTGCCAGCCTGTCAACCAATACAATCCAGTCTGCACCCATTTTGGGGGGGCAGGTCTTAATGATGATCATCCTCATCTTTTGCTGGCTTTACTTCTTCCAAATCATCCTTCAAAGTCTCCATGCCCTAGAAAAGTCAGTAAGATGCAGAGAGAGGAGTAGCTGGATGTTCCTGATGACATATTATCATCCATATTAGATGATGTGGAAAAGAAGGAAAAGCAGATGGCAGAAGGGCTCCCACCTGTAGGGCGGCAGAATTGCTGGGGTTGGAGAAGTGGATAAGCCACAGCTGATAAATATTCTGTGTTTACTGTCAAATAACCTGCAGGAGATTGCAGGTAAGAACAGCAATAATATACATATTGTCCCCCCACCTAACCAGCCAAAACCCATACTAGCAACTGCCCCTGTTTAAAGGTGCTGCGCGCCATTAATAATGAAGAAGGGCTATACAGTGCGATCTTCATTATAAAAAGAAAGGCAGCCTCGGGCTAATTGGCCACAAACTGCCCGCAGCATCGCTGCTCCATGTGACCATAACATAAGGCAGAGAGGCCTGGGTATACCTGATTTGTAGCGATTTGTGATAATTTAAATTGAAATGAATCTAATTTTATGGCTAACTTCGACGATGTTGCCAAATCAAATTGCTAGATATAGTTTGTATGCACACTGCCTGCCCATTGCAAACAGCCAAGTAGCTGCTTAATTTTTGCCACATAAAGTTATTTACATTAGGATATTTTAGGATACAAGGCATAGTGTAGCACAGATATCTTAGGAAATTGCAAAGAAGGCAAGCTGCCAGTGTTACTCTATAAATCTGTCAAAAATTTGAAATCCACTCTCATAGAAAGATGAGATCATTTTGTAGAGTCAAGTAAGATCATACCTAAGAGAATGTCTATGACACAGTGCTCAGTTCTAAATCTTTACATCCCTCATAATTCTTATTAAATACTTTTATACGTTAAATTTAAAGGATAACTGTCACATTTATACCCTAATTTCAATTTTCATATATGTAGTTACTAATAACATGATATTCCAGAATCAGTTACTATTAGACTGACTTACCCCATATTTAATAAGATTCAGCCCTTAGCAACCAGTCTGCATAAAACTGCAATTTCACTATTCAGTTAAGATGGCCACCACTGCCCTCCCCCTGAGGGTAATCCCGCCTGCCCTCACTAGCCAGTAACAATAGCCCCCCAAAAGTGTCAGTAACCAGAGCCCTCCCCCCTAAAGGGTTAATCTCCTGCAGCACAAAGGGGTCCTCTTGCCACATGTTGCTTTCATTTATACACTGAGCAGATGGCAGATCTCCCTTCCCTGGTCTGCGCTGCTTCAGCTCTGCATTCTCCAGCTCTGCTGAGTGAGGGACCGTCTGCCAAGTGCAGGGACAGGGAGAAGTGCACACAGCCCAGGCACTGTTATCAGCTGCTGGGGAGGACCTGGCTTTAATCATTTACTTACAGTCCCTGGCTGTCAGTAATCTGACCTTGCACGCAGCGTGCTTCTGCGTCCTCCGTCCTTCAACAGATAGACGGACCATGCCTAGCAACCCTATTTTAAGCACAGGTAAAAATATGCAGTACAGGGAACAAAAATGTGGAATTAAGGGGTAATTGAATACACAGTGAAAAGTTAAAATATGGCTACTAAGGAGATATTAATCACCACAATCCAATACTCCCAAAAAAATAATACGACAGTTATACTTTAAGTACAAATTTTTGTTAAAGAGAAGATACTATAAAGATTACCTGCCATTTTAATACACATCAGCATACTGCATGACATTAACTGCCATTTAGAAAAGAGGGATTTCTTATGTTGGGTTTTAAAAACTCTGAACAATAATCATTATTCACGTTGAATTAAATGAGATAAAAGCTTAGATTTTAGACTTTTAGGGTACATTCACATGACCATATAATTTTATCCGCGTCGTCCATATCTGTTCTGCATTTTGCGGAATAGATGCAGAGTCATTCATTCCTATGGGTGAATAAAATGTGTGGACAAGGTTCAGTATGTTGTCCGCATCCGTGCTTCCGGATTTCTAGTCCGCAAAAATATGAAGCTTGTACTACTATTGTACGCACAGATTGTTCCACAGCCCCATTCAAGTCAATGGATTCGCATGGTTTCCATATGTGATCCGTTTTTTGAGGATCCATTTCCGTATTATTGAAGGCCCTAATAATTTTTTTCTCTCTCTCTTTTTTTTCCTTCCGTTTTTTGCAGACTGTTTTTTTCTTATCACTAATATTAATGTGCCGCCTATCACATGTTCATTGGTGATCACATCTGTTATGTAGCACATAAAAATATTAATTTCCAGCAGTATAATGACTTATTCAACCCTTTCTACCGTGGGCCAGTTTTCACCTTCCTGCCTAGACCATTTTTTGCAAATCCGACTTTATATGTGGCAATAACTTTGGAACACTTTTACTTATCCAAACCATTCTAAGACTGTTTTCTCTTGACACATTGTATTTCACGATAGTACTACATTTGAGTCAATATATTTTTCCTTTATTTATAAAAAATCCCAAATTTACCCAAAATTGGAAAATATCCACAATTTTCAAAATTTGAATTTCTCTACTTTTAAGACAGATAGTAATCCCTCATAAATAACTTATCAGTTATCATTCCCCATATGTCTGCTTTATGTTGGCATAATTTTATAAATATAATTTTTTTTAAGGGCGTTAGAAGTTTAGAAGCCATTTTTCAAATTTTCAACAATTTTTTAAGCACCAATTTAATTAAAAAGTGATTTTGAGGGGGTTACATAATGGAAAGCACCCAGAAATGACCCATTTTAGAAACAACACCTCTTAAATTATTCAAAACTAATGTTACAAACTTTGTTAACCCTTTAGGTGTTCTACAAGAATTAAAGGAAAATGGAGGCGATATTTACTTTTTTTTTCATGTTAATACATTTTTTCTTGCAACACAGCAAGGGTCAACAGAAAAATAAACCTCAATATGCATTACTCTGATTCTGCAGTTTACAGAAATACCCCATATGTGGCGGTAAACTGCTCGATGGGCACGTGGTAGTGGTGAGAAGGAAAGGAGAGCCATATGGATTTTAGAGGCAGGTTTTGCTAGAATGGTTTTTGGACACCATTTTGTATTTGAAGAGACCATGACATACCCCTACAGTGGAAACACTCAAAAAGTGACCCCATTTTGGAAACTACATCCTTCAAAGAATATTAAGGG
Source organism: Bufo gargarizans (assembly GCF_014858855.1). Classification (NCBI taxonomy): domain Eukaryota; kingdom Metazoa; phylum Chordata; class Amphibia; order Anura; family Bufonidae; genus Bufo; species Bufo gargarizans. The sequence goes on from NC_058080.1 coordinate 308,223,203, forward strand.
TGGTACTGAGCACTTTGACCCCCTAAACCTTTTACAGAATTTCAAAACACTTGAAAATAAAAAGTTTCAATTTTTACAATAAAATGTTGCTTTGGCCCCAAATGTTTCATTTTCACAATAGGGTAACAGGAGAAAAAGCACCCCAAATGTGTTACCCATTTTCTCCTGAATACGGCAACACCCCATATGTTGTGGTAAACTGCTGTGGGGGCATATGGCAGGACTAAGAATGGAAGGAGTGCCATATGGTTTTTGCAGCGCAGATTTTGATGGATTGGTTTATGGGCGCCATTGGTTTTTATTTTTTTAGTGATTGTCTTATGGGGGCTCATTTTTTGTGGGATGAGATGACCTTTTCATTGGTACCATTTTAGGGTACATAAGACTTTTTGTTTGCTTGGTATTACACTTTTTGTGAGGCAAGGTGAAAAAAAAGGCTGTTTTGGCGTAGATTTTTAAACATTTTTTTACAGTAATCACCTGAGTGGGCATATAATGTGATATTTTTATAGAGCAGATTGTTACGGACGTGGCGATACCCGATATGTCTATTATTTTTATTTTTGTTAAGTTTTACACAGTAAATGCATTTTTGATCAGAATGAAATATTGTTTTTGTGTTGCCATTATCTGACTGCTTCAGATTTTTTTTTATTTTTCTGGAGATTGTCTTAGGTAGGGTATCATTTTTTTGTGGGATAAGATGGTGGTTTAATTGGTACCATATTGGGGTACATAAGACTTTTTGATTGATTAGTATTGCACTTTTTGTGAGGCAAGGTAACATAGTTTTTTTTTTTACAGAATTCACCTGAAGGGGGGAACTCATGATATATTTTTAAAGAGCAGTTTGTTACTGATGTGACGATATCTAATATGTCTATCATTTTTATTTTTGTTAAGTTTTACACAGTAAATGCATTTTTGAACAGAATTAAATCTTTTTTCTGTCTTGCCATTTTCTGAGAGGAATATTTTTTTATTTTTTGGGCGATTGTCTTAGGTAGGTTCATATTTTTTGTGGGATGAGATGATGGTTTGATTGGTATAGTTTTGGGCTAAATACGCCTTTTTGATTGCTGGGTTTTAGACGTTTTGTGAAGGTGATCAAAAAATGTATTTACAGCGTTCACCTGACTTGGTGGATCATGTGATATTTTTATAGAGCCGTCGATACGGACCCGGCAATACCAACTATGTATACGTTTCTTTTTCTTCCCCATTTAAAAAAATATATATATTACTTAATTATGGGAAAAGAATGCTTTTTTTAACTTGAATTTTTTTTATTCAAAACTTTATTTTAACTTTTTTTTAAACTTTTTTTTACAACTTTCGGGGGGTCTGATCCTCTGTACAATGCATTACAATACAGAAGTATTGTAATGCATTGGCTGTAAGAGTATTACACAATGGCTTTGAGATCCAGGGGGGGAGGATCTTACAGGCTTACATGGAAGTCAGCCCCGATGCCTGTGAAAGGCTTTGGGCTATCTCACTTGCCATCGGATCCCCGTCACAGCAGTGCAGGGACCCGATAGGGAAGAGGAGGGAGCTCTCTCCCTCTATACACCCTGCACATGCCACAGTCAGCCCTGACCGCGGCATAGTGAGGGTTAATGTGGCAGCATCAGTTTTTTCACCGATGCCGGCGCATACAGCAGGGGTCCGGCAGCTGATCAGGTGGGAGAAGCTCCTGCACCCGCCCGATCAGCGTGCCGTAGTACTACAGCACTGGTCGGGAAGTCACTTCCCGCAGCTCAGTACTATTACGGCGATGGTCGGGAAGGGGCTAAAGAGGGATGTCCTGCCTGCAAACAAAGAATCTGTATGAGAACAAATTACTGCAGTAGTGATTAGTGATGTCGTGAACATAAAATTTTCCGTTCGCAAACGGCGAACGCAAATTTCCACAAATGTTCACGAACGGGCGAACCGCCATAGACTTTAATAGGCAGGCGAATTTTAAAACCCACAGGGACTCTTTCTGGCCACAATAGTGATGGAAAAGTTGTTTCAAGGGGACTAACACCTGGACTGTGGCATGCCGGACGGGGATCCATAGCAAAACTCCCATGGAAAATTACGTAGTTGACGCAGAGTGTGGTAAGTTGAATTCGCAAAGCGATTAATATAACCTGCATTAATCGTATTGCAAATTAGATCTGAGTTCCTAATGGTTGTATTGCTAGAATTGACAAATATAACGAATATAGCACTATATTCTCAATCTTCGTTATATTCTAGCAATACAACCATTAGGAACCCAGCTCTAAGTTGAATTCGCAATGCGATTAATATAACCTACATTATTCGCATTGCGATTACAACTTAGGTCTGAGTTCATAATGGTTGTATTGGTCGCACCGTCACGTGGTAAAGGGGGGCAGGGGTGTGACTCACTGCAGCCTGGTGAGCGGTGGCACACCGCGGCAGCTGCCCTGCAGGAGTCTCTGGTACCGGGAGGTGGAGGTAGGTAGAGCGGCTCTGACTTTATAGACCAAATTATTTTAATAATACCCCAATAATAATAAGTTAATAACCTAACCCCATTCATAAATTACTGTGGATTATTATAGAGACGGCCCCAGGCCAGGAGACATAAGGGGTTGGGTTGAACTGTGGGCTGGGGCCACCCAGCCACATTTAATAATCTTTGCTCAGGGGGGCCCTCATAAATATAGACCCACATGGTGTGGACTGGTCATTTTTACTAAGGAATATAGTTTAAACATTTATGTGCAAAAGAGAAAATAAGAAGTCAGCTCCAATCAGATATCTGCACATAGACCAAGACTCTGGGTCTATGCAGATATCTAATTGGAGCTGACTTAGTGACTTCTTTTTTTTCCAGCTCTAAGTTGAATTTGCAATGTGATTAATATAACCTGCATTAATAGCATTGTGATTACAACTTAGTCAAAATTGTGACACTGCAGCTTCAGAATGAATCTAAGATGGATGCTGTCCCTAAGATGGATGCTGTCCTTGCTTTTTGATAGGAGGTGGGAGGGTCTAGGAGGGAGGGTATGCTGATTGGCTGGAATGTGTCTGCTGACTGTGAGGTACAGGGTCAAAGTTTTCTCAATGATGACGTATAGAAGGCGGACCGAACATCGCATATGTTCGCCCGCCGCGGCGAACGCGAACAAGCCATGTTCGCCAGGAACTATTCGCCGGCAAATAGTTCAGGACATCTCTAGTAGTGATCACTTGTCTCCATACAGAGGATGATACCTGCATGTAAATATATATAGTAGTTGTACATCCACCGTTATCTAGAGGTTGGTGATCTGAACAGTAATTAGCTGAAAAGCTCATTTATATAAAAGTCACAAAGAGAACATTAAAATATAAACCACGCAGTTCAAATGGAGTGTCAGTAAATAAACATTACAGATGGCTGAATTCTGAAAAGACTGAAAGCTAGGCTAAATGAATAAAATTTTGTACATTTCTAAACTGGCTTAATGATGCCATTATGCATCTGAATAGTAGTATAATGATGAAGAGCACAAAGTAAATTTATATCTGCTACATATTATGTTCAATGCAGTTAAATAGATTTCTATCTCTAAGCATACCTGCATAGGACTGTTGTAACTTAGTACAACTAGGTGACATATCATTTCTATTAATATGACTGCAACAAAAAATGATGAGACCAGCCGACTATTGTATGTCTATGGGGTGTGCCGACAAATATTGTGTTTTATTCTGGCCGCCTCTCGGCATGTTTGCTGTGCTGCCGCTGGAATTCTGGCCCACCCCCATTATAGTCAATTGGGCCGGAGTTAGTACGGGGGCCCGCGTGCATTAGAGGCAGCACGGATCCGACAGGCTGTTCACCCATCAGAACAGCCTGCCGGAGTGCCACTGGTGTAAAAGTAGTCTTATGTGCATGAGGGGTGCCGACAAATATTCGGTGGGACCAGCTGACTATCTTATGTGTATGGGATGTGACAACAAATATTTTGTGGGACCAGCCAACTATCTTATGTGTATGGGGTCTACCGACAAATATTCTGTGGGCTAAGCCAACTATCTTATGTGTATGGGGTGTGCCAACAAATATTCTGTGGGACCAGCTAACTATCTTATGTGTATTGGGTGTGCCGACAAATATTCTGTTGGACCAGCCAACTATCTTATGTGCATGAATTGTGCTGAAAAATATTCCTTGGGACCAGCCAACTATTTTATTTGTATGGGGTGTGCCGAAAAATATTCTGTGGGACCAGCTGACTATCTTATGTCTATGGGATGTGCCGACAAATATTCCGTGGGAGCATCTTACTATTATATGTGTATGGGGTATGCTGACAAATATTCTGTGGGACCAGCCAACTATCTTATGTGTATAGGATATAACAACAAATATTCTGTGGTACCAGCCAACTATATTATGTGTATGGGGTCTACCGACAAATATTTTGTGGGACCAGCCTACTATCTTATGTGTATGGGGTGTGCCGACAAAAATTCTGTTGGACCAGCCAACTATCTTATGTGCATGAATTGTGCTGAAAAATATTCTGTGGGACCAGCCAACTATTTTATTTGTATGGGGTGTGCCAAAAAATATTCTGTGGGACCAGCTGACTATCTTATGTCTATGGGGTGTGCCGACAAATATTCTGTGGGAGCATCCGACTATCATATGTGTATGGGGTATGCTGACAAATATTCTGTGGGACCAGCCAACTATCTTATGTGTATGGGGTGTGCCGACAAATATTCTGTGGGACCAGCTGACTATCATATGTGTATGGGGTGTGTGACCACAAATATTCTGTGGGATCAGCCAACTATCTTATGTGCATGAGGTGTGCCGAAAAATATTCCTTGGGACCAGCTGACTATCTTATGTGTAGAGTGTGTGCTGACAAATATTCTGTGGGACCAGCCGACTATCTTATGTGTATGGGGTGTGCCTACAAATATTCTGTGGGACCAGCCAGCTATCTTTAGTCTATGGGTTTTGCCGACATATATTCTGTGAGACCAGCCAACTATCTTATGTGTATGAGGTGTGCCAACAAATATTCTGTGGGACCAGCCAACTATCTTATGTGTATGGGGTATGCTGACAAATATTCTGTGGGACCAGCCAACTATCTTATGTGTATGGGGTGTGCCGACAAATATTCTGTGGGACCAGCTGACTATCATATGTGTATGGGGTGTGCAGATAAATATTCCGCAGGACCAGCTAACTATCGTATGTGCATGAGGCGTGCCGAAAAATATTCCTTGGGACCAGCTGACTATCTTATGTGTAGAGTGTGTGCCGAAAAATATCCTGTGGGACCAGCCAACTATCTTACGTGTGTGGTGTGTGCTGACAAATATTCTGTGGGACCAGCCGACTATCTTATGTGTATGGGGTGTGCCTACAAATATTCTGTGGGACCAGCCAGCTATGTTTAGTCTATGGGTTTTGCCGACATATATTCTGTGAGACCAGCCAACTATCTTATGTGTATGAGGTGTGCCAACAAATATTCTGTGGGACCAGCCAACTATCTTATGTGTATGAGGTGTGCCGACAAATATTCTGTGGGACCAGCCAACTATCTTATGTGTAAGGGGTGTGCCAACAAATATTCTGTGGGACCAGCTGTGGGATCAGCTGACTGTTTTACTTAGGTCTAGTCATACATTCATTCACTTATAAAATGGTAACTTTGGGGCTTCATTCTTTGATCCTGATTTAGTGAGGGAGCCAAAGACACTGCAAATAGAAAGATAGATATGAGATAGAACAGGTGACAAAAAGTTAGATAAGAGATAGAACATTGACAAAGAGAAAGGTAGATAGATAGATAGATAGATAGATAGGAGATAGAATATAGATAGATGTGACCACTAAGTTGAATCCAGTAAAACATTTAGCTGCAGTTTATTCCTTTGATGCCGGCGTGGGTTTAAGCTGACATCCCATAGAAATGTCTGTGTATAAACATTAGCTTTCTATGTAAACTTGTCATCAGAGGAGGCAAATAACAAAATGCAATTTTTTGCTAGTTTACTGAAAACCATATGTGTCTACAATGATGAATTTTTAATGTCAGAGATAATGGGCCATTTAAAAAACATTTTCCAATACAAGTTGAGCTGCAATAGTCTTTATGGGCATTATTCTAGAGACAGATGGTGAATCCTGTCTATTCTAACCATAACACCATGGTGATAAAAGTGGACATTTTGTTTTGTTTCTTACCAAGAACTTGAAATTCAATTTTTCACAGTTCAGAAATGAATGTCTGGAGAAACAAATCCAAATGCAAAACAGGGCCCTTACTTGTTCACTCAGATATTCTTGTTTGTCTGGCCTGGTCTGATAATGCAAGGCTTCAGGGAATTCATATTTTCTGCTATTGCCTAGCGTGCCCAGAAGAATGCAGTTCCTGTATTTCACCAAAAGACTCTAACCATCCTATACCTCTTAAAACCGACCGGATGCCTCACAAGGAAACTGTGCAAAAGCAAACCATTCCTATACCATATCAGTACTTGCGAGATTTACTTGCTTTGCAGCATATTTAAGTATTTTTTTACACTTTTCTCCACACGCCTTGTGAAGAAGTGAGGCTTACCCAAAAGGAGGGTGATCACCAAAGATGAGATGTGGCTTAAAATTAACCATTGTGTGCTGTTATTGAAAGTAAGCCGAATTGTAGGCAGTGTAAACATGGACAGTAAAAGCATGCCAGATTTATCAACTGTTAGAGAGTATTGGTACATCAGCCCCATTGTATCCTGTTAGAATAGGCCTACTGGTCTAACTGGTTGGTAAGTCAAATTATCTAAACCCCTGGCTTCTTCTTAGAATATCTAAATTTGTATCATGTCAAGAAATATGATTTTATCCAAGGTATTTCTAGCTATAGGGGTACACCTAGCCTTTCTACTGCCTGAGGTGAAAACTGAACTGGCGCCCCCCCATGCCAAATTCTTAACCTAACCCCTTTGCCACAATGAAAGCGCTCATTACCCATGGCCCTTCCGCTGCCCCACTCTTGCCCCTACCTGGTGCTGTCTGATTGCCTCGCCTGGCCTCATTGGTGGTGCACCCCTGTCTAGCTATAATTCTTAAAGTTTCATGTATAGTTGTGTGTTGATTACTGATAGTTTTTTTTTGTTTTGTTTTTTGTAATGAAAAGGATCTTTAAAGAGCATCTGTCAATATGGTCAACTCTATTAACCAGACATACTGTCTGCTAGGGAGGACCTTTCATAGTTTAATGACCCCTCTGTTGATGCAACTGGATGTTCTGATTGCAGAGAAATTCATACAAGTATTATGCTAATAAGGTGCTCAGAGAACCATGGTACGCACCTTCAACTCCTCCGCTCCCTTATTATTTCCAAATCAAGTTGGAGCATGCACAGTGCACAGATTGCACACTTGCCACCACATGCATGAGATTTCAGGGCCAAGCATTGGAACAGTGAGGATGCCTGGCAATGTCGAACAGTGGAGGTGAAGTAGTGGCAACAGGAAAGAGGAGGAGGTGAACCTGTGCACCAAGCGGTCTGGCACACCCCTTGGTGCTCCTAGTACCTCATTAGTATAATAATAAATAGTGTGAATTTCTCTGCAACAAAGCATCCAATTGCAGAACCCACCGTGATCAACCTTACCATGGTGGTAGATGCTCTTTAAGATGCCCTGGGGCATAAGACTGCATTCTATGTACTGTATATCGTATAGTATGTTCCTATCCACTGTTTCATAATGAAAGTGATATAAGAAGGAATCAAAGCGTAAACAAGTGTTAGGTTAAGCTGGGAGTCCAAATGCAGCTCTCAAAAATCTCTAGAAAACCGAAATTTTATATTTATGTAAAATGTGTGGTTTTCAGCAAAAAGTAGTTAAAATGTTAAATTTGCAAGCAAGATTTTTTTTCCGGAGTTAGTAATAAAAGGCAGATGCCTGAAAACGCATACTTTTCTGAAAATACTGCGACAACCTCATTTATTACTCACAGCAAACACAATGTCAAAACACACATGCAGGTGTTCTGAAAGAATACATCTGACATAAAGCAAATTCAAAGATTTATCTGCATCTAATACATTTCTGGCAATGATCTGTGGATTTGTGATCTGGTATTTCACAGGCAAGAAGCAGACAGTTATCGATTTAACCTACAGAGCTAAACATTTGTGTTAATGAGAATAATGGGAACCAGGAGATTTTCAGTTACAAAAGAAGAAGAAGAAGAAAAAAACACAGTTTAATCTCATGCTACTTTGAATATTTTCCAAAATGTAAATTACTTACATGCACATTATTTGCCTACAGGGGAAGTATGGAGCGGCCTCACAAGCTGAGTATGCACCATACGCAGAGGGTTCTGTATGTGTAGCGCAGCTGACAAAGAGTAAAATGATAGGGATGCCACAGTCCTAGGTTACCATTGCATCTAAGAGGTTAATCAGAGGGAGGGCCATCCCTTTGTCCCCCAATCTAACCACCACAGTGAAATTTCAAGGTTCTGAATGGATGCTATGGCAGCCTGGGACCTTGTGAAGGCTCTCATGACTTCAATAGCAAACTGCCTGTTAACATCTGCCTGTAGAAGCCAGCAGATCTCATAGACTGCAGTAGTTTACTATTGGAGTCTATGATATAATCGATCAAATGATTGCTTGTTCAAGTCCCCTAAGGGAACTAAAAATGAAAGCAAAAAAATGCTTTGAAAAACACCACAAAAATATAAAAAATTCTAATCAATCCTCTTGACCAATTTATCATATCAAAATTAAACATTTTTAATTTGATTTAATTTTCTTTTATGCAACAATTTTATTCAATAAATAATATAAAAAACACTGCAACTTTCAGTATAGTTTAAATTCCCCACCAATTTTAAGATGTCTGCTTGATGACAATGAATGGAAACAATTTAGCTTACTCCCCTGTAGAAAATGATATTTTGGCCGCTTTTACACGAGAGTATTGAGATCCCTCAGTATTCTGGCTTAGGATTGCTGATGATATACCATCAGTAGTGTCATCAGTATTGCTACAGGAGTTCACCAGGATTTGAATGTCTATTCTTTCCTCCCTTACTGTAATGTGCGTGTTTGAAAACAAATCCTCGGACATACTGCGGATTTCAAATACTGGTGGAAATTATACGTCCATGTGAATAGCTCTATTCAATAACATTAGCAGTGGAACATAAAATCTGGACCATATACGGATGGCAAATACGCTCATGTGAAAGCGGCCTACACCCTGAAAGCAGCTCTGTACTTTCAAGCTCGAAAAACTGGAACAGGTTTTCTGTCTATTCTATTCTCTGTGAATGTGGACATCATTGCTTCCATTCACTGACAGTAAGCTAAACTCAGTTATGAAAATTGAAAAAAAAATTATGCACAAAGTATTTAGCAAAACTGTACAATATTTTATCATGCAGTGATTACGCAGGAGGTTCACTATGTCTTTCAAATGAAGCAGTATCCAGGTCGACTCCAAGGCAGGGCTGCAGGGAGGTGCAGGAAAACACCAGTACAATTCAAAAGAATATACAGTTACTGCCTTTCTAAAGAATCGGAGAACTATCAGATGGTAACAGGTTGTTCTGACTCGCAGACTATTTACACATTTCTATCTTGTTAAATGATACATTGCCATAACTAAAAGCATTTAAACACCCACATAAATAACATTCTTCTTCTATGTTACAACCTGTGTACAACTCTGATCTTTCATGTTGACATAATTCTACAAGTCAGATGTTGCTTTGATATTTATATGATATATTTCTTATGTAGAACTAGGAGCTTACGAGTGAAAATGTCATAACTTAATTTTTTAGAAGTTATCCCATGGGACCACAAGGCATTGGTTACATTTCAAAGGCCCTCTCTTAGACAGAGACCAGGAAGCAAAGCACAAGGTGCTATTTCAGAGGCGACAAGTAAAGATGAGTGTATTACTTCGGAAGTCATGTCCTATCTGACCATCGTCGAGAGTGACCTGATTGTCCTGAGAAGTCATGTATGACACTCTGAGGTCTCCTAATTCTTTATTCAACCCCTTTCATGTTCATTAACGGCAAGAAATTGTGACAGTGACAAGATAAACACATGGTAGCCAGTGGTAAAAATACAGCCTGTCTAAAACAGCACTGCACTGCTGATTTTTTTACATGTTTTTTTTTTTTAATTCAAAATGGTCCAAAAATAATTCCTTCTTGGAGAGTACCCACAAACAGGGGCGTAGTTATAAGGGTTGTAGAGGTAGCAGTCACTACTGGGCCCAGGAGTCTGAGGGGGCCCAAAATCCATAGTGCCACATAAGAAGACACCAGTATTATAGAATGTACATGCTGGTCAAGTTACACCTCTAGCAGGAGAGAAGGGGTTAGGTCAAGAATTTGGTATAGGGGGGGTGCCGTTTCAATTTTTGCCTCAGGCAGCACGAAGGCTTTGTGCTTCCTTGCCCCTGGCCACAAAGAACTGAAGGAAGGGGGGCCCAAGCTGAGCTCTTGCACCAGGGCCCATGAGCTTTTTTCTCCACCCCTGCCCACAAGTTTGATGTTGTCCAATTTGACAGATTGTGATAAAAAAAAAAATGCACCAGGCAAAACTCAGATGCGGTTTACGCTTGACATCCCCCCAAGCGTTATATCACTGCTGGGTCACATACCACTTGGGGGCATGTCGACACTGAGGCAAGTCATTGCCTTCAGTGGTGCATATTACCCTGTTGGTGTGGAAGTTCACAGATGGGGAATGGAAGACCATTAAATAGACACATAATACTTTAGAAAGGCTACTGCGTAGCCGAAACGTTGTGTGTTTTTGTGTGCACTCTTAGTCCCTAAATAAAAGTCACACTGGACATGCTGCTGTGAAACCTTTTTCTTATCTACTCATACATATGGGACGATGTTGGATTGGCGGTTCCACCACGGCTTATGCATTCCGGATAGGTCAGAAGATCCATTTTGTGCTGCTCTACAATTATTTCTTACTACATTAAATAGACACAGGGACCCAAGATCTCTGAACAGAGTGGTGGGGAGCAGGTAATAATGGATTTCTCCAAAGGTATCCAAGGCAGGGTGGCAAATAGAAAAATAAAAAAATAATAAAAAATTATGTGCACAGTTCTTAGTATATTCTAACTTGAAGCGTCCCCATCACCATGGGAACGCCTCTGTGTTAGAATATACTGTCGGATCTGAGTTTCAAATGGTTAAACTTGCACAACCTACACTTTACGTGCCACCGTTTCTGCATATAAAAGTTTCTTCTATAACTCTGTCAAAGGGTAGAAAAGTGAAATCTCACTTCAGGTGCTCACATTGCCCTTATCATAGAATCGCAATATAATCGTATATTATCCGATGAATTCGGGGTAACACTGTACCAAAAAGGACATTTAAAGAGTGACTTTAGGTACAGTGTTACCCAAATTCATAGGATAATATACGATTATATTGCGATTCTATGATAAGTGCAATGTGAGCACCTGAAGTGACATTTCACTTTTCTACCCTTGGACAGATTTATAGAAGAAACTTTGATATGTAGAAACGGTGGCACGTAAAGTGTAGGTTGTGCAAGTTTAACCATTTGAAACTTTCATGTACTATATGCCATTGTTATGATTGTTTTGATTGTTTTATTGTTTTCGATATTTTATAGGGATATGTATAGGGATTGTATAATACATTTTTCTGCATACTTCAATCTGAGACCAAGTGCCTGAGTGCTCATTCTTTCTATCTTATTACTATCTCATTTTAGCTAGTTGGATCTCCAATGAGAACCAGTACCCCAACATCCAGAGCATTAAGACATGGCCAGAACTTGTCATTTTGAAATTAAGGAAACTTATCTTTGCACTTCATCCATATCATCTGCAGTCTTATTTTTATTTTTATTTTTTACTTTCATTTTGACCAATAAAATAAATATATATTGGATTAAAAAAAGGCAGTTGTAAAGCAAATTAATCCATAAACCGCATCTTCCGAGAGGTTTGTGTTTCATTATCCTGTTCAATGTCATAAGACAAAGCTGGGAGGGATTTAAAGACAAAAACAAATAACCAATGGAAATGGCTCTGATAAGAGTGCTGAAGCAATGATCAAAAACAGACTGAGCAGAGTGAGGTCATTTTCCTCATCCTGTTTCTTAAATCAGCTGCCATTGTAACTTATTTCCTAAAGAATGGACTGATGTCAAGGTATATGGCTTTTACATTTATCTGATCAGTCCTTCAGCCCTAAACATTCCTATAAGCCAATAAACCTAAGAATAGCCGCATTCGATTTGCCATGATTCACTAAGTTATCAGAGGTACAACCCTATTTTTGAAAGATACAGAAACATCATGGCTATATAAATCACAGTTCAAGCAAGTTTATTCAACTTTATCAGAAATCTAAATTTAGTTCATTTAGTTAGTTTATTTATAGCGGTTGCAGCTTGGAACTTAGTTCTCGTCACTGGGCTTTTTATAGATATTCTATTTTTACATGAAAAAATGCAGCTCCAATTTGAGTCTCATAGTCTTTAAAGGTTGTGAACCATCATGCACATAGGTTGCACATTGCTAGGATATGCCCCTCATGTCAGACATGTGCCAGAGGTGGGACCACACCTATCTCTAGAACGGGGCCACCAAAGCGAAGTAGAGTATACTGCTTTACATTCACTTCTATGGGAGTTCAATAAAGAGGTGAGTGAGCACATTCAGCTACTCTGGAAACCGAACAGAATTGAATGAGAGTGCACTGTGCAAGCGCAACCACCTCTCTATTCACCTCTATGGGAGTTCTGGAAATATCCACTCCCATAGAAGTGAATGGAGGGTGGTCTCACTTGAGCTTCTTCATTTTGTGGGTCCTGTTTTAGAGATAAGTATGGGTTCCAGAGGTGGAACATGCACCTATCTGGTATCTAAAATTAGAGATATGACACCAATGTGTGAGATAAGGCAACCCCTATAAGGTAATACTAGTAGATAAACTATCTATCCTGTAGGAACTAAAGTATAGTGCTGAGCAAACACCTAGATGTTCGGGCCGAACTTTAAAAAAAAAATCGAGTTTGGAACCCTGACTTGATCCGAACTTGAACCCGAACCCAAACCCCATTGAAGTCAATGGGGACCCGAACTTCACTTTATTATTTTCCGTTACAACATGGTTATAACGGAAAATAACAGTATTAGCTTTTTCAGATCTGAGTTTTCACGATCGTGAAAACTCAGATCCGACAGAATATTCTAACAGAGGCGTTCCCATGGTGATGGGGACGCTTTAAGTTAGAATATACTAAGAACTGGGCACATAACTGCCCCCTGCAGCCTGGCAGCACCTGAACTCTTAAAGGGGGCTGTGATCCGCACAATTTACCCCTCAGGTGCGGCACCCGAGGGGTAAATTGTGCGGATCACAGCCCCCTGTAAGACATCAGGTGCTGCCAGGCTGCAGGGGGCAGTTATGTACAACCCCCTCCCCCCCACCATTGGTGGCAGCGGAGCGGCAGTTCTGATCTGAGTCCCAGTTTAATCCCTGGGGCTCCGATCAGTTACCATGGCAGCCAGGACGCTACTGCAGTCCTGGCTGCCATGGTTACTTAGCACTTTTAGCAGCATTATACTTACGTGCGCTGTCTGTGGCTGGCCGGCGCTCCTCCTACTGGTAAGTGACAGGTCTGTGCTATAAGCAATGCGCCACACAGACCTTTCACTTACCAGTAGGAGGAGCCGGCCACAGACAGCGCTCGTAAGTATAATGCTACTAAAAGTGCTAAATAACCATGGCAGCCAGGACTGCAGTAGCGTCCTGGCTGCCATGGTAACTGATCGGAGCCCCAGCGATTAAACTGGGACTCCGATCGGAACTGCCGCTCTGCTGCCACCAATGATGGGGGGAGGGGGGTTGCTAACCAATGATTTTAATTAGGGGGGGAGGCCGCACTGGACACCAATGATTTTAATAGGGGGTGGGTGGGCGCACTAGCCACCAATGATTTTAATAGGGGGGGCGCACTGGCCACCAATGATTTTAATACTGGGGAGGGAGGGGGGGCCTCACCGGCCACCAATAATTTTAATACTGAGGAGGGAGGGGGGTCTGGCCCCCTGCTGCCTGGCAGCACCTGATCTCTTACAGGGGGCTGTGATCCACACAATTTACCCCTCAGGTGCGGCACCTGAGGGATTAATTGTGCGGATCACAGCCCTCTGTAAGAGATCGGGTGCTGCCAGGCAGCAGGGGGCAGTTATGTCCACAGTTCTCAGTATGTTCTAACTTGAAGTGTCCCCATCACTATGGGAACGCCTCTGTGTTAGAATATACTGTTGGATCTGAGTTTTCACGCTCTAACTCAAATCCGATGGTATATTCTAACACAGAGGGGTTCCCATGGTGATGGGGACGCTTCAAGTTAAAATATACCATCGGATTGGAGATAACTCTGATCCGATGGTATATTAATATTACCCGAACCCCGAACCCGAACTTTTACTGAAATGTTCGGGTTCGGGTGCCGAACACCGTAAAGTTCAGTACGAACCCAAACTTTACAGTTTGGGTTCACTCAACCCTACTAAAGAAGCTCTACTACTACCCACACTACTGTCCCTAGCTACTTGCACAATCTGCCCTATATGGCAGCCCACAACTTGGTGATGGTCCCTGATAAGACTGTGAAGGGGCCTAAAGCTAATAAGGTAAAAGAATAGTCAAACAGAAAAAAATCTAAACCAGAGAGACAAAACCTGGCAAAATCAGAATACACTATCAAAGTCTAAGAAACAGGCAAAAAAACAAAGCTGAGGCAGAGAAGCTATGCACCACTGATGCATCCACCACTTGATGCATCAAGAGGTTCATTGAATCAACAGGGTTGTGGTGAGCTAAAACATTTCTATATTTCTTTGTTTTCAACACACTGGGGGAAATTATCAAACTAATATAAAGTAGAACTGGCTTAGTTACCAATAGCAACCAATCAGATTCCACCTTCATTTTTCACAGCTCCTTAGCAAAATGAAAGGTAGAATCTGATTGGTTGCTATGGGCAACTAAGCCAATTTTACTTTACAAATCTCACCCAGTATGTTTACATACAGCAATGATTAAATTAAAGTTCAATCAAGATCATCATTCCATGTAAGAGAGCCTTATGGGCTATCTACTGTAGGCACCTCCACTTCTTAAGGATTAAAGGGGACCTATCCCAATTCAAACACAGTGCAATGTTGTAGAGCAGAGGGAGCTGAGCGGATTGATATAACGTTTTTGTGGGAAATTGTTCAGTAAAACTTATCATTTATTAATTTATAATATTTATTAAATCTCTGCTCATTCTTGGCTAAGAAATCATGTGGGTGGTCTAGTGTGCATATAC
This sequence comes from Bufo gargarizans, assembly GCF_014858855.1. Taxonomy (NCBI): domain Eukaryota; kingdom Metazoa; phylum Chordata; class Amphibia; order Anura; family Bufonidae; genus Bufo; species Bufo gargarizans. The sequence continues at coordinate 308,238,596 of NC_058080.1, forward strand.
AGATAGCTGTCTACCACATATTCACATGACATCTAAACCCAGAATGAGCAGAGGATTAAATATATGTGTTACCAAATATTTTCCCACAATACTATATATCAACCTGCTCAGTCCTACCTGCTCTATAACATCATGCCTGCAGACTTAACTGCATTTATCATTTTCACAAGCTTCCTTTAGGAGTCTTTTAAATATGGAGATTATCTTTTAAAAATAGCAAACGTTCCCAATTACTGTGTAAGCATGTGCAGTGATTGTAGGATCAGCGAGAATTCCCTCATTTGCCCCAGAAGGAATATTTTATTATGGCATAAAAATGATCATTTGGCATCTGCTAATCATTAGAAAGGAAAGACAAGCAATCTTAAAAGCAATCGAAATCATGAAAAACATACCATTATGCTACATATAAATGCATGCCTTTTGAATGTTAGGAACTCGCTAATAGAGATGGGTGAATTTCATCAAATTAATTTTGGATCTGATTCTAATTATTCAATCAGAAAATTTGATATACGGTAGGTTCAAATTGATTCTACCTGAATTGAAAATGCTTCAAATTGCCTGAAAATTGGTGTATGACAACGTGAGGTCTCCTAAGACCTTTTTTTTTTTTCTCTCTCTCTTCCCCTATCTCCCTTTTAGGCTATTTAATGAAATTGCAGCAGAGAGACACTGACACATAAAGCTATGGGTAAATGCATGGTTGATGGTATTAACAAACAGCCTTTTTAAAAACACATTGGGGGAGATTTATCAAAACTGGTAAAAAGAAAAACTGGCTTGGTTGCCCATATTAACCAATCAGACTCCACCTTTAAATTATCAGGGCTCCTTTGGAAAATGAAAGGTGGAATCTGATTGGTTGCTATGGGCAACTAAGCCAGTTTTCTTTACACCAGTTTTGATAAATGAAATTACCCCAATTGTGCTGTCAGATTTATGCTTTTTAAAATATAAGATGCTTGTCATTGTTTAAAGACACACAATGGAATTGGAAAAAACAGTAGCTGGTTCTGAACAAGTGGTCCAAAAGATTATCACTTAATGGGTGAAAAATACCTGAGTACCTGAGTATATGTATATATATGTGTATATATATATATATATATATATATATATACGCACACGGTAGCATCAGAAAAAGCTGTGGCTTGTTCTGAACTAAAATATAATTATAGCAATTCTCACTTATAAATCTTTTTTTGGGGAAACTGAAAACGGTGCAATTGAACGTCCCCTGAGTGCGACCAAACTATACAAGGCTACTGATGCAATAAAATATGCATATTGTTCATTTATAAACTGTAGAGGCTTTGCAACAGGTTTTTTAGAAAGAAAAAGGTGCATTTCATTATGCAACAAAATATATGGTGGGGATGCTGGAAAATATGCCTTTTTTTACACTTATCAATTTTGCAATGTAGAAGCTTTGCAACTGGTTTTTGTAATCAAAATGTTGGTTAATGGATAGAAAAAAGTACTGTCTCTTTAAAATATCAGGAATCCTATCTTCTTCCGTGCAACAAACGAAGTATCTCTAACTGTTTGCCCTAACTATAAGACACAGAGTACACTAAATTCCCCTATTGTTGCTAATGATAAAAACTGACTTTCTACCTAGTAATTCAATTTACCTAACTAAATATATCTTCTTCACAATCATTACTAGAGATGAGTGAATTTAAAAAAAATTCAATTCGCCGGTTCGCCGAAATTTTGGGAAAAAAATGTGGTTCGATCCGAATTTATTTGTGATGAATTTCATTTAAAAGCGGCTATTTCCTGGCTGCATAGAGCGTTTATAGTGATGTAGAACACTGTGACTTGCAGTTACACGCATAGGGAGTCTGCTATGGTAGTGAAATTATACTATGAGTCCGTATGACATGCAAATAACAGGTGTCGCTCTTAGAATCACTGCACACTTCAATAATTTGGGCAGTCACGGGCCAAAACTGTCCAAATAACTTAAGTATGAACTCAGCCTTACAGGTCAATGTTAGTGCCAAGAAGCGCACTCCTTTTACACCGTCGTCAGCTGATTCCACATAGATGTCTACAGAACCTGTTCTATTAAACACTTATACAAGTAGAGCCCCTAGACAAAGTGGAGAGGGTGTCAGCAGTAAGTTTGTGTTGACGTCACAGGTTTGCCCTACCTCTGATCCGTCGGAATAATAACCCCCAAAAAACAGATCCTGTCAGTTAAACATCCGCCTTCACTCGGTCAGCATTTGGTCAGTAATCCATCAGTATTGCTAATGCCCCAAAAAAACAGCAGTGGATCCAAAACAGAGATGACCGAATCAACCATTCAAGAACCTCTGGGTTGCTGATCAAGACACGACCGCTAGACACCAGCCTCCCGCTGCGACCCCTGCTGCCACGCCCCCTTACTCTGCTGCGACCTCTGCCTGCGCCAGAAACATTTAGGCCTCTGCCACTCCCCTGTGCCCTCTGCCACTCCCCTGTGCAGGACCTGGCACTTCTCTGTCTGACATACTGTTAGATAAAATAAATAAAAAAAATTAAATTAAAGCACCTAAAAACTCTGTAATTTTCTCACGTCAGCACACAACAGCTAATAAACCCTCTTTTTTTTTACCACTAATGCAAGCCAAAAAAGGTTGCAATTTTCTCACTTCACCACACAACGGCAAATACTTTTTTGTGCCACTAATACACACCAAAAAGGGCTTTATAAAAAGGAACATATAACTGCACCGCTGAAAGTCAAATAGGCCCTTATTTATTTCCACTTATGCACGACACAAAAGGCTTTAGAACATATAATTGCATCGCTGAACGGCAAATATATTTTTTCATTTTCTACTAATACACATTACAAAAAGCTTTATAACAGATAACTGCACCGCTGAACAGCAAATATATTTTTATTTTGCCACTAATACATGCCACAAAAGGCTTTAGAACAGATAACTGCACCTCTGAACGGCAAATGAATATATTTTTTCCACTAATACACGTCACAAAAGGCTTTAAAACATGTAACTAAACTGCTGACCAGCAAATATATATTCTTTTTCCACGAATACACGACACAAAAGCTTTAGAACAGATAACTACACCACTGAAAGGCAAATATATTTTACTTTTGCCACTACTACATGCCACAAAAGGCTTTAGAACAGATAATTGCACCGCTGAACGGCAAATATGTTTTACTTTTTCCACTAATACATGCCACAAAAGGCTTTAGAACATATAACAGCACAGCTGAATGCCAAATATATTTTACTTTTGCCACTAATACACTACAAAAAGGGCTGTCATTTTCGCACTTCACCACACAATGGCTAAATAAACCCTTTTTCCCCCACTAATACAAGCCAAAAAATGCTTTAGAACATATAACTGCACTGCACAAGGCAAATAAGACATATAAATATTTCCTTGTAATAAACCCTGTTAACGCCTGTTTCAAACAGCACTTGCACCCTAATAAGAACGGTTTGCTGGAATTACAGAGCTGTATAATGGCAATTTGGGTGCCCAGTATTGTTCCCAGGGTGCCCAGGATTGTTCCTATTACCCAGGCTGTAATGTCCCCAACTGAACCCTGTTCAACATAAATGCTGTGGAATGATTCCTTCCTATCCTTTCCCTACACCTTGAATAATATCTCCCTGAACTTGTATATCGTTTTTTTAGCACAATTAAGTTTTTTCTAACACTGTCCCTAGCGCCTGCTGACGTCTCTTCCTGCACTAAGTACACTGGTAAATGGCAGATTCGAAAATCGCTGAAGCTATTTATAGGGCTGTGACATCACAGGGCTGGATGGCTGGCGATTGGCTGCATGCATGGCATTATGGGTGATCCCGCCTTCCCAGAGTTCCTTTATCCATGTTCTCACATGTGCAGCAGCCATTTTAGGAAAAAATTTGATTCGTTACCACGAACCGCTAGGAAATTCAGCTTCGGTGCAAATCTAATTTTTTATGAAATTTGGATCGAATTCCACTTCGTAAGATTCGATTCGCTCATCTCTAATCATCTCTAATCATTACACTGTCACTACTATGGAATTATCAAAACCACAAAAGAGGAAGCATACCAAGGAGGCAATTATGTAGAAAAAAATTGGGCTATTGTATATGACAATACTATTAAAGAGGGGGCCATTATATATCACAATACTAATATAGAGGGGTCCATTATAATAATAATAGTACAGAGGGGGCCATAATAACACAGAGGGGGCATAATAATAATAATAATAATAATAATATATAATATATAATGGCCCCCTCTGTATTAGTATTGTGATATATAAAGGCCCACTCAGTATTATTATTATTATTATTAATAATATTACAGAGGGGTCCATTATAATAATAATAATAATAATAATAATAATACTAATAATAGTACAGAGGGGGGCCATAATAATAATAATAATACAGAGGGGTCCATAATAATAATAACACAAACACAAATGGGGCAATAATAATAATAATTATACAGAGAGGGCCATAATAATAAAATAAAAAATAATAATACAAAGGGGGTCATTATAATAATACAGAGGGGGCTATAATAATAACACAGAGGGGTCATTATAGTAATAATAATAATAATAATAATAATAATAATGATAGTAATACAAAAGGGGCCATAATAATAATAATAGAGGGGCCTTGTTACTGCTGGGGGCATTATAGGAGGCCTTATTTCTACTAGGGCCCTATGGGGGCATTTTATTTAGCACATATTAATGGGGATGCTGTTGGAGGTACTGTAGGGTAGTGTTCCTCAACGCCAATCCTCAGGACCCACCTACCAGTAATGATGTAAGACTATCCCACAGAATGAATGAATGTGGTAAGTACTGATGCATTGATACTAATTATATCACCTTATCAATACTAAGGAAATTCTAAACACATTTTACCACTATTACCACTATTACCATTGAGGACAGTTTGGGAGCATGGTATTATGGGAAACTATCTGTCTGGCTCTACCACAGTATTGGGGGTAGCAGGATCACAGTGTTGAGGCATCAGGAGGAGGAGGAGGATGATAGTAAAATTAGGAATCTAATTTTTTTTTCTGTGAAACTCTGCAGAGATGGGACACGGCTGAAAGAAGGTGTTGTGGCGGTCTTATCTCTGAATGAAGACGCTGAGGAAAGAATCTACATCACAGGAGATGTCACTGGATGTAAGAGGTATCTGTTGCTGTATTCTACTGTATATTTTGTAGCGATGTATGCACAGTACAGGAGGTTGGATATAGAATTTGGCCCACCCTGCCGAAGTCCGGCCCCAGACTTCAGGTCACACTGTGAGTGTTCTGAATTCTGGGGCCTCACACCCATCTACTACATTATCTGTACTCAGAGAGTTATCATTGTGTTATCTGTGGTGTTATGTAGGACTGCAGGTGACATCTACTGCATTATCTGCAAAAAAAAGGGGTGTGGTCACAGTTTTTTTTTTTTTGGGGGGGGGGCACAATACTTGGCTTGCCCCGGGTACTGGCAGTGGCAACCCATGCTACGCCACTGCCACACATGGAGTACTGTGTACAATTCTGGGCTCCTGTGAACAAGGCAGACATAGCAGAGCTGGAGAAGGTTTAGAGGAGGGCAACTAAAGTAATAACCGGAATGGATGGACTACAGTACCCTGAAATATTATCAAAATGAGGGTTATTAACTTCAGAAAAAAGACAACTGAGGGGAGATTGAATTACTATGTATAAATATATCAGGGGTCAGTACAGAGATCTATCCCATCATCTATTTATCCCCAGGACTGTGGCTGTGACGAGGGGACATCCTCTGCATCTAGAGGAAAGAAGGTTTGTACACAAACATAGAAGAGGATTCTTTACGGTAAGAGCAGTGAGACTATGAAACTCTCCGCCTGAGGAGGTGGTGATGGTGAGTTCACTAAAAGAGTTCAAGAGGGGCTTGGGTGTATTTCTGGAGTGTAATAATATTAGGGGTTATAGTTACTAAATTTCTGGAGAAGGGTCGTTGATCCTGAAATTTATTCTGATTACCAGATTTGTATTTGGGAAGAATTGTTCCCTAAAATAAGGAAAATTACCGTATTTTTCGCCCTATAAGATGCACTTTCCCCCCCCCAAAAGTTGGAGGAAAATGGCAGTGCGTCTTATGAGGCAAAGGCTGCCATTTTTACACAGATACACCGCTGACCGCAAGCTGCACAGCGCGGCCAGCATGTGTATCAGCGAGGGGGGAGAAGGGGCTGGGGGCCGGCCTTTAGTTTTATAATGGCAGCGGGGCCCGGTGCAGTCACTGTATTCTATTGCATCGGGCCCCGCTCACTGAACTAATGGTATCTGTAACTGCAGGCAGGCAATGGTTAGCTATACATATGTTTGATCCAGCACTGAGCAGCCAGTACTTACAATCATAGCAGGCTGGATGTTGGAGGCAGGAGGCAGGAGGCTGGGCGGGTGGGCACTGGCAGCGTAACTTCCTACGTCATGTGCCTCCTCCGCCCACTTTATGAATGAAGCAGGCGGCGCAGGCTCGTGACGTAGGAAGTTACGCTGCCAGTGCCCGCCCGCCCAGCCTCCTGCCTCCAGCATCCAGCCTGCTATGATCGTAAGTACGGGCTGTAAGTACATATGTATTGTTAACCATTGCCTGCAGTTACAGATACCATTAGTACAGTGAGCAGGGCCCGGTGCAATGGAATACAATGACTGTACTGGGGCCCCGCTGACATTTAAAAACAAATGTCGATGCCAGCCCCCAGCCCCTGTATTTGGGGTCATTAACAGTGGCTGACACTGTTATGGGGTGTTTGTGTGGATGTCAAATAGCATAAGATGCTATATATCTGTCATCCACAGATCCCCCCATAACAGTTCCATCCACAGACCCCCATAACAGTGCCATCCACAGACCCCCATAACAGTGCCATCCACAGACCCCATAATAGTGCCATCCACAGACCCCCATAATAGTGTCATTCACAGGCTACCATTAGTTCAAATCCCACCAAAAGCACACCTTTTGGTTCAAAAATTATTTTTTTCTTATTTTCCTCCTCAAAAACCTAGGTGTGTCTTATGGGCCTGGTGCATCTTATAGGGTGAAAAATATGGTACTTCTACTTCAAGGGCTTTTTTTTGCCGTTCTTTCGGTCAAATCTGCAGTACAATAGGCTGAATTGAATTGACATATTTTTTCAGCCTTATAAACTATACTACTTTGTTTTCTTTACTGTCATCGCAATTATTGTGTATATGCATAAAAAGTAGGATATTTTATTAATTTGACTGTGTAGGTTATGTATCTTTGAACCAGGTAAATCAAACAATATTATAGGATTTATTATATCTTATTGCAATTTTCACATAGCTCATATCATTCATTTCATGAACGAAACAAACAGTACATTAATATTAGTGACCTATAGATTAGTGACCTATATTTTTTACTGATTCTGTGACAGAGGTTCCTAATGGGGCCTCCAATGCAGATCAGCCTAAAATACTCAACATAAAAATTAGTGATGAGCGAATTATTCAAAAGTTCAATTTGGCTGCTTCGCCAAATTTGACAAAAAAATTTGCTTCATGACGAATCACTTCGTCATGAAGGACAATTGTTTGTAACTAGTGGTTACAATGAATTATTCTTACCTGATCCATTTGCCCGCGATGGGCCAGCTGCCATCTTGCTTGAAGATCTTGCCTAAAATCTTGTGCGGCCTGTGATTTATCACGCCCACCGGCGTAGTGATGTCGTACGTAACCGCACACGGGATCTTCAAGCAAGATGGAGGCGGCAGCCCATCATGAGCAACTGGATCATGTACTGTAAGTATGCTTTTTCTGTTTGTTACACGATTTCAGGTTAAATTGATTCACTACCACGAAACACGAGGAAATTCGGCTTCGCTGTGAATTCGCTCAACACTAGTAACTAATCCCAGACGACGTAGCAGGATATACCTGTATATTACAGATGGAACCTGCTGCTGATAGCATAGGCACAGCTCCTGAGACCACAGTATCCACTGGGCATAACCTTACATCAACTTACAGAAAAGGCTAGAAACAAGAAAGTTACAGTACACGCAAACTGCAATAGAATCTATTCCTTTTGTATGAGTAGCAAACATTAGCAATATCCATTCCAAGGGTTATAGTCATCACACTATTCTCTTCAAATGAAAACAGTTTTCTAAATTGGTCTTAATTCATTCAAAGTATCTTTACTGATATTTAATGATTTTATGGGGAAATAAAAACAAGTTATGAGAAGGAAACTAAGTGAATAATAACAAACCTCCATGTCATCCTGTAAAAAAACAGACATTACTACGTGACAATGTACATTAGGGAATAAAAGATGAATGGAAACAGGAAGTCGGTAACTGATCAAGTTACTTGTTATTCCGGCTACAAAACAAGGTAACACACAACCTTTGTAATACAACCCCACTTTTTCTAAAAAAAAAAGTCTAAGCCCAAAAAAACTGGTTCTTGAAAGTGAGATGAAATTTAAATGCATGATTTAATAGAAAAGTTTACTTAGGTCAAAATTATATGTTGCAACACCATTATATCCCAGCAAGTCATGGCTGGTTTGCCATTTGTACATGCAAAGCCAAGCAGTTAGACAAAGCTATCGATACCTTTAAACACTTCCTATGCTATGTACAGGTGTTAAAATACGTTTTCAAAGTTTGGAAAAATAGTGAGTTATTGTTCATTACCCTAGGACTTCACTCCATTGAAAAAGAAATGAATGCAAACATCTGCAGAAGAGTTCAAACTTGTGTCTTCAGATCCACAGTTTTAGTTTCACCAGGTTCATTTCACATTATTAAATACATATAATTAAAGGCATTTTAAAACAATGATTGTGTTGTTTTATTTAGCTTTTTTATTGTAGCCACTATAACACTATTTTTTGTTCTGTAATTACCGTATATACTCGATTATAAGACGAGTTTTTTGGCGCATATTTTTGTGCTCAAAAAGCCCCCTCGTCTTATACTCGAGTCTAGGTCTGTATTATGGCAATTTACATTGCCATAATACAGACCATGACATGTTGGGGGCCGGAGAAGCTGTTACTTACCTTTACAGCTGCTCCGGTCAGCTCCCAGCACATCCGCGCGGCACCTCTGTTAAGCTCCCAGTGTAAATCTTGCGAGACACGCGGGCTGCGAGATTTACACTGGGAGCAGACTGCGAGATTTACACCGGCAGTAAGTACCGGCCCCTGCACAGCCTCCCCTCCCCCTGGACATCCCCCCCTCCCCCTGGCCAAGTATGAAGTAGGGAGGGGGGGAACAAAAAATAAATAAATAAACAACCTGATAAATATAAATTAAAAAATAAATAAAAAAATGCCCAGTTGATGGGAGTCTCTCCCACTCATCCTCTGCAGCCTCTGTGGGTGGTCCAATGACTGTTGATATCACCGCTCTTCTTTTCTCCTGCACGCCGGCCGTAATGCAGCGCATGCAGTAACACTGCGTGTATAGTATGAGCCCCAACACAGGCTGCTCTATGCAAACATAGTTGGCATTCTTTTTCAAAGTCTCTTTTTTTTATCCTGTTAGGAAATTTACCAGTAGCTGCTGCATTTCCCAACCTAGTCTTATACTCGAGTCAATAATTTTTCCCATTTTTTGGGGGTAAAATTAGGGGCCTCGGCTTATATTCGGGTCGGCTTATACTCGAGTATATACGGTATACTTAAAATATATATGTGTTCTTGAATATAATGATAGCTTCTTGTCAGTATTCATTAATGGGTGTTTTCAGCTTCTTAGTAAAATAATAATTTAACTTAGTATGTATAAAAAAAAATAAAACACTGTATAGGTAATACACCTACTAACTTAGTGCTATGATCATCTACCGGGTTTTGGTTACCTGAGTAGTACAATTATGTGTCATACCTGATCACAGCAGTCAATTACTGACTGCTGCAACTAACTGTGATGACTACATCCAGCAAGTGACTTTATCAATTTATTTTTTGTCCAATTAAGAAGACCACGGCACTGATGGCATGGGAATATACAGAATATAAAAATGTATATATTACAGTTTATTGCCATAGAGACCTAGCACATATCTATTTCGAGTACCATAAAATATAAAAGCTGTGGGCTAGATGGACTTCAGTGGTACTCATAGGTTGGAGGTGGCACACGGGATGTGATAGGGGGTCACATAAAAAAACACTGTAATTTGCCTTTAATAAGTTACATGTCATACTTAAGTTTGCCTTTAATTTTTAACGTTTACATATTAAGAAAATGATGATTGCCCCATATACAGTATCCCAGAGTGTAATGCAGGTACAACTGCAAGGGGTTTACCTATCTCCACTCACTCAATCTTGCACGCTTCAAAGGACCTATCTTTCCTAATTTTTATCATCCTTCGTCTGGTACACGTGGTGTTGGGAGCTTTTTTCCTGCAAGGGCATACCAAATGATACGATTTTCATCACAACATATCTTTTAGGAGAGAAAAAGATAGTTTTCAATTTTCCCTCCTGGGTAATACTTACTATTTATCTATATCAGATATCATCCAGTGTGGCACCTGCAGCAGAATCTTACCGCTTTACCCTCTATGTTTATGTGTACTACCGAATGTTGACTTATTGAAGTCTTTTTGGAATCATGCACTATTATGTGGAATATTTGAAGACATGTATTCTATATATGCATGTACAGTATACCCTTGCTCTGGGTCTATACAGAGGTGGTTGCTTCTGCAACATTAAGCTTTATCCATCCTGTGAATAGCGGTGTTATATTTGGCCATTTCATCTTTTTGTTTATCTCTTGTTGAACCAATAGCATTGGGGAAATGCATTAGGATTCTGGAGATTTCCTTATCTAATGGCCAATGAAATATATGTGATATTTGGTTCCTATATTTGTCATCACAATTCCTGTCCTTGTACATACGTTTGTCTAAAACGAATCGTCCTATCTGGAAAATTGTTGGGTATTGAACATAATCCTTATTATGCCATTATTGTGAAAGGGACTGTGTAGACACAAACAAAGAGGCCTTGCAGTTTTGGGGTAAGTGTTATCTTGGTTATCTTGTGACAAATGCCATTGAAATCCATTGAAAAGTTACTTATCTTTTTCTTGCCATTCTTTACTTAACGCGCTAACCATCAAGTTTAGCTCTGTACATAGTTTTTAATAAAGCATTGTGTTTTATATCTCAACTATCAATAAAATATTTTTATTTTAATTCAGTGACATTGTGTATTGCCTAAATTGCCCTTTCTCCAAAAATGTACTATTTTATCGAAACTGACACAGTCCTGTCACCTTTTTATTAGAATTAGAGTTGAGCGAACACCTGGATGTTCGGGTTCGAGAAGTTCGGCCGAACATCCCGGAAATGTTCGGGTTCGGGATCCGAACCCGATCCGAACTTCGTCCCGAACCCGAACCCCATTGAAGTCAATGGGGACCCGAACTTTTCGGCACTAAAACGGCTGTAAAACAGCCCAGGAAAGGGCTAGAGGGCTGCAAAAGGCAGCAACATGTAGGTAAATCCCCTGCAAACAAATGTGGATAGGGAAATTAATTAAAATAAAAATTAAATAAATAAAAATTAACCAAAATCAATTGGAGAGAGGTTCCATAGCAGAGAATCTGGCTTCCCGTCACCCACCACTGGAACAGTCCATTCTCAGATATTTAGGCCCCGGCACCCAGGCAGAGGAGAGAGGTCCCGTAACAGACAATCTGGCTTCATGTCAGCAGAGAATCAGTCTTCATGTCATAGCAGAGAATCAGGCTTCACGTCACCCACCACTGTAAGAGTCCATTTTCATAAATTTAGGCCCAGCACCCAGGCAGAGGAGAGAGGTCCCGTAACAGAGGATCTGGCTTCATGTCAGCAGAGAATCAGTCTGCATGTCATAGCAGAGAATCAGGCTTCACGTCAGCCACCACTGCAACAGTCCATTGTCATAAATTTAGGCCCAGCACCCAGGCAGAGGAGAGAGGTCCCGTAACAGAGGATCTGGCTTCATGTCAGCAGAGAATCAGTCTGCATGTCATAGCAGAGAATGAGGCTTCACGTCACCCACCACTGCAACAGTCCATTGGCATATATTTAGGCCTAGCACACAGGCAGAGCAGAGAGGTCCCGTAACAGACAATCTGGCTTCATGTCAGCAGAGAATCAGTCTGCATGTCATAGCAGAGAATGAGGCTTCACGTCACCCACCACTGCAACAGTCCATTGGCATATATTTAGGCCTAGCACACAGGCAGAGCAGAGAGGTCCCGTAACAGACGATCTGGCTTCATGTCAGCAGAGAATCAGTCTGCATGTCATAGCAGAGAATGAGGCTTCACGTCACCCACCACTGCAACAGTCCATTGGCATATATTTAGGCCTAGCACACAGGCAGAGCAGAGAGGTCCCGTAACAGACAATCTGGCTTCATGACAGCAGAGAATCAGTCTGCATGTCATAGCAGAGAATGAGGCTTCACGTCACCCACCACTGCAACAGTCCATTGGCATATATTTAGGCCTAGCACACAGGCAGAGCAGAGAGGTCCCGTAACAGACAATCTGGCTTCATGTCAGCAGAGAATCAGTCTGCATGTCATAGCAGAGAATGAGGCTTCACGTCACCCACCACTGCAACAGTCCATTGGCATATATTTAGGCCTAGCACACAGGCAGAGCAGAGAGGTCCCGTAACAGACGATCTGGCTTCATGTCAGCAGAGAATCAGTCTGCATGTCATAGCAGAGAATGAGGCTTCACGTCACCCACCACTGCAACAGTCCATTGGCATATATTTAGGCCTAGCACACAGGCAGAGCAGAGAGGTCCCGTAACAGACAATCTGGCTTCATGTCAGCAGAGAATCAGTCTGCATGTCATAGCAGAGAATGAGGCTTCACGTCACCCACCACTGCAACAGTCCATTGGCATATATTTAGGCCTAGCACACAGGCAGAGCAGAGAGGTCCCGTAACAGACGATCTGGCTTCATGTCAGCAGAGAATCAGTCTGCATGTCATAGCAGAGAATGAGGCTTCACGTCACCCACCACTGCAACAGTCCATTGGCATATATTTAGGCCTAGCACACAGGCAGAGCAGAGAGGTCCCGTAACAGACAATCTGGCTTCATGTCAGCAGAGAATCAGTCTGCATGTCATAGCAGAGAATCAGGCTTCACGTCAGCCACCACTGCAACAGTCCATTGTCATAAATTTAGGCCCAGCACCCAGGCAGAGGAGAGAGGTCCCGTAACAGACAATCTGGCTTCATGTCAGCAGAGAATTAGTCTGCATGTCATAGCAGAGAATCAGGCTTCATGTCAGCCACCACTGCAACAGTCCATTGGCATATATTTAGGCCTAGCACACAGGCAGAGGAGAGGTTCATTCAACTTTGGGTAGCCTCGCAATATAATGGTAAAATGAAAATAAAAATAGGATTGAATGAGGAAGTGCCCTGGAGTCCAATAATATATGGTTATGGGGAGGTAGTTAATGTCTAATCTGGACAAGGGACGGACAGGTCCTGTGGGATCCATGCCTGGTTCATTTTTATGAACGTCAGCTTGTCCACATTGGCTGTAGACAGGCGGCTGCGTTTGTCTGTAATGACGCCCCCTGCCGTGCTGAATACACGTTCAGACAAAACGCTGGCTGCCGGGCAGGCCAGCACCTCCAAGGCATAAAAGGCTAGCTCTGGCCACGTGGACAATTTAGAGACCCAGAAGTTGAATGGGGCCGAACCATCAGTCAGTACGTGGAGGGGTGTGCACACGTACTGTTCCACCATGTTAGTGAAATGTTGCCTCCTGCTAACACGTTGCGTATCAGGTGGTGGTGCAGTTAGCTGTGGCGTGTTGACAAAAGTTTTCCACATCTCTGCCATGCTAACCCTGCCCTCAGAGGAGCTGGCCGTGACACAGCTGCCTTGGCGACCTCTTGCTCCTCCTCTGCCTTGGCCTTGGGCTTCCACTTGTTCCCCTGTGACATTTGGGAATGCTCTCAGTAGCGCGTCTACCAACGTGCGCTTGTACTCGCGCATCTTCCTATCACGCTCCAGTGCAGGAAGTAAGGTGGGCACATTGTCTTTGTAGCGTGGATCCAGCAGGGTGGCAACCCAGTAGTCCGCACAGGTTAAAATGTGGGCAACTCTGCTGTCGTTGCGCAGGCACTGCAGCATGTAGTCGCTCATGTGTGCCAGGCTGCCCAGGGGTAAGGACAAGCTGTCCTCTGTGGGAGGCGTATCGTCATCGTCCTGCCTTTCCCCCCAGCCACGCACCAGTGATGGACCCGAGCTGCGTTGGGTGCCACCCCGCTGTGACCATGCTTCATCCTCATCCTCCTCCACCTCCTCCTCATCCTTGTCCTCCTCGTCCTCCAGTAGTGGGCCCTGGCTGGCCACATTTGTACCTGGCCTCTGCTGTTGCCAAAAACCTCCCTCTGAGTCACTTCGAAGAGACTGGCCTGAAAGTGCTAAAAATGACCCCTCTTCCTCCTCCTCCTCCTCCTCCTCCTGGGCCACCTCCTCTTCCATCATCGCCCTAAGTGTTTTCTCAAGGAGACATAGAAGTGGTATTGTAACGCTGATAACGGTGTCATCGCCACTGGCCATGTTGGTGGAGTACTCGAAACAGCGCAACAGGGCACACAGGTCTCGCATGGAGGCCCAGTCATTGGTGGTGAAGTGGTGCTGTTCTGTAGTGCGACTGACCCGTGCGTGCTGCAGCTGAAACTCCACTATGGCCTGCTGCTGCTCGCACAGTCTGTCCAGCATGTGCAAGGTGGAGTTCCACCTGGTGGGCACGTCGCATATGAGGCGGTGAGCGGGAAGGCCGAAGTTACGCTGTAGCGCAGACAGGCGAGCAGCAGCAGGATGTGAACGCCGGAAGCGCGAACAGACGGCCCGCACTTTATGCAGCAGCTCTGACATGTCGGGGTAGTTGTGAATGAACTTCTGCACCACCAAATTCAGCACATGCGCCAAGCAAGGGATGTGCGTCAAATTGGCTAGTCCCAGAGCTGCAACGAGATTTCGCCCATTATCACACACCACCAGGCCGGGCTTGAGGCTCACCGGCAGCAACCACTCGTCGGTCTGTTGTTCAATACCCCGCCACAACTCCTGTGCGGTGTGGGGCCTGTCCCCCAAACATATGAGTTTCAGAATGGCCTGCTGACGTTTACCCCGGGCTGTGCTGAAGTTGGTGGTGAAGGTGTGTGGCTGACTGGATGAGCAGGTGGAAGAAGAGGAGGAGGAAGCCGAGAAGGAGGAGGTGGCAATAGGAGGCAAAGAATGTTGCCCTGCGATCCTTGGCGGCGGAAGGACGTGCGCCAAACAGCTCTCCGCCTGGGGCCCAGCTGCCACTACATTTACCCAGTGTGCAGTTAGGGAGATATAGCGTCCCTGGCCGTGCTTACTGGTCCACGTATCTGTGGTTAGGTGGACCTTGCTACAGATGGCGTTGCGCAGTGCACACTTGATTTTATCGGATACTTGGTTGTGCAGGGAAGGCACGGCTCTCTTGGAGAAGTAGTGCCGGCTGGGAACAACATACTGTGGGACAGCAAGCGACATGAGCTGTTTGAAGCTGTCTGTGTCCACCAGCCTAAATGACAGCATTTCATAGGCCAGTAGTTTAGAAATGCTGGCATTCAGGGCCAGGGATCGAGGGTGGCTAGGTGGGAATTTACGCTTTCTATCAAATGTTTGTGAGATGGAGAGCTGAACGCTGGCGTGTGACATGGTTGAGACGCTTGGTGACGGAGGTGGTGGTGGTGGTGTTGGTGGTACATCCCCTGTTTGCTGGGCGGCAGGTGCCAACGTTCCTCCAGAGGCGGAGGAAGAGGCCGAGGCGGCAGCAGCAGAATAGGCCGAGGCGGCAGCAGCAGAAGAGGTAGCAGGGGGAGCCTGAGTGACTTCCTTGGTTTTAAGGTGTTTACTCCACTGCAGTTCATGCTTTGCATGCAGGTGCCTGGTCATGCAGGTTGTGCTCAGGTTCAGAACGTTAATGCCTCGCTTCAGGCTCTGATGGCACAGCGTGCAAACCACTCGGGTCTTGTCGTCAGCACATTGTTTGAAGAAGTGCCATGCCAGGGAACTCCTTGAAGCTGCCTTTGGGGTGCTCGGTCCCAGATGGCGGCGGTCAGTAGCAGGCGGAGTCTCTTGGCGGCGGGTGTTCTGCTTTTGCCCACTGCTCCCTCTTTTGCTACGCTGTTGGCTCGGTCTCACCACTGCCTCTTCCTCCGAACTGTGAAAGTCAGTGGCACGACCTTCATTCCATGTGGGGTCTAGGACCTCATCGTCCCCTGCATCGTCTTCCACCCAGTCTTGATCCCTGACCTCCTGTTCAGTCTGCACACTGCAGAAAGACGCAGCAGTTGGCACCTGTGTTTCGTCATCATCAGAGACATGCTGAGGTGGTATTCCCATGTCCTCATCATCAGGAAACATAAGTGGTTGTGCGTCAGTGCATTCTATGTCTTTCACCGCTGGGGAAGGGCTAGGTGGATGCCCTTGGGAAACCCTGCCAGCGGAGTCTTCAAACAGCATAAGAGACTGCTGCATAACTTGAGGCTGAGACAGTTTCCCTGGTATGCATGGGGGTGATGTGACAGACTGATGGGGTTGGTTTTCAGGCGCCATCTGTGCGCTTTCTGCAGAAGACTGGGTGGGAGATAATGTGAACGTGCTGGATCCACTGTCGGCCACCCAATTGACTAATGCCTGTACCTGCTCAGGCCTTACCATCCTTAGAACGGCATTGGGCCCCACCATATATCGCTGTAAATTCTGGCGGCTACTGGGACCTGAGGTAGTTGGTACACTAGGACGTGTGGATGTGGCAGAACGGCCACGTCCTCTCCCAGCACCAGAGGGTCCACTAACACCACCACGACCATGTCCACGTCCGCGTCCCTTACTAGATGTTTTTCTCATTGTTATGGTTCACCACAACAACAAATATATTATTTGGCCCAATGTATTGTATTCAAATTCAGCGGGATATAAATTTGAGGCCTAGTATTTAGGCGCTGGGTGACCGGTATGGATTTAGTGACAGAATTAGACTTGGAAATGCACAGAAGCGTGTGTGTGTGAAGTTATTCTGAATGACCCAATGTGCACCTTGAATATTATATACCCTTTTAGGGATAGATTTCAAATAGCTCTGATATAGCAGAAACCACTAAATTATGAAATTGTTAAATTGGGAATTGTATTTAAACCCAGAACAAAAAATGTGCTTTGACGGACACTAAATAACTTTCCCAGCCACAACAGGACAGCGTTAACGAGAGATTTAGCAGGATATAAATTTGAGGCCTAGTATTTAGGCGCTGGGTGACAGGTATGGGTTTAGTGACAGAATTAGACTTAGAAATACACAGTAGCGGGTGTGTGTGAAGTTATTCTGAATGACCCAATGTGCACCTTGAATATTATATACCCTTTTAGGGATAGATTTCAAATAGCTCTGATATAGCAGAAACCACTAAATTATGAAATTGCTAAATTGGGAATTGTATTTCAACCCAGAACAAAAAATGTGCTTTGACGGACACTAAATAACTTTCCCAGCCACAACAGGACAGCGGTAACGAGAGATTTAGCAGGATATAAATTTGAGGCCTAGTATTTAGGCGCTGGGTGACAGGTATGGGTTTAGTGACAGAATTAGACTTGGAAATACACAGTAGCGGGTGTGTGTGAAGTTATTCTGAATGACCCAATGTGCACCTTGAATATTATATACCCTTTTAGGGATAGATTTCAAATAGCTCTGATATAGCAGGAACCACTAAATTATGAAATTGCTAAATTGGGAATTGTATTTCAACCCAGAACAAAAAATGTGCTTTGACGGACACTAAATAACTTTCCCAGCCACAGCAGGACAGCGGTAACGAGAGATTTAGCAGGATATAAATTTGAGGCCTAGTATTTAGGCGCTGGGTGACAGGTATGGGTTTAGTGACAGAATTAGACTTGGAAATACACAGTAGCGGGTGTGTGTGAAGTTATTCTGAATGACCCAATGTGCACCTTGAATATTATATACCCTTTTAGGGATAGATTTCAAATAGCTCTGATATAGCAGGAACCACTAAATTATGAAATTGCTAAATTGGGAATTGTACTTCAACCCAGAACAAAAAATGTGCTTTGACGGACACTAAATAACTTTCCCAGCCACAACAGGACAGCGGTAACGAGAGATTTAGCGGGATATAAATTTGAGGCCTAGTATTTAGGCGCTGGGTGACCGGTATGGATTTAGTGACAGAATTAGACTGGGATATGGCCAAAAAATAACCACACTATTGCTGGTTAAATGCACTTGGTGACGGGCGCAGCTTGCCCCTGATTTAGTATATGGCCAAAAAATGAACAGACTATTGCTGGTTAAATGCACTTGGTGTCACAGCTTGACGCACCACACTACTGAGGGTTAAATGCACTTGGTGACGGGCGCAGCTTGCCCCTGATGTAGTATATGGCCAAAAAATGAACAGACTATTGCTGGTTAAATGCACTTGGTGTGACAGCTTCACCCTGATGTAGGCTTTAGCCAAAAAACAACCACACCATTGAGGGTTAAATGCACTTGGTGACAGGCGCAGCTTGCCCCTGATTTAGTATATGGCCAAAAAAATGAACAGACTATTGCTGGTTAAATGCACTTGGTGTGACAGCTTCACCCTGATGTAGGCTTTAGCCAAAAAACAACCACACCATTGAGGGTTAAATGCACTTGGTCGCAGCTTGGATGCACTTGGTCGCAGCACCGCACAAGACACAAAATGGCCGCCGATCACCCCAGAAAAAAGTGACTGACAAACGGTCTGGGCAGCCTAAAAACAGTGAGTGAGCATTTGAATTTCAGCAGCTCAATGATGCACAGCTGCAGATCGATCGATTAATCAAGTGAAGTCCTTTGGAGGAGTTAATCTGCCTAATCTCGCCCTACTGTCGCATCCGCAACCTCTCCCTACGCTAATCAGAGCAGAGTGACGGGCGGCGCTATGTGACTCCAGCTTAAATAGAGGCTGGGTCACATGGTGCTCTGGCCAATCACAGCCATGCCAATAGTAGGCATGGCTGTGACGGCCTCTTGGGGCAAGTAGTATGACGCTTGTTGATTGGCTGCTTTGCAGCCTTTCAAAAAGCGCCAAGAAAGCGTCACAAAAGCGCCAAGAAAGCGACGAACACCGAACCCGAACCCGGACTTTTACGAAAATGTCCGGGTTCGGGTCCGTGTCACGGACACCCCAAAATTCGGTACGAACCCGAACTATACAGTTCGAGTTCGCTCATCCCTAATTAGAATTATATAAAATATTAGCATTTTATATTGATCGTGCCTTTTTATTAGCAAGAAAAATAAAGATCAGCAATAAAGTAAACTCAGTCAACACTGGATAATATATTTTATTATAAAGCATTATTCATAGCGACATTGAAACACAGAATTCTCCCATCCTCCAACTTCATTACATTGCTCAGTGCTGTTTAGAATCTTCACTTTAATAACCACAAAGGTCATGTTTTTCTTTACAACAGAAATATTCAATCAGCACAACCAGGCAAGTTGCAACTTGGAAGCTTTACTTCCAACGGGATGTGAAAGTCCAAGGAACTGACATGCTTTATTGAAGTTAAAGCAAACTAAATTGAATCTTAAAGTGCTTTCCTGTATTTAGATTTGATTTATAATATTTATTACTTATTATTTTTGCTCCAAAATGTTATGATTTTTTAATACTGGCATCAATTCAAAATTCAAGATCTACTATCTAATTGGAATGGGAAATCTCACTTGAAAAGCGGACCTGTTCAGCTTGGAAAAAAGATGTCTTAGAGGAGATATTATTTACAATATATTTATATAAATATATTAACTTTATGGGAGAAAATTATTGGGGCACACCTTTTAGTGACCACTCATATGCCTTTTTATGGTGGTCTGCCAACTTTTTATTGCAGTCCGGTCTAAGCACTGCATGCATGGGTCTACCTTGCAGTGGAGAGGGGCTTGGCTCTCCCACGAGAGCCGCAGTTCTGCTAGAAGCTTGAACCGACTGAAGCCCCTATCAGGTCCTTTTAACCCCTTAGATGACGCAGAAACTATTGCCTTGTAAGCAGTTACAGAGGGTGTGGGCTCCCTCTGTCTACAATTGGCACCTAATGAATGAGAATGCAGGGTTCAGATGTTTGTTCATGCAGGCCTCCAGCAAGTCTCAGCAGGCTGCACCTCTCTGGTACAGCCTTCTGGTCGATGTAAATAGAACACTGACAATAAAATACATTACACTGCATGAACAGTGAAGTAATGAAGAGATTACCTAGTATAATCTCATTGTGACACTATTAAATGGTTAGAAAAGTTTAAAAAGATGTTAAATAGGTAAAGTAAGGTCTATAGGCTTAGAAAGTATAGTTTGTAATTGGATTGAAAACTGGCTGAAGGTCTGTGCCCAGAGAGTTGTGGTTAGAGATGAGCGATTCGAAGTTGACAAACTGGAATTCGATCCGAATTTCAGGAAAAATTAAATTCGGCCCAAAGTCGAATTTCCTCATGGTTTGTGGTAACGAATCACATTTTTTCTAAAATGGCTGTTGCACATATTACAAAGTGAAAGTAAGAAGCCCGAGAAAGAGGACATACCCATAATACCATGCAGACAGCCAATCAGCAGATAGCCAGCCCTTGTGATGTCACATCCCTATAAAAAGTCTTAGTCTGCTCGTTCTCTGCCATTTTACAGTGAACTTAGTGCAGGGAGAGCTGTTAGAGATGCTAGGGACAGTGCTAGGAAAGACTTTATTTAAAAAAAAAAAAAATACTGAGCAGTTCAGGGAAAGATTATTCATAGGAAAGTATAGGGAGACAGCATCTACACCATAAAAAGAGAACTGGTTGAAATAGGAGAGTGTATAGCTTGGGTAATAGGAGCGATTCTATTACACCGTGCTGCACTTTTTGAGGTTACTAAAAGTAATCTATTACTACAGATTTTAGGTTGTTTTAAAGAGTAATTGCAGTAATCCTAGCATCTGTTATTGGGATGAAAGTGCGGTCTGATACAACCAGTTTTAGGATGTCTTTCTTTTGAATATATAAAAGTACTTCCATTCATCCTTGCTTTTGGGGTGAAAGTGCGGTCTGATACAACCAGTTTGGTGGGATGTTTATTTCATATATAAAAGTATATAGTGTGTAACAGAACAGGTTCTGTAGAAATCTATGTGGAATGAGCTGACAACGGTGTAAAAGGAGTGCGCTTCTTCTTGACATGAACATTTACTTGTAAGGCTGAATTCACACTTGAGTTATTTGGTCAGTTTTGGCCCCGTAACTGACCAAATAAGTGAAGTGTGCAGTGATTCTAAGAGTGACGCCTGTCATCTGCATGTTATACTGACTCACAGTATTGTTTACTACCATAGCAGACTCCCTATGGTTGTCTCTGCAATTCACAGTGTTCTACACCACTATACAGGCTCTCTGCAGCCAAAAAATGTTTGGGAACATTTGGCGAACCTTCCGATTATCTCTATTTGTGGTCAATGATTTCTATTCAGAATAGTCCCGGGCTATAAATGGTGTACCCCAAGGTTCAGTGCTGGGTTCTCCTACTTCATTTATTTATTAATGATATCTAGGATGGTATTAATAGCACCGTTTCTATTTTTGCAGATGACACTAAGCTGTGTAGTACTGTACAGTCTATGGAAGATGTCCATAAAATACAAGCTGACTTGAACACTCTGAGTGATTGGGCATCAACTTGGCAAATGAGGTTCAATGTGGATAAATGTAAAGCTTTGCATCTTGGTAGTAATAACCTCTGTGCTTCATATGTCCTAGGGTATGTAACACTGGGAGAGTCACTTATAGAAAAAGGTTTGGGTGCCCTTGTGGATGGTAGATTAAATTACAGCAAACAATGTCAATCAGCTGCTTCTAAGGCTACCAGCATATTGTCATACATTAAACGAGCCATGGACTTGCGGGGCAGAGATGTAATACTACCACTAGAGATGGCCTTGTGGTTCACCCGGCGGTCGTTTTGTGGCGAATTTTGCTCCTTTGCGTTTCGACGAACATGCAAACATATGGCGATGTTTACATGCGCCATATTCTTTTGCATTGCGCCAAACTTTGACCCATGACACATCAATCAGGTGGGACAGGAAAGCCAATTGAGACGTTTCAGCACATGGATACACCCCCACCTTATAACATAACCCGATCTAGCAGCCATTAAACATTCTGTATTTTGCCAGTGCAGGGATAGGTTGCTTTGTGGTGCAGGGACAGACTGTTAGTGACACCAAACGCTAGCTAATAGGGCCACAAAAGTCCTTTTAATTACTGGTATAAGTGTGCTATCGATAGGTGTGATATACTTAGGGGTGTGATATACTTATAATAAATTGGAATAATAACTAAATGCAGCTGGTGTGATATACCTGTTGCCCCCCAAAAAAATGATTGAGGGGTGTGATATACCTATAATATACTTTCTAATATAGAAAGTATATTATTGTGCATTTGTATTGTGCAGCAGTTGTGTGCGGTTCCGCTGTGATACTGCAGGTATATAGAGGGACAAGCATTATTGGAAAAACTATTTGCTGGTGCGATATACCTGTTGCCTCCCAAAAAACTGATTTGAAGGGTGCGATATACCTGCCTCCACAAAATACTGATTAAGGGGTTTGATATATCTGCTTCCAAAAAATACTGATTGAGGGGTGCGTTATACCTGCTTCCACCAAATATTGATTAAGGGGTTCTATATACCTGTTTCCACAAAATACTGATTGAGGGGTGCAATATACCTGCTTCTGCAAAATACTGATTAAGGGGTTTATATATCTGCTTCCACAAAATACAAATTGAGGGGTGCGATAGACCTGCTTCCACCAAATATTTATTAAGGGGTTCTATATACCTGTTTCCACACAATACTGATTGAGGGGTGCGTTAAACCTGCTTTCACAAAATAGTAATAAAGGAGTGCGATATACCTGCTTCCACAAAATACTGATTAAAGGGTTTGATATACCTGCTTCCACAAAATACTGATTGAGGGGTGCGATATAATAGCTGCTTCCACAAAATACTGATTAAGGGGTTTGATATACCAGCTTTCACAAAATACAGATTGAGGGGTGTAATATACCTACCTCCACAAAATACTGATTAAGGCTTTGATATACCTGCTTCTACAAAATATTGATTGAGGGGTGCAATATAACTGCTTCCACCAAATTTTGATTCAGGTGTTCTATATACCTGTTTCCACAAAATACTGATTGAGGGGTGGGATATACCTGCTTTTACAAAATACTGATTAACGGGTTCTATACACCTGCTTCCACAAAATACTGATTGAGGGGTTTGATATACCTGGTTCCACAAAACACTGGCCACGTTCTTTGTCAAGTGAATATATCTCTGTCACACAGTGTCAGTGCCAAGATACATCTGACAACAGACACATGGTCTAGCAAACACGGGAATGAAATATACATAACTTTTACTGCCCACAGGTAAACCTTCTGACGGACGTCAAGCATGTAACTCATGGCACCCGTGTGGATTTGGTGTTCCCGCCGAGGATTTCATGCAGGCCTGCCTCTTCTTCTCCTCCTCCTACTCCATCCTCCGTCTCTTCCTCAGCTGACTCTGCCTTTTCCACTCCTACCGCCTCTTCCGCTGCACCACCCGAGCTCCCCAGAACCTATTCTACGTGCCAGGTGAGATGTTGCCATACTGTGCTGCGGCTGTTGTGTCTGGAAGCCAAGAGCCACACCGGTCCTGCACTGCTTTTAGCTCTGCGGTCACAGGCAAATCAGTGGATAACCCCGCTCAATTTGACAGTTGGCAAAGTGGTGTGCGACAACGGTGCCAATCTGCTGGGCGCGCTGAAACAGGGCACAGTGACACGTGTTGTGCATGGCACATGTCCTGAACTTAGTCGTGCAGCAATTCATTGCCAAATACCCCGGGGTCCAGGACGTCTTGCGGCAGGCCAGGAAAATCTCTGGCAATTTTAGAAGATATTACACGGCCATGGATCACCTTGCTTTGAGGGGGACTTTAATCTTTTTGGGGATCCCTGGTGTTGTCCGTGGCTGGGGGGGAGGAGACTGAGGACGACATTTTCCTGGGCGATAAGCAGGAGCCAGGGCACTCCACCACTTCCAATTTAGTGCAAATTGGGGCCTTCATGCTCCAGTCTTTAAAGAGAGACCCCCATATAAAAAGCATAAAGGGCAAGGACCTGTACTGGGTGGCAACGTACTTAGACCCCGGTACAAACACAAAATGGCGGACATGTTACCAGCATCACAGAGAGCTGCCAAAATGCAGCATTTACAGGCCTTTCGGCATGAGATGCTGCACACTGCTGTTGCGGGCGCTAGCATAGGAATTTCCACCCACATTGAAACAGGTGCAAGGTACCAATCCTACCGTACCTGCAAGAAGAGGACATGAGATATGAGATCATTCTTGCAGCCAACCCATTGACAGCCGCCCTCCGGCTCCAGGCTCAGGGAACGCCTAGACCGACAGGTGTCCAACTACATCAGGTTAATGGCCAATGTGGACGCTCTGAGATGTGAGGAATCCCTGGTCTACTGGGTGTGCAGGCTTGACCTGTGGCCAGAGCTGGCACAATTTGCCATTGAACTCTTGGCTTGCCCCTCGTCGAGTGTCCTGTTCAAAAGGATGTTCAGCGTTGCAGAGGTGATAGTGACCGATAAGCGCACACGCCTACCTCACGACAGTGTGGACTACCTCACATTTCTAAAAAAGAATGAGGCATGGATCTCGGAGGAATTTAACACCTGTGACGACCATGTGTAATTGAATTTCCTCATGCCAGCCCTCACATATCCGCCACGACCCAGAACAAAGAATGGTCCTTGTCTTATGTATAAACAGCGGCAAACAAAAGCCTTTTCTGTCAGGTGAATGTCTAATGATTCGGGCCTCTAGTCCATTGGCTTGCAGTAAAATTGTTATCCACTAACCATCTAATATACCTCCAGCCCCATAATCACTTGTTCTTTTCTGTCCATAGAAAGGACGCACTGCAGCTGGAAAAAAGTACAGAGGAGAGCAAATAAACTTATAAGGGGCATGGAGTGTCTTAGTTATGAAGAAAGATTAAAATAATTAAATGTATTTAGTCTTGAGAAGAGACATGTAAGGGGGGAGATGATTAACCTATACAAATACAGTGATCCTTCAATATACAATGGTCTCAGGATACAATATTTTCAACATACAATAGTCTTTTCTGACCCATAGTAAGTTGAAACTAGATTCAACATACAATGTCTCAGACTCAGATCCAACCAATCAAGGTCACTTCTCTGGTAAAAGCTGTAGTAGTTGCTAATCAGCAGCTATTCCTGTTATATGGACCTTTTTTTTCTTTCTTAGTTATCTGCTTATTTTTCTTAAATCTTCATTTTCTCTTATCTTGAATGACATGTTGGAGCTTTGGAACCAATTACTCTTTTTACAACGGTTTCAACATACAATTGTCCTTCTGCAACCAATTAATATTGTATCTTGAGGGACCACTGTATATAAATGGACCATACAAAAAATACGGTGAAAAATTGTTCCATGTAAAATACCTTCAAAAGACAAGGGGCGCCAAAAAGTTCAGTCTCCAGAACCATCAAAGCTGTTATGAGTCTTGGGATGTGGAAATGCAAAAACATTTTCTTTATTTTATTTTTTTAAAGGGTGAATATTGTGCAAAAGAAGCAAAAGATAAAAAAAACTTTATGTATTTGGTATTTCTATAATCATTCTGACCCAGATAATAAAGTAATTGTGTTATTTATGCCAAAAAATTAATGCTGAAAAATTCAAAAAATTGAAAACTCAATGGCAATGCTGTTTTTCCCAGAAAGAGTTAATAAAAGTCAATCAGTAAGATATGTGTACCCCAAAATGGCACCAATAAAACCCACAACTTGTCTCGCACAAAACAAGCCCTCATATTGCTACATCAATGGAAACAGATACATGCAAGCCTTACATCGCCAGGCATAATACAATGGAGTAAAGCATGCTGGACTCAGGAGCAGTGTACACATGTGCTGTGGAGTGACAAATCATGCTTCTCTATCTGGAAATCGTATGGACAAATCTAGATTTAGCGAATGCCAGGAGATTAACTGCATTATGCCAACTGGAAAGAAATCGTTGGGTGTGATTAGAGTGGAAGAACTTGACTGGCTCTCACAGAGCCTTGACCTCAACTGCATCAAACACCTTTGGAATGAACTACAAGAGAAATTGCGAGCCAGCCCTTCTTGTCCAACATCAGTGTCTGGCCTCACAAATGTTCTTCACACTTAAAATCTTGTAGAAAGCCTTCACAGAAGAGTGGAAGCTGTTTTAGCTATAAAAGTTCAACTCCAAATGAATGCCTATAGATTTTGAATATGATGTGTAAGTGCACCAGTACTTTTGTCAATATAATTTAGGTGGTCAATACAAAGAACTGGTGAAAGATCTATTTGTTCCAGCTTTCAAGGACGTTACAAAGAACAAGAAGACAATGTTTAAAGGAAGGATAATTTAGGCAGCAATATAGCAAAGGAATATGCAATATACTGTACATGCTGTTACAATTTTTTGGGGTAGGGCATTTGACTGCTATACATCAACATTTAAAAAGGGGCTAGATTCTTATCTAATAGGACATGACATTGAGGGTTATCAATCTAAAGCTCGGTTTTCACAGAGTATTTATGAGAAACTAAACACAATTTGGAACACTCCCATCTGTACAAACCTCATGCTGTTTTAAAAACCTGCATGCACCATTACCATTGTGATTTTTTTCTACAGCTGCAATATCCATCATTAGAAAGCGACAGTGGTTTCATCTATTTAAAAAACTATGGTGGTAAACAAATGTAGGCATTTTTTTGATTGCATGCATTCATTTTGTTCAGATGCAGTTTGGCATTTTGTTGCTCAAGAACAAAATGTATCAAACATGCCCAAGGCATCAAAAGATGCCCAGTATAAACCCAGCCTTAAAGGGTTTTTCAGAGACTTTAATACTAATGACTTTTCCTAGGCCATGTGATGACACGTTCATGGGTCACATGGCCTAGACACAACTCAGACTCATTGAAGTGAATGGGGCTGAGCTGCAATACCAAGCACTGCTGCTATACTATGTAAGGCACTGTGCTTGGTAAGCTCAGAGAAGGCCGTGGAGCGCACAGAAGCACCAGTGCCTTCTCAAACAGCTGATCGGTGGGGGTCCCGAGTATAGGTCATCATTAGAGATGTCCTTGCGGTTCGTCCGGCTGTCGGTTTTGGCGGCAAACTTTGTGCGTTTGCGATTCGCTGAACATGCGAACATATGGAGATATTCGCGTCCTCCATATTCTTTTACATTGTGAAGAACTTTGACCCATGACACATCCATCAGGTGGTACAGGACAGCCAAGTGATACGTTTCAGCCCATGGATGTACCCCCTACATTATAAATAGACCCGATCTGATATACCAGTCACCTCACAAAAAAACTGATAGAATCGGGGTGTTATACACCAATAATATACTTTCTATATAGTGCATTTGGGTACAGCAGCATTTGTTTGCGGTTTTGCTGCGTTCCCTCTGCTACACATAGTGACAAACGCTATTGGAAAAAATAATTATAACTGGTGTGATATACCAATCGCCCTCCCAAAAAACTGATTGAAGTGGGGTGTTATTTACCAATATACTTTCTTTTTAGTTCATTTGGGTACTCTATAGTGCATTTGCGCATACGAAAATTATATTGCTGATATTTTGCATTGAAAAAATAATGAATGGAGATCGCAAATTCGAATAATACATCTGATATGTCACTGTCCAAGTTGTGGGACTAGTTATGCATTTCTAGTAATTATTTTTTGGCTGCAAATATGAGCTGGTTCACTTGCCATTAAAATGAATGGGACCCGGCGCGAACTTGCAGTTCGCAAACATTTGATCGCGTTTGCGCGATTGCGTTCGCAAACCATCCTGACAGATGTTCGTCCATCACTAGTCATCATATTATTGTCTTGAAAAACCCTTTTAATGATTTATAATTGATGAGCACTTTATGGACCTGTGTCTTTTTTCAGCATATGTAACAATGTAATCAATATGATCAACCAGGAACAGATCCATTGATTGTACCTTCCTATTAGGCCGAATTCACGGGCTGGATTCCTACTGAGAGCAGGAGTGCACGGTGTCATTGGTTGCTATGACGCCGTGCGCTCCCTGCTGCCGCCGCAATACGGAAATACACTGGTATGATCTATACCAGTGTATTACTGTACTGTGGCGGCAGCAGGGATTGCACAGCGTCATAGCAACCAATGACGCCGTGCGCTCCTGCTCTCAGCAGGAATCCAGCCCGTGGTTCCACGGACTGCTCACGGCAGTGAATCACGGTCACGTGCATTCGGCCTAATACATAAAGTGTACAAGAACAAAATTTCCCGCTACGGTTTTTTGTCTCATGCAGGCTCCCGTCACTGAGCTCTGAGTGCCCAGTTGTTATAACAACCAGAGAGAAATACAGATTAAGGCCCCATGCACACAAACGTTTTTTTTTTGCGGTCTGCAAAAACGGTTTCCGTTGTTCCGTGATCCGTGTCCGTTTTTTCTTCCGTGGGTCTTCCCTGATTTTTGGAGGATCCACAGACATGAAAAATGAAAAAAAAAATCAAGTTTGTCTTTGAAATGATAGGAAAAAACGGACACGGATCACGGACACGGATGACAATCTTGTGTGCATCCGTGATTTTTCACGGACCCATTGACTTGAATGGGTCCGTGAACCGTTGGCCGTGAAAAAAATAGGACAGGTCATATTTTTTTCACGGCCTGGAAACACGGATCACGGACGCGGATGCCAAACGGTGCATTTTCCGATTTTTCCACTGTCCCATTGAAAGTCACTGGGTCCGCGAAAAAAAAACTGAAAACGGAACAACGGCCGCGGATGCACACAACGGTCGTGTGCATGAGGCCTAAGCAGTATGGCTTCACGGTTCACATATTATAGATTTGTTTGGAACATTGACGTAAGAGATGCCATCACACAAAAAGTGAAATATGATAAGTGAATCCTTTCCTGAAGCGAAAGCTTGTAATTACTTTCTGTTTTTTTAAGAATATATAGACCTGGTTTGTTCCTGCTTAAGCGGAAATGAACATGGCTATATGTGTTATATTTTCCTTGATGCGTTAATCAATCTTATTTGAGTCTAAAAGGTAAACTTTTATGTTGAAAGGACATTTTTAGAGACTGCTATAAAATCCAGTTGTTCTTAATGGGAAAATGCATGGCAGATGACATCATGTTTTACATTTTGACCCAAGAATTAATTTGATAAATTATAAAAAAAACAGATGTGGGTTTACCCCTGAAAGTGCTCCTGTTTTGTCTTTTTGTGTTGTTGCCTTATTTATGTCATTGTTCTTTAAATGACAACAGCTCACATGCCACTGCCATTTCAGGCTGCCCTCACTGCCCACTGTAGAGAGAATTAAGGGATACTAGACTGAGGACGTGGCTTATGTGATGCTGCCACTGCATTCAACATCTTTAGGGACATTTCATAGAATTAAAGGAATTCCATGTACTCACCAGAAGAGGACATGAATGTACAGATTGTACAGTATATTCATGTGGGCACCTTTATGATTTGTACATGTTTGTGGTTTTTAACAGATATGCTCATGTAGTTGTCTACTAACCCCTTTTTCGCCATATAAACAAATTACTCTGGTTTACTTCCTGTATGTAGCACTTCCTGTTGTTGCATCCAACCAAACCCATGATGCACTTTTCCTATCTCTGCCACAGCTCCTCCAGCAATGCCCATAACAAGGTCCAGCTATTTTATAGCTCCTCCCACTAAGCTAGTTACATAGACACTCCCCTATCACTGCCCCTAACAACACCCAGCTAGTTTATAGCTCCTCCTACCCAGCTAGTTACATTTGCAATCCCCTATCACTGCCCCAAACAACACCCAGCTAGTTTATAGCTCATCCCACTAAGCTAGTTACATAGACACTCCCCTATCACTGCCCCTAACAACACCCAGCTAGTTTATAGCGCCAACCACCCAACTAGTCAGACAATCCCCTATCACTGACCCTAACAACACCCAGCTAGTTTATAGCTCCTCCCACCAAACTAGTTTCATATACACTCCCCTATCACTGCCCCTAACACCACCCAGCTAGTCTATAGCTCCTCCCACCCAACTTGTTACATAGACACTCCCCTATTACTGCCCCTAACAACACCCAGCTAGTGTATAGCTCCTCCCACCCAACTAGTTTATAGCTCCAACCACCCAACTAGTCAGACACTCCCCTATCACTGACCCTAACAACACCTAGCTAGTTTATAGCTCCTCTTACTCAGCTAGTGATATAGACACTCCCCTATCACTGCCTCTAACACCGAGCTAGTTTATAGCTCCTCCTACCCAACTAGTTTCATATACACTTCCCTATCACTGCCCCTAACACCACCCAGCTAGTTTATAGCTCCTCCCACCCAACTTGTTACATAGACACTCCCCTACCACTTCCCCTAACAAAACCCAGCTAGTGTATAGCTCCTCCCACCCAGCTAGTGATATATACACTCCCCTATCACCGCCCCTAACAACATCCAGATAATTTATAGCTCCTCCCACGTAGCTAGTTATATAGACACTCCACTATAACTGCCCCTAACAACACCCAGCTAGTGTATAGCTCCTCCCACCCAGGTAGTTATATATACACTCCCCTATCTCTGCCCCTAACAACATCCAGATAGTTTATAGCTCCTCCCACGCAGCTAGTTACATAGACACTCCACTATAACTGCCCCTAACAACACCCAGCTAGTTTATAGCTCCTCCCAGCCAACTAGTTACATAGACACTTCCCTATCACTGCCCCATCACCCAGCTATTTTATAGCTCCTCCCACCCAGCTAGTGAGACACTCCCACATCACTGCCCTGTTGATGTGACACGCGCTTTAACATAACATCACAGGAAATAAGACAGAGCTGCATAGACATTTTATTATATGATTATTTTAAAGGTAAGCCAGAAAAAAAAAGTTTACATTTTCATGTAACACACGGCCATAAAAGAGAAGAGCTGACTTTTCCAGCTGATGTTGGCGTGCTTTTAGAAAAAAGACTTTCAATCGAGATTTTCTCTTCAATCTATAGTCATGCTCATACTCTGATATGTGCATCAAAGTCCCTGCAAAAATGATGTGCACAAAGTTAATACGTTTAAGCTACTGAATCAGCAAGAGCTACTTGAGAGTTTTCTATTAAAGTTTTTCCCTTCAGGCATCGGGGCTTCCAGTATGTTTTCACATTAATTTTCTTTCCTATTACTATTAGCCCTTTATGGTTTGTCAGGCTTCACAGATTTAAACCGATCCACTCATAGCTTGCATTTTATCTTAGCTATTTTATTTGCTATGTTTTTTTTTTACTCCAATTGCTATGAAAAAAAAACTGATAAACTAGTTGGTTTCTGGCAAACTGGTTAGTGTCAAACGCAGACAATTCCTTGATCTTTCATTTCTTTACTCTAAATTTATAAGAGCAATAGACGTTCATGACATAACCTAAAATAGGGCATAAGCTACAGGCTGGCAGGGTGTGTCTCATTTCTGCTGCCGCTCTCTCAATTAGTGTTGAGCGAGCATGCTCGGCACATCGCAGTGTTCGGCCAAATACTGTGTATGCTCGAGCACAATTGAACACAATGAAAATAAATGGGAGAACCCAAGCATTAAACCAGGAACTCCCTGTTATGAAGAGGAGAGGGTGTCTAGTTCACAGAATAAGGTTAGACATTGATGAAAACACCACCAAAATGGTTTGGAAACATGGGGAGGACATCTGGATGCATCTTGGACTCCCATTACCTATGACATACAATAGACAACCACACAAAGGCTAGATGCCAAAAGCCAGGTATGTGCAAGCCAACAATCTATCCATGAGACAGATACAGTCAGCACACCTTACAATAGCAGCCTAGTGCACTATGAGACATTTAAAGCCAGTAAGACTCAAAGTTGCTTCATATGTGTTGGATGGCTTGGGTGGACATGCGCATCTAGATCATTATCATTAGGGTGACAAAATGTTTTCTGATTGTCCTAACATAATATTCAATAACATTTCTATACAGTTTTGTCATGTAAACTCATTTGCATAATCATGGGCATATGCAAATTAGCTGAATCTGCTTGTTTTTCAGCTGAAACATCATTTGCATGGAAAATTAGCGATTAGAATAGTCACAATCAACAATACTCATGAACAGCGCTATTTATTGGATTCATAGTCTTATGAAAAGACTATTGAATCCATTGGTTTCATAGTCTTTTTTTTTAAATACATTTTATTAGGTTTTGATATCATTTGCACATTCGTATTCAAAGGCACATATTGGATCAAATTACAGGTCATATTCCTTTTATACAGATATGTGCAGTGAAAACAAAGATAAAACACATATAAACAGTAGTGATGGACAAACATCTGCTGGGACAGTTCGCGAATGTGATTGCGCGAACGGGATCAAAGGTTCGTGAACCGCAAGTTCGCGGCAGGTCCGATTCATTTTAATGGCAGGTGAACCTGAAAAACCTTCATATCTGCAGCCAAGAAATAATTACTAGAAGTGCACAAATAGTCCCACAACATGGACAGTGACATACCAGATGTATTATTCGAATTTGCGATCTCCATTCATTTTTTAAATGAGAAATGTCGGCAATATAATTTTCACGTTTTTTCCAATACCATTTGTTACTGTGTGTAGCATATGTTCGCATGTTCGGCAAATCGTGAACGAGCAAAGTTCGCAGCGAACCGACCGCCGGGCGAACCACAAGGCCATCACTAATAAACAGTGCAATAATCCTGTCCCTAAACATTTCCTTTCTCCCCCAATCCTCCCCCCTACTATACAAGTGATGAGATTTAAAGTTTTCTTTTATTATAGGTATTACTTGAGGTGTACAGTGTCTCATTTCATGTGGATTTATTGTCGTGTAGTCTCATGATAGTGCGTCTTTATGTAAGGATTGATGATGCTTTATATGTTATTGGTTTCATGGTCTTATGACAAGACTATGAATCCAATAAATGGCGCTGTTCATGAGTAGTGTAGATCGCAAATATTCTAATCGCAAATTTTTATCATGAATTTTCCATGCAAATGGTTTTTCAGCTGAAAAACAAGGCAGATTTTGCTAATTTGCATGTCTTTCCCATATGCCCATGTTTATGAAAATGAATTTTCTTGCAAAAACTGTATAGAAAGGTTATTGAATATTTTTTTAGGACAATCAGAAAACTTGTCCCCCTAATGATAATGATCTAGGTGCGCTGGTCCAGCCAAGCCATCCAACAGATATGAAGCAACTTTGAGACTTACTGGCTCTCAGTCAAATGAGAGCTGGTTTTGAATGCCTCATAGCACACACGGCTTCCATTGTAAGGTGTGCTGACTGTATCTGTCTCGTGGATAGATTGTTGGCTTGCACATACCAGGCTTTTGGAATATAGCCTTTGTGTGGTACTCTGTTGTATGTCATAGTTAATAGGAGTCCAAAATGCATCCAGACATCCTCCTCATGCTGTTTCCAAACCATTTTGGTGGTGTTTCCATCAATTTCTAACCTTTTTCTGTGAACCAGACACAAGTATTCCATAGTATTTTAAGGAATAAGAATCCTCACTGATGCCAATATGTGTCGGTCTACTATAGTTTTTAATCATAGTTGTAGAAGCAGAGTATGATAGAATGAACCAGTAACTGCATATTTGAATTCTGTAGACACATCAGCAAAATCAGTTACTTAATAACAGGATTATGCTAAATTGTAACTTACCCCCTAAGTCAGATGACTTAGGGGGTAAGTTACAATTTAGCATACTCCTGTTATTAAGTAACTGATTTTGCTGATGTGTCTACAGAATTCAAATATGATTTGGTGGCTCAAGACACTTTACATTGCCTTAGAATTGGCCAGCACTGCTCACATGAGCAGTGCCGGCCAATCCAGGAGCAGGGCTGGAAAAGCAGGAAGTGTTTTGACTGTCAGTGCACAGAGTTCACTAGGTACTCCGAAAATTGGTACGGGTATCTTGGATACCAGAAGAGGAGCCTGGGAATAAACAGATGTGCAACTGAATGAAAAGGAGGTGACCATGTTAAGTTCTTATTGTTTCTCAATAAAAATGTGTTTTTTTTTCAAATTCTTTTAGAATACACAAGACAAGTCGGGAACTGCCAACGTTTAACAAAGACCTCTATATATCACACACCAAAGTAGCAAAAGTTAGCAAATGAGAAAAGAAGATTGAAAAAAGGGCCAAGCTTCAAAAAATAGTCAGTAAACATAACAATTATTTATTAAAGATGAAAAATAAAGACAGACATACATAAGTTAAAAACAGTGGGGGAAAGTACCCAATTTGTTCCTTAAAGGCTATGTACACCTTTGGAGGCAATTTTTGCTTATTATTGCATTTTACCAATTTTGGGGCTAAAAATCATATTTTTAATTGCCCTTTATTAAAAATAATAAGCCATTCTGTCACAAAGGGTTAACTGTTTTTATAATCGCGAGACTGGTACTTTCACTTTGTGCCGGTCATTTAATAACCCCTGTTTCTAAACTACTAAGAGGTCATAAACACTTATTTAAGCCACATTCTTATTAGTAAGATAAGAACTGAGCTATAATGAGTGTTTATATTGTCAGAGAACAGAAATGAGGAGTCTGCCTGCTCCCCTGATGACGGAAAAGACAGGCATGAGAACTCTGTACACAAAAAAGGATTCCATATTCTCAATAAAGACCATTTGAAAAAAGGATTTTTAGCTCAAAATAAGTACAAAGCAATAATAAGAAAAATTGCCCCCAAAGGTGTACATAGTCTTTAAAGAAACTAAGGGGAGCAGACAGAATAAGCTGTATACCCCCCCCCCCCCCCCCAACCATCCCTCAAGTCATATCTTAATTTTGTAAAACAAACCAGCTAAATACAAATCAGAAGAAAAGGCCCAAAAAATTTGGCCACATCCTAAATATAAATAAGTGTGAAAAATAGATCTTGCACATAAATAAATAATACCAACTATAATAAAAGTCATCACAATGAAGCAATAACAGAATATAACACACAGGATGATACACATGGAAAAGTACTCTGTTTTTTGAGTATGTAAGCATATCAGAAATAATGATGAAGTGGTATCATTTTGCTGCACACAAGAGTTGTTTCTGTATGAAGGATGTGCGTACAAATATAATGGCGACTTGACTAGCACTTAGTGATGCAACTGTCTCTCCATTAAATCAGTATTGTTACAAATATTTATTCATTTGTGGGTTTATTTTCTTTTAATTTATCAAAAAAGATGTCAGTACTGACGCATTTCGGTTATCTTGTAGAAACTGAATTACAACAGTTTTACTCCATGTTGTACAAGTTTATTAACTTACCACTTTTCACTTAGCCATATACTGTATTTTAAACTGGCCACTTCAGGACAACCCACTGTAAATAAATGTCAACGTTAGTTGGGCTTTGTGTAGAAATGAGGTGTATTTGTGGTCATTATTCTGCTACTAGTTTGTCCCTTACAACAACCCCAACACCTGGATCCTGATCTAAAAACTTCTTGTTCTCAAGATACCTTCAGCCAGCAAAGGAGGCAATATGAATAATAAGAATACATAAGTAAGTGCCTTGTATTAACTTTGTCTACATGATAAATGCTATTTCCTGATGTGCGACAACCCCTTTAAAGCATATGCATATCATAGAATACCCTCCTATATGAGCCAGAAATGACTGCCCATTTTACATGGCTGCAGGGAAATTGTTGTCACGCTTGTGTGTGGGAGGAAAACACCACACCGAGCATAGGAGGGAAAGGGGATACCGGAATAAGGCCTGAAAACTAGGGAAGGAAGATGGACACCTCCTAGAGAAAACCCTAAATCCAATCCTGACAGACTACCAGTATGAACAGGCCCCAAATGTAGGCAAGTTCATACACCGCATACCTAGAATCCTAACTCACCCTATAGGACCCCGGAACAAATGTCAGGACTGAGTCTACCTGTTCCTCCAAAGGGAAGGACAAACGGGAGTCTCCCTCAGGCCTTATGACAAACAACAGGGAAAGGCAACACAAACAAATATAGAAACAAAAAGGAAAGGAAACACTTATCTTCAATGAAGCTTTGGTAGCACCAGGAAATCAACCGAGAACCATAAACAAGCTAAGCTTTTTTTTTTTTATAAATAGAATAATTATAATACTTGATAATTATTATAATTATTCTATTTATTTAAAAAAAGCTAATTAATATAATCGCATAGCGAATTAAAAACTTAGCTGTCTCTATAGTCAACTTTCCTATTCGATTGCTAGAATTAGCGAAGTTGACGAATAGGTAGCTAAAACGAAGATGGAGAATACTTTGTTATCTTCGTTTTAAGGAATATGACGAATACATTCGTCATATTCGTTAATTCTACCAAGCTAACCATAGTAAACCGGGTCTAAGTTGAAATCGCAATGCGATTAATTCAAGTTATATTAATCGCATTGCGATTACAACTTAGCAGTGCTATATTCCATATTAGGCTAGAATTAACGAATATGGAATATAGCAGTGCTAAGTTGAAATCGCAATGCGAATAATTCAAGTTATATTAATCGAATTGCGATTTCAACTTAGCACTGCTATATTCCATATTCGTTAACTTCGTTAATTCTAGCAAGTTGACCCATTAGAAACCCTGCTCTAAGTTGTAATCGCAATGCGATTAATATAACGTGAATTATTCGCATTGAGATTTCAACTTAGACCTGTTTACTATGGTTGGCTTGGTAGAATAAGCGAAAATGACAAATGTATTCGTCATATTCCACAAAACGAAGATAACAAAGTATTCTCCATCTTCGTTTTAGCTACCTATTCATCAACTTCGCTAATTCTAGCAGTCAAATAGGAAAGTTGACTATAGAGACAGCTGTGTTTAATTCGCTATGCGATTATATTACTTAGCTTTTTTTAAAATAAATAGAATAATTATAATACTTGATAATTATTATAATTATTCTATTTATTTAAAAAAAGCTAATTAATATAATCGCATAGCGAATTAAAAACTTAGCTGTCTCTATAGTCAACTTTCCTATTCGATTGCTAGAATTAGCGAAGTTGACGAATAGGTAGCTAAAACGAAGATGGAGAATACTTTGTTATCTTCGTTTTGAGGAATATGACGAATACATTTGTCATATTCGTCATCTTCGCTAGTTCTAGTTATCAAACCAATAGGAAAGTAGCCTTAAGTTATAATTGCAATACGCGATTATTTAAATCGCATAATAATTGCGATAACTAGAATAATGAGGAATATTCGATTTTCAACAAATATGAAACAAATATTCTAGCGAATATTCACGAATTTCGTCGTAATTGAATATGGCACCTCCCGCTCAGCACTAGTGAGGACAAATTTACAACCTGAGGGCCAGAGACTAATTTTGGGGTGGTTGGATGCGGTTGCGTAGGGGATAAATCAGGGCTTGGTTCGTGTCCCCTATATCGCCCATCTTTGTCGACCACGACATGTACCCCCTCATGTAGGATATTTGTTCATTTTGGGCCCACTATCCCTATCGGAATCAGATAATTCTGTTTCTGTGGAGGATTGGTCCGTGTAACAAGGTGTTGTATCTTTTTTGCTGGAGAGAGAGCAGTAGATTCTATTCTCTTTAAAATCGGCCAGATCGGTAACAAACTGGCAATGTTTTCTTTCTTTGAGATGATACTGGAATTTATCTAGAATTGTTTTTCTTTGTTAGCAAAATCTGTCTCCTGTGACAAGGACTGAGCAACCTCAATACTTTCCGCAAATTTTTTATTCAGGAGCTCCAGATTATTTTTCTCCTCTGCGAGTAGTAAGTGCATGAGACGTAAAGAACTATTAGTGGTCTCCTGCTCCCACTTAGTTAGAAAGCCAGGATTCCTAAATCTAGCCGCTTGTAGAAGTGAGATGCGTAGGCTTCTGGGAACAATGTTATTCTTCAGGGGAAGTGGTGCAGCACGGCCATGGGATCCACATGTGGACTACCACTAATTGTTGGGCTGTACCTGTATATTCCAGCAATTAAGTTATGCATACCAGGTACAGACACCCTATTTTACTCTTTGCAATTTGCATCCAGATGTTGCGGAGCTTCCTCTTATCTTACAGATTCTTATCAATAGCTTCTTAAGCACATATTTCAACATCCATATTTCAAGGAGTCATAAAGGTCTTGTTAACTGCCTGTTTAGGGCACGCCATATTTTACTGCCAGTAAATCCACTCTTCAGCCATAATAAAACACTATTACCAAGAGCTACATTCTTTATAGCAATGTTATGTAAAATATCAGGCTGGTAAAAGGTTAACACAAACTAATTAAGTAAATAATGGACTGGTGAATTATTTAGATGCCAAATTGTCTTATAAACAACAGCATACCCAAACTCAACCACTTTCACATCTCATTCAATGTACACCCACTAGATTAGAAAGCTGTTCTTCTGAGTTGCGAGAATGCAAATCTTCAAGGAATCTTCGGCAAAAGTTGCATTGGTGATATATGGATTTGGCATAGGTTTAGCTTGGATTTTCTAAAATTTAAGCCTCGTATTGTAAAGGATGAAATTCATGGGGAAAACCCACAGCATAAATGTAAAATCTGCACTGCAGATCAATCTAAGCTGCAGATTTTTTAGAGCAGGTGGAAATAATTTCTTACAACCTGATCCACTTTGCTTGTACTTAGTATTGAGCAAATTTTTTTTAAACTCGATTTGGGTCCGATTTGGCCAAACTGGTCTGCAGATTCGATTCAGGTCTAAATAAATTCAACCCGAACGCAAAGTGCTCCAAGTGCTCTAAAAAGCTGTAGATGACATTGTGGCATCTCCAAAGACTATATGTAACTACTTTGAAGCTCTTCAACGCCAAGCCAGCATTAGTAATCTTAAACTGACAGTGACATACACTATATGGTTATGGATAAACGCATGGTTGACTTTGGTAAAAAAAAAAAAGCCTCATTGAAAAAACAAAGCTGAACTATGGGATTTTTTTTTAATTAAATTTTCTTACACACACATCACCTGGGGTCATGTAATCTTCACTCTTTATTTTTCCTGTATTTTAATTGCCCAAATCGAATCACCAAAATATGGTTTGGGATTTGACCTGAATTTTTGGATTAATGTTTAAAATGTATTCACTCATTTCTACTCGACTTGTAAATTGGCAAAACCACATTGTATATGCCCTGTGTGGATGTACCCTCAAAGCGACTTCAAGCAAAGTAGCAAACCTACTATTCTTGACCTGATAAGGACAAGTGTGAAGTGAAGTTATGGCTGAATAGATGCAAGGGTCACAAAAATTGGAGCAATAATGATACCATTGATACTGTCCTACAGAAATGGCTTTAATACTTACAGCTCTGAAGGGGCACTTGTCTGTGAATGAATGGTTCAAAAGGAGACAGTAAACGTGTATACAATGTGTATTGGCTATAGAATATCTTTTTTAGCTTTTTATGTGTGCAGTATAATATTAGAAATATAAAAACATAGAAGACTGACGGCAGAAAAATACTCACTGTAGGAAATCCACAGATCCAAAATTCACAGCAGAAAAATTGGTGACAGATGTATTGGTGACAGATTTGTAATTTGGTGGTGGTTTTCATAGAATTTTTTGGAAGAGTTTTTGAGTGAGATTTTTCTACTTCCCCATTGACTTTGACAAGGTATGCACATAGTTTAGTTTTTTTACATTGAAGTCAATGGAAAACTATTGATGGAGTTTTAAATGTGGACACCCGTTTTCTGCTGCTGAATTAGTGGCAGATTTTAGCATGTGATCATACCCTGAGAGGTCCTGTTTGTCAGCGCATGTGCAGAGCAAGGCTCAAATGAAAATTCACAGTGTTTTTTTTCCTACAAGACACTTATGGTTACTGCCTGTCAATAGATTTACCCAGCAACCACATTCACGTTTTCAGTCATGGATAAAAGGTTATAATTTCTACCAGTTAAGGCTACTTACACATTAGCAGCAGCCTTCTCTGTTACTCTGTTCCGGCGGGTGAACAGCCTGCTGGATCCATGCTGCTGCTAGCGCACACTTGCTGCCAGAAGTCCGCTCTGGCCCTCATGTTGTAGTTTTATTTCAGCCATGTTTGCCGTGCTGCCGCCGGACCTCTGGCCTGCCCCATTATAGTCAAGGGGGAAGGAGCGGACTTCCGGCGGCACTGTGCCCTACCAGTAGCACGGATCCGGCAGGCAGTTCACCCGTCGGAGCAGCCGCCGGTGAAGGCTGCCCGCTAATGTGAAAGTAGCCTAATAAAATCACTAAATATGAGCTCTCAATATACCTGTGACAATACCATGTGTAATAATTATTTGATAAGCCCAGCCAAATAATCTTCCTAGCTGTTCCTGAACAGTTATTTTTTTCAGATTCCCTTTTAAATGAGAGTAAATCATTTGTAATTATTCACAATTTATATGAAGGATTACATTTCCTCGGTCTCAAAAATATGTATTAAAACTTCATATTTCTCAGCAATGCGGTCACATATGAGCATAGGACCAACACAGGTGTCTTCAGCTGCCAAGAACACATGTGACAGGTCAGCCTGTACCATAGGTACAAATCTGCTGACAGATGGGGAAGATGTGCTGCTGGAGGATGTACCTATCCATGGCGAGGCACAGGCCTCATCAATATATATTAGGTGCATTCTCCACCAGACTTAAATCTATGACAGCTCTGTGCTGCTGTAGAGTTGTGTTTTCATTTACATCTGAAAACTGTTATAAATTAAGAAAAATGTGTAAGAACCGCTGGCAATGCCCCCACCACACCAGGGCAGCATACAAACGCTTCTTGCAACAATATTTTGTTGGAATAGTATTAACAAGTCGCAAACCCGGCATTTACTACTTTTTTTCCCACCAGAAAACTGTGGGAGATGATACATTTCCCCCACAGTTAAAATGTATTTTCTACATTTCTTCTGATAGCACTGAGCATCTGAAATTGGCATCGCAGCCGGGCATCATGTCACTGGACAGAGATGAATGTCTTAGGCCTTGCCATCAATTGGGTATATTGTTATGCGTACTATAGTTATTGATCGAAGCATGCTTTGTGTTATTATAATGTCGAATATTTCATCTTGTCTGTGCCTGTGTTATGACTGATTACTGAGATTTTGTCCAGGCCATACAAATCTCCCCACCATCAATATCCCATTAGCATTTAGTACACTACAAATCGAATATAGTGATGAGCGGCAGGGGCAATATTCAAATTTGCGATATTTCGCAAATATTTTGTAGAATATTCGTCATATATTTGCAAATTCGATAATTTGCTATTATTTTTGTGAAAATCGGCAATGTAATATTCGTGTAAAGCGCACGCAATACAGGCGTTGGTCAGGCGTTTTCAAGCTGCTAGAAGTTTCCTGAGACTGGAGAAAATCGTTTGCACGGCAGAACATTACAATAGCTTTATATGCAGATAGAGTGCTCCAATATATTCAGATTGCTAATTGGAAATTGATGATGCGAATATCTTGGCGCAATACGTGAAACTTCACATTTTAGCAGATCTGCATGTATGTATGAACAGCAGAACCTATCACACTACCTAACACCCTGCACTGGAACCTATCAGCTACACTATATCAGGATCTAACCTACACTGACTATCTCCCACTATCTGTATTATATATATAAGATAACTAACTAACTAACTATCTAATGTAGTAAAGCACGGAGCACAGCAATGACACTGCTGTCTCTCTCAGAACTCCATAAAACTGCAGAAAATGGCTGCTGGCGAGGTTCTTACATAGTAAAGGGGTAGGCAACTTTTCTATTGGTTGGTAGGGATGTTGCTAAGCTCAGACAAAGACATTGCAGCCTTCCCATTGGCCCAGAAGCAAGAAGCAGGGAGGGATCATGGGTTCAGATGAAAAAAATAATCTAGAAAATCTAGAATATTCGAAAATACGAATATATATCACTATTTTCTAAATATTCGAGACTTCTCGAAGTGCCGATATTCGCAATTAATATTCGAATATTCGCGCCCAACGCTAATCAAATACAACAATAACCAGTTAATTCTTTAGGATGCAAAGAATGTGTATGATAAAATAATGCTACATTGGGTCAGTAGGCTTTATAATTCATTTTTATATATTCTGTCTGCCTCAGTCAAAGGATGAATAATGGTAGCTAATTGTAATATTAATACATTTTCACATATAACATTTATAAAATATCAATAGGCATCAAAGCCTCCAGCTTAGGAACAGTGTCAGCTGTCCTGGAGGTTCGTGGCCCTGGAAACCTAAGGCTGGTGACATCAATGCTCCTTGCTGGTAGCAATGGTAATGTCTATGTTCATCACAGTTCCTTGACAAAGGCAAGGTTTCTAGGGCCAATCTATTGGATACATATCTATGCTACTGTATCTGTTAATGTGTAACCTTCATAAAATAATAGCTCTATTATCATTGCTGTCATAAATATTTAAAAGCGTAACACAGTGTGATAGTATCATATCAATTCAAATCCTACACCACAGCAAGCAGCCCCTGCTGACATCACTAGTTACTCCATTAAACCAACATCAGAGTTTAGTTTTCATAAGTAAAAAACTGCATATACCTGGCCATTTCATATGAGAGTATTTGCAATTAGTATATGGCTCGGAATTTATGTACCAGAATCCACTGCTAATGTTAAAGGGCTGTCCTATGAAAAAATATTCAGCAATTTTCAAACCAGCACCTGAATCTGAATACTACTGTAACTTCATGTAGTTAAAAATTTTGTATAGCCACTGAGTTATTCAATAAAATGTTCCCTTACAGCACCAACTGCTGTTTGTTCTTTTTTTTATTTCTCTTCCTGCCTCGCTGAGGTGGACGCACATGCTCATTTCCATCCTTCCACTGCCTCCTGAGCTGTGAGAGGGAGAGAGATGCAGCTTGATGTAAATTTAGCAGAGCCATTGAAAAAATAAATGGGGAGATATTTGGGTTCATGTAAGGTGCAGGGATGGTTCTAGCCTTGATAGAAAGAGATTGCCAGGTACTATATGATGTCTGGTTTTCAATTTTTACGTTAATCATGGGATAATGCTTTTAATGAATAGGGCTATCCACATGGACATATAATTTCCATCATATTTTGAAATCCCATTATGGCGTGCACTCTAATGGAGTTCATCAAAAATGCAAGAAGGAAGGAATATGCACATGGATGAATTACCGATTTAATGACTGATGACAAAACTGATGGTGCAGTATATCATGCGGAATCTGTGTTTATTCCGGAGCCGGATTGATTTCAACGCGCTCGTGTGAAAGCGGCCTATCTCTAATTGTCAGTTTTCTCAAGCTAGTGAGTAAAGACTAGCTGATATAATGTCTCCCATACACCACACACAGGGCAGCGGAGATTATGCTCCCCTATTCCTCTGTAGCACATCCTTTTGTAGTAAAATATACCCCAAAATTTCTTATCTTTATTATGAATTAAAATGACAAAAAAAATGTTATGCTTTATGGTCTGTTATAGTAGAACTTCCACTGTAAAATTCCATGGCCGAGCATCGGATCAGCTTGAAAAAGGGCACCCACTAAAAGGGCCCGAAACATTGCACTGATGTATATTTTGCACTGATGTATACTATATACCACTGGTGTTGAAAACTAACTGAAATTAATTAAATAAAAGAAGCAATCAAATAAACCTATTGGCGTGCTGTCTCCTATCATAACTGCAAAAGTGTATACGGGTCTCCAGATGGAGGGAAACCAACCTGGGGACGCGCACCCACAAAAGCCATTCGGAAGAGTGCTATCTATATACCTATGCATATTACTATATATACAGACGTGGACAAAATTGTTGGTACCCTTTGGTCAATGAAAGAAAAAGTCACAATGGTCACAGAAATAACTTTAATCTGACAAAAGTAATAATAAATTAAAATTCTATAAATGTTAACCAATGAAAGTCAGACATTGTTTTTCAACCATGCTTCAACAGAATTATGTAAAAAAATAAACTCATGAAACAGGCATGGACAAAAATGATGGTACCCCTAGAAAACACAGAACATAATGTGACCAAAGGGACATGTTAATTCAAGGTGTGTCCACTAATTAGCATCACAGGTGTCTACAACCTTGTAATCAGCCATTGGGCCTATATATATGGCTCCAGGTAATCACTGTGTTGTTTGGTGATATGGTGTGTACCACACTCGACATGGACCAGAGGAAGCAAAGGAAAGAGCTGTCTCAAGAGATCAGAAAGAAAATTATAGACAAGCATGTTAAAGGTAAAGGCTATAAGACCATCTCCAAGCAACTAGATGTTCCTGTGAGTACAGTTGCACATATTATTCATAAGTTTAAGATCCATGGGACTGTAGCCAACCTCCCTGGACGTGGCCGCAGGAGGAAAATTGATGACAAATCTAAGAGACGGATAATCCGAATGGTAACAAAAGAGCCTAGAAAGACTTCTAAAGAGATTCAA
This sequence comes from Bufo gargarizans, assembly GCF_014858855.1. NCBI lineage: Eukaryota > Metazoa > Chordata > Amphibia > Anura > Bufonidae > Bufo > Bufo gargarizans. The sequence continues at coordinate 308,283,404 of NC_058080.1, forward strand.
GGTGAACTTCATGCTCAAGGAACATCAGTGTCAGATCGCACCATCCGTCGTTGTTTGAGCCAAAGTGGACTACATGGGAGACGACCAAGGAGGACACCATTGTTGAAAACGAATCATAAAAAAGCAAGACTGGAATATGCCAAACTACATGTTGACAAGCCACAAAGCTTCTGGGAGAATGTCCTGTGGACAGATGAGACAAAAATCGAAGTTTTTGCCAAGGCACATCAGCTGTATGTTCACAGACGAAAAAATGAAGCATATCAAGAAAAGAACACTGTCCCTACTGTGAAACATGGAGGAGGCTCTGTTATGTTCTGGGGCTGCTTTGCTGCGTCTGGCACAGGGTGTCTTGAATCTGTGCAGGGTACAATGAAATCTCAAGACTATCAAGGAATTCTAGAGAGAAATGTACTAGCCAGTGTCAGAAAGCTTGGTCTCAGTCGCAGGTCATGGGTCTTGCAACAGGACAATGACCCAAAACACACCGCTAAAAACACCCAAGAATGGCTAAGAGGAAAAAATTGGACTATTCTAAAGTGGCCTTCTATGAGCCCTGACCTCAATCCTATTGAGCATCTTTGGAAGGAGCTGAAACATGCAGTCTGGAAAAGGCACCCTTCAAACCGGACACAACTGGAGCAGTTTGCTCATGAGGAGTGGGCCAAAATACCTGCTGAGAGGTGCAGATGTCTCATTGACAGTTACAGGAAGCGTTTGATTGCAGTGATTGCCTCAAAAGGTTGCGCAACAAAATATTAAGTTAGGGGTACCATCATTTTTGTCCATGCCTGTTTCATGAGTTTATTTTTTTACATAATTCTGTTGAAGCATGGTTGAAAAACAATGTCTGACTTTCATTGGTTAACATTTATAGAATTTTAATTTATTATTACTTTTGTCAGATTAAAGTTATTTCTGTGACCATTGTGACTTTTTCTTTCATTGACCAAAGGGTACCAACAATTTTGTCCACGTCTGTATATATATATATATATATATATACATATATAATATGTATAATATAAAATATTTGCAGATTATTGAAAAGAAATATTATTTTATTTGATACTAGATAAGGAACGTACATCTTGTGCATTAGTTTTCATGTCGTAGATGACTTGGCCAGAAACACATTGCCCTAATCATTCAGTGCTGAAGCAGGTCTTTGCTGCGAGACATGCATAATTTATTATTTGGCACACTCTCTATAGGTTTTAGTCCCATCATGTATATTATCACTGCGGTTTGTCTACAGACTGAGTACATGCAACAGTAATCTTATTTTCTCAGGAATACAGATACAGCTAGTAATGAATATTTATTTGTCTGCTGGGAAAAATGACTATGCTGAAAGCATCACGGCAAAACACTGCAGCAAGTTTACACGTCTTTTCAGAGGAAAACTGACCATGTACTGGTATCAACATGCAGCATATCAAACATAGCGAAATTCTGATCTGTCTCAGATGTAAATGAACATAGATGTCTAATGTCTTTAAATGTCAGTCTTTTCTGTATTCTGTTCATTCTGCACAGGAACGACTAAAATACACAGGTGGACAGGGTGGAGATCAATAATAAAGTATATATAAAAAAAATCTATAATACACTCAGTGTGTGGTGCTTAATGGAATTGTCCAAGTTATTCAAAATGCTCCCCAAAGGCAGGAATGATAAAACAATAAAAAAGTATATTCACCCATTTTCCCCGCTTCCTGTGATGCCACTACAGTCTTCCTCACCAGGCTTAGTATACTTGGCTGCAATGGTGACTTTTTGTATATACTTTACCACATGATCTTTATAGCCAATCACTAAGCTCAATGGTCTTGTGCCATATACTGCTGAGGACAGTGACTGGCTACAGCAGTTACAGTGGAGGAAATAATTATTTGACCCCTCACTGATTTTGTAAGTTTGTCCAATGACAAAGAAATGAAAAGTCTCAGAACAGTATCATTTCAATGGTAGGTTTATTGTAACAGTGGCAGATAGCACATCAAAAGGAAAATCGAAAAAATAACTTTAAATAAAAGATAGCAACTGATTTGCATTTCATTGAGTGAAATAAGTATTTGAACCCTCTAACCAAAAAAGACTTAATACTTGGTGGAAAAACCCTTGTTTGCAAGCACAGAGGTCAAACGTTTCTTGTAATTGATGACCAAGTTTGCGCACATTTTAGGAGGAATGTTGGTCCACTCCTCTTTGCAGATCATCTCTAAATCCCTAAGGTTTCGAGGCTGTCTCTGTGCAACTCTGAGCTTGAGCTCCCTCCATAGGTTTTCGATTGGATTAAGGTCCGGAGACTGACTAGGCCACTCCATGACCTTAATGTGCTTCTTCTTGAGCCACTCCTTTGTTGCCTTTGCTGTATGTTTTGGGTCATTGTCGTGCTGGAACACCCATCCACGACCCATTTTCAGTTTCCTGGCAGAGGGAAGGAGGTTGTCGCTCAGGATTTCACGATACATGGCTCCGTCCATTTTCCCGTTTATGCGAATAAGTTGTCCTGTGCCCTTAGCAGAAAAACACCCCCAAAGCAAAATGTTTCCACCCCCATGCTTGACGGTGGGGACGGTGTTTTGGGGGTCATAGGCAGCATTTTTCTTCCTCCAAACACAGCGAGTTGAGTTAATGCCAAAGAGCTCTATTTTGGTCTCATCAGACCACAGCACCTTCTCCCAGTCACTCTCTGAATCATTCAGGTGTTCATTGGCAAACTTCAGACGGGCCTGCACATGTGCCTTCCTGAGCAGGGGGACCTTGCGAGCCCTGCAGGATTTTAATCCATTGCGGTGTAATGTGTTTCCAATGGTTTTCTTGGTGACTGTGGTCCCTGCTAATTTGAGGTCATTAACTAACTCCTCCCGTGTAGTTCTAGGATGCTTTTTCACCTTTCTCAGAACCATTGACACCCCACGAGGTGAGATCTTGCGTGGAGCCCCAGAGCGAGGTCGATTGATGGTCATTTTGTGCTCCTTCCATTTTCGAACAATCGCACCAACAGTTGTCACCTTCTCTCCCAGCTTCTTGCTAATGGTTTTGTAGCCCATTCCAGCCTTGTGCAGGTCTACAATTTTGTCTCTGACATCCTTGGACAGCTCTTTGGTCTTTCCCATGTTGGAGAGTTTGGAGTCTGCTTGATTGATTGATTCTGTGGACAGGTGTCTTTTATACAGGTGACTAGTTAAGACAGGTGTCCTTAATGAGGGTGACTAATTGAGTAGAAGTGTCTAACCACTCTGTGGGAGCCAGAACTCTTAATGGTTGGTAGGGGTTCAAATACTTATTTCACTCAATGAAATGCAAATCAGTTGCTATCTTTTATTTAAAGTTATTTTTTCGATTTTCCTTTTGATGTGCTATCTGCCACTGTTACAATAAACCTACAATTGAAATGATACTGTTCTGAGACTTTTCATTTCTTTGTCATTGGACAAACTTACAAAATCAGTGAGGGGTCAAATAATTATTTCCGCCACTGTATGTGAGGTATATGGGCATATCATGACTGCAGCCAATTAAACAAGTGAGTACCTGGAAGCAGAGTGGAATGAAATAGATGACTGTATCATCTTTTACTGTCACAATTTTTTGCTTTGGTAAGCTTTTGGAATAAATCAACCACTTAGTGAGAGCTCTATTTCTCAAATATTAAGCAGTAATGCCATTTATAGTAATGATCCTGGTGATCACAAAAATCACAATACTCATGAACAGCATTAGGGCTAGAGCTACTGGTTCTTAGCAGATCCAGATCTCTAGGCTGTATTTTCCCCTGTAACTAGAGATATGTCAGTTCTTCAGTAAGCTGTAATGTTAAAGAATAAACTGGAATTTAAAAAATATTTAACGGGTGTTTAATATCAAAGACTTATCATGGGAAGAGGTCATCAATACCTGATCTGTGAGAATCTGGCACCCCTGTTGTTCAGTTGTTTGAAGAGGCTGCAGCTCACCCAGTGCAGTTTCTAGGTAAAATTTCTCTCAGGGCGAGTGTCAAAAAAATTGCACATTGCACGGACGGTCGCAGTGACCCACTGTCCCATAGACTCAGGCTCTCACTCACAGCAGGCTTCTTTCTCAGCACTGCTCCGGGCGGGCGGTAACAGACAGGCAGGCAGTGCGGGCGGCGGTGCTGACCTCACTCACTGTACGTCACACAGTGCGTGAGGTACAGTGATTGAGCGCCGCCGCCCGCACTGCCTGCCTGTGGGGGGACATTATTTTTAATAAGGATCACTATGGACATTATTTAGAATGGAGGCTGCTGTGGATGTCATTATAACTGTATAATGTCTGATAGGCCTAGTCCTGAGTTATATTACCCTGCCCTGTATAATAATGTACCCTGATACCCCTTAGTTATATTACTCCAGCGAGGTAATATAACTAAGGGGTATCAGGGATGGGTAAATTATTATACAGGGCATGGGCAGGGTAATATAACTCAGCTCAGGACTAGGCCTATCAGACATTATACAGTTATAATGAGTAATGACACCAACAGCAGCCTCCATTCTAAATAATGTCCATAGTGATCCTTATTAAACTTAATGTCCCCCACAGTGACAGTGGCCCCCATTTTCATGTCTCCCACAGTGGCCCCCCCATTGTAATTAATTCCCCCCATTGTAATTAATGCCCCCCCCCCATTGTAATAACCCCCATCCCCCCATTGTAATTAATGCCCCCCCAGACCATCACTCACCTCACAGCAGGCATCAGCACTGCTCAGGGGCTCAGGGCGGGCGGTAACAGGCAGGCAGTGCGGCGCTCACTCAGTCACCGTATGTCACGCGCCTGCGCCGCCTAGTGGGAGGATCAGGCGCGTGACGTCAGTAAGTGCCGCCCGCACTGTCTGAAGAGTGAGAGGACTCGGCACTCGGGCGCAGGTCAGAAGAGATGTCAGAGGGAGGGAGCCAGGGCGCACGGCCGAGAAACGACAAGAGGGCGCCCCCCTTCTGACCAGGGCCGGTGCAAGGATTTTTGCCGCCCTAGGCAAGATAAAAATTGACGCGCCCCCCCCCCCCCCTTATCAGATCCGGAATTGCGGACCCGGATCCGCAATTCCGATCCTGAGAAAAAATAGTACATGTACTATTCTTGTCCCCAATAACGGACAAGAATAGGCATATTCTCTTAGTGCCGGCAATGTGCGGTCCGCAAAATGTAGTATTAATAACTAAACAATTAAATAATACACATATTGCATTGTCTACTTACCACCAGGACAATTAGATGATCTGGTCTCTGGCTGCAGTCTGGCTCTTGGTCTGGCTCTGCAGACTCCCTTGTCACTCTCTTTTCCCCCTCCCTTGTCACTCTCTTCTCCCCCCTCCCTTGTCACTCTCTTCTCCCCCCTACTGCCCTCTCCCCTCCCTTGTCACTCTCTTCTCCCCCCTCCCTTGTCACTCTCTTCTCCCCCCTCCCTTGTCACTCTCTTCTCCCCCCTCCCTTGTCACTCTCTTCTCCCCCTCCCTTGTCACTCTCTTCTCCCCCCTCCCTTGTCACTCTCTTCTCCCCCCTCCCTTGTCACTCTCTTCTCCCTCTCCCTTGTCACTCTTTTCTCCCCCTCCTGTCACTCTCTTTCTACTTCCCCCCACCCCCCTTGTCACTCTCATTCTACTCCCCCCACCCCCCTTGTCACTCTCATTCTACTCCCCCCACCCCCCTTGTCACTCTCATTCTACACCCCCCACCCCCTTGTCACTCTCATTCTACTCCCCCCCCCACCTTGTCACTCTCATTCTACTCCCCCCCACCTTGTCACTCTCATTCTACTCCCCCCCACCTTGTCACTCTCATTCTACTCCCCCCCACCTTGTCACTCTCATTCTACTCCCCCCCCACCTTGTCACTCTCATTCTACTCCCCCCCCCGTCACTCACCCCTACCCACCAAAACACCTTTTGATGACCTTTCTTCCTGAGGGTTGGTACCCCACACAGTGAGGAACAAGACACTAACGGCAGCACCAACCAAATTACAAAAAGGCTCTCTATAATTGTTATGCCTAACGTAGCACAACACAAAAAGGTAAGTATCACCATTCCTCTTATACCACTGGACAGGACATACTTACCCTGTAAGTGCCTTCTTTCATTCTGTTTTCTAGCCATTTTGAGCTATAGCCAGCTGTAGGGAAACATGTTCAGGTTTTATGTTTTTTAGGTAACCTTTTAGCATTTTGATGCTCTGAGATTAGAAAAACGGAATCAACATAATTTATGAATGATCTCCAAGTAGCAGAGGTGTCAGTTTTGTGGTTATGTACTTGGCAACACAGAAATAGCTGTGAAAGCTGATGCAGTTCCTTGCTTTAAATATTCATTTTCACATTTATTCCCAAACCACAAATTTATTACCAGGAAACCAGAATTAGTTTTGGATACTTTAGCTGAGGGATTAGGGGCCTGCACAGGCAATCTTGTTGCTGCGGACAATACCACATTGGAATGTATCTGTCACAAATGGAATACTTTGATCCTTTGCCAGTCTTCCCATTAGCAGAGCATTTAACTTAAATAAATATTATGAAAGGGTGAATTTGGCACATGCCGATATTACATTCATAAAGGTAAAGAAATTCTGAAATTTAAACATAAAAAAGTTCGATAGATTTACAAAAATAATAATGGCTTAAATTAATAGACCCTATGTAGTGTTAAAAATTAGGAGAATCATTTTGTGGTGGTGAGGGATTGTGTATTTATGTACACGGCTATACATAGCCTAGCCACAAACCCTTAGAGAAGTGGTGCACAACCTGCGGTGCCCTTCTGCATGTCCCCAACACATGTGTGTCTGATGACTGCTCACATGTAGTTTCAGAGTCAGTAATGCAACATGCTACCGTACGATTTGGTAATAGTTGAAATTGTGGATATTTTTAAGAAGAGGTAGACCCCTGAGGAAGCTGGCATTTGCTGCCCATATGCATGGGGCAGAGATGTTTACACCATAGCACGGACTTTCTTTACCTCAATATGGGTATATACTTTTTAATCTTGGTATAGGATATCATGTTGTATCATTTTTTCGGATGAACACATAACTGTTTAGGCATGTCTGGTGCTCGTTTTTGTTTTTATGAATGGGGTGTACAGGGGTGGGTTCTAGTCACTTATAGGGTTTCTATTGTATATAATATTTTAATATTTTGTATATCGGTAGCTTAAATAAAGATAGTTATATTTTTGAATATCTGAATGTACAACTTCCTTTATAATCCTTCTTTTCTATGGTTAGCTTTAAGAAGAAGCTACATATCTTCCTTGAGGAAACACAATACACAAGAATTATTGATATTAAAAGGAGTGTTGATCAAGGGATCTGGCCAAAGAGGGTCAACAGGGGTCATAAAAGGAATTTTGTATACTTTATGGTGAATTTGGTCTCTGTCATTAAAAGAGTTTTATGCCTTCTTCTGGATCAACTTGGGTTTGTAAGATTTAAACCGACAAACTCAGACTTTTTTTTATCCCACTAACTATGTAACTAGAGGAGTGGTGCAAGCTGTGGAAAAGGGGATGAATGATACTAATGGTAAACTGTCTGGCCATATCAAGAGAAATGAGTCCCTTGGCCCCCTGTTTAGTACTCCAGAAAGTAGTAGATGAGATGGAAAGGTGGCTGTCTATGCATGTGGTTCGCTTTATTGTGGTTTATTGGAATTATGAAAAAATGCTGCATGTATTCATTGTCTAAATGATATGAAAAAGTAAGGGGAACCACCTGTCTAACTTTTATGAGATATTCTTTCAACATGCCATAAATGCAGGGGCCAACTATCCATACACCCTACAGGGACATTTCCCAAAGGACCAATGACAAGAGTGCAACCTGAGTTCCCCTCATGGTCACTGGCCAAGTACTTAATGTTCTGATGCTCTGAGAGTTAATTAATGCTTGAAGCATCAAATAATTATGCACCTTGCTGGTGGCCACAGGTGCCCTTCTGATTTTAACTGCATTGCCATCCTCAGGAGTGACAGGTATGGCCATTTCTGAGACAGCCTCTGAAAATTAAGGACCCTACAAAGGACTTTTAGCAGCTAAGGGAGAGGATAACTCACAAATCGAGTCACCAGTAAAAAAAAGTTAAAGGGGTTTTCTGAGATATTTTAACTGATGGCCTCTCCTCTGGGCAGGTTATCAGTATCTGATTGGTAGGAGTCTGACACTCAAGACTCCTGCTAATCAGCTGTTTGAGAGGGAACTGTCGCTATCAGTAGCATTGTGGCCTTCTTGCAGCTTTTCCTAGGCCATGTGATGTCCCGTTCATTGGTCACATGGCCTAGGCGCAGTTCAGCCCTATAGAAGTGAATGGCGCTGAGCTGCGATATCAAGCACAGCTGCTGTGCAATGTACGGCGCTGTGCTTGGTGAAAGAAGGCAGCGGCCCTATTGCAAGCACCAATGCTTTCTCAAACAGCTGATCGACGGGGGTCTCGGGTGTCGGACCCCCACCAATCAGATACTGATTACCTATCCAGAGGATATGTCACAAGTAAAAAAATAGCCTTTAGGCGTCATGCATACGGCCGTTGTTTTGGTCCGCATCCGAGCCGCAGTTTTGGCGGTACTGATGCAGACCCATTCACTTCAATGGGGCCGCAAAAGATGCGGACAGGACTCCATGTGCTGTCCGCATCCGTTGCTCCGTTCCGTGGCCCCCGCTAAAAAAATATAACATGTCCTATTGTTGTCAACGCTTTGCAGACTAGAATAGGCATTTATAGTAAAGGCTGTCTGTGCCTTTTCGAAGGTTGTGGAACGCGCACGGGCGCCATCCGTGTTTTGCGGATCCGCGATTTGCAGACCACAAAACACACCACGGTCATGTGCATGAGGCCTTAATGTCATTACAAATCACACCATGTACCTTTCTAATGAGCCAGAGAATACAAATGTTTGTGGGATTTAATTCTGTATGGTGGTGTCATCTAAACTGTGACGCCTAGCAACTGTACTGATCATCACATATAGAATATTAGTAACACTGCTTGTACTTCGGTAAATAATGACATATTCCAGCCTTATCTCTGACCTGCATATTATAATAAATGATCATGATTTCACCAAAGAAAACTTTAAAAAAAATGCAGTTACTTTAAAATGAGTACAGACCAATCCTAAACACAGCTTATTTTTCCATTTGACAGGTCTGTAAGATTTATATGATATACTTTTATCCCTTTATTCATATATATAAAGGCATGTCTATTCTCACACAAACGTGTGACATTTCTTTCTTTTGAGGTTGCTCAACTTTCCCTAAAACCTTGACAAATACATTCTGCACTAGAAGTAGATGTAACTTATGAGATTCTTTTTTCTTACTGACTAAATAAACTGACACAAACTGCTAGTTTAGACTCATGTTTTGAGATCTCCTTTTAGAATCAACTGATGAGGACCTACAAGTCTGGAACTGGTCCTGCCATTCAATTTCCCTTAGTAGATGCCTCAAAAACATTTATGGTAACATTAGTAGGAAAGCCAGAATATGCTAATGCTTACTAAATTTTACAAATTGTATTAATCCAGTTGTATTTTATGCAGCTGGCTGAGAGTAGAGGGAACGGAAGATGGGTATGGAAGTGGCTCTTACTATAACAGTAAATCACAGTGGCTTTCCTCACACCGATGCTCCAAGGGACATACAGTAAAAGGAGGCTGCACCCTTATATCCCCAGGGCACATCCTGGTTCTGAGGCTTCTGCATGAAGGTAGTCAGCAATGTTGATTGTTTGTATGGGTGCAAGGCAGCGCGTGTAGAGTGCAATGGCCAATGTACGGTGCAGGAGTCAGGAACCAGGTCAGATGTGGCAGAATAAATGTCTCTCTTTACTGGAATGCAAAATTGGAGTTGTAGTACAACCAATGATAGCAAAACACAGTTTCAACTGCACACGGTGCAATTCTACCCAGATAACAATGTACGGATTAAGATAAGGATGGGAGTTCTCTATATGTCTCAAGTCTCTTCCTGCACAAGCGATGGCAGGCAATCATAGTCTTGCAGTGGTGGCTGTAATGTCTACTGAAATATACAGTGTTTTACAGATACAACTGGCCAGGTGTCTTAACCTTGTGCCTCACTGCAGTAAAGTCTTGATAGCTTTAGATAGCAGGTTACCTTACTGACTCCAATGATTTCTCTACTTCTTTTGTCTTACTCCTTCTCTCCTTCTGTAGAACATGCAGAAATCTGTGATTTTCTGTATTGTTTTTGGCCTAAGAACAGGGAGCACAAGTTACAGCTTCCTCTCTCTTCCGCAATCCAGTCTACACTAGAGCTAACAGGACCCTATGGGATAGATTTATAAAGACCCGCGCTTTCTGCACCAGTCTTGATATTCCCTGTGCTGCCAGAGGGTGCACCTTAATTATGATGCTTTATAAATTAGGCGCATCCTCTGGCAGTCCATGTGCCGAAACAGAAATCTTCAACAGCTCAGACCTAAAAACTGGTGTAAATGAAGATAAATGTGTTCCCTTCCTGCCCTTACCAGGCCCCCTTTAAAGAAAGTGATGAGGGTTGTGGAAAAGCCAAGAGATGCAACATTAAAAAAAAAAGTTGCAGACACATATATGTTTGCAACTTTTTAATGCCATTTTTCAGGCACAAGGAAGATGATAAATCTTCCCCTATATTTCCATAGAATAAAGTCAGAGGGGTGGACAATTAAAATGGTTCTGTCACCTTGATCAACCATATACAACTAGGCTTATAGCCTGGTAGGGTTGCTGACGCTGATTAAAATATACACATCTTTTATCTGTAGGTAGTAGCCTTGTGGATAAATTTGAACTTTGATAAATAGGCAAATGAGCTATTGGGGCATCAGGAGGCAGGCTTATGCGATTCAAGCACCACGCCCCTGGTGTTCCAAGCTGAACGCGCTTGGTGATGTGAGCAGTGTGTGCGCAATATGCATCTTTACTCATCGGGATGAAGCCAAAGATGTTGTGTGAATGCACCATTCTAGACAGTGGGTGTGCAAGATCTAAAGGGAGAGGGGCATTATTTGAAGGAGAGAGGTGTCACTGGAGTGATACTTGAACCACATAAGCTTGCCTCGTGGTGCTCCAATGGTTTATTAGCATATTTATAAAAGTTTTACTTTCTCCACAATGATGCTACCTACAGATAAAACATAGGTATTGTTTTAAACAGCATCAGCAACCCTACCAGGCTATATGCTTGGTTCTATAGGGTTGATCGGAGTGACAGAGCTGTGTTAAACCATGCACACTGCCTGGTAGAGTTCATGAACCTGATTAAAATGATATCTTTCTTCTGTTTTCAGATTGTACTGCTTCGTAAATATCATTACTTTTATATTTATGAAGATTAGTTAGTTGGAGCACCCATGGGCTGGCTGTAGCGCTAGGAGCACCACTATAGCTGTGCCCTGATGCTTATTACATTCGCCCCACCTATTTGATTGACAAGCCAAGACATCTTGTCTTGCCCTGTCTTCTGGTGCATGCACTGTAGCTCATAAACTCAGCGCCTGTGCTCCAGATATGCTACTGCTTGCCAAGCAGCGCAGATTCACAGTGCACAGGCGCCAATTACGCAATTGCACCCGGAGGTGGAGATGGCTTCAGAGACAGATGATGAACACCAAGTTTGTGAGCCACAGTACAGACGCCAAAAGACAAGGCAAGACAAAATGCCCTGTGAATCAAATGGAAGGGGGGAGTGTAGGTGTAGCAATGCTCCTAGTGCTGCAACCAGCCTCTAACTAATTTGAAAAATATAAAAGTAATTATATCAGTGATACAAGCTAAAAAACTAAAAAATTAAATATTATTTTCCTCAGCATGATCAACCCTACCAAGCAATTTAATAAGGATGATCATGGTGACAGATGCATTTAAACTATGATGAGCTATTGGATAACAAATAACCCATATACTGTTCTTGCATTAGAGCCCTTTGCTGTGTCTTTCCATGAAATTGAGCATCACATATAAATTATTATTTTTTTCTAAAACTTAAAAGTCAACTCAACTGTATAGAATTTAAAGGGGTGTCTTCATCTCATGTTTTCAGTAAACTCACTCTTTTTTTCATTCACCAGCTTAGTAGGTGGAACTTAGCCATGCTGTAAACATCAGATCCTCGTCTGATCATAAAGTTCTGCATCCTCATAGCAAGCTGAACACAGCTGTTTTGTTTTGCCCTAACAGCCAGCTGCAGTGTAAGATGGATCCCTGTGTACTGCACATACCATCTGATTCATTTCTACAGAGCAACTGCTAGGTGGTTGGGCTGGGAGGTACTGTGCATGCTCTCCACTTGCTCAAGAACCCAGCCAAACTGTGCAGAAAGAATGTGCAAGTGCAGCCACCGTTGGGCCATCTGTACAAGTGCAACCACCGCTGGGCCACCTGTGCAAGTGCAGCCACCGCTGGACCATCTGCACAAGTGCAGCCACCGCTGGACCATCTGTACAAGTGCAGCCACCGCTGGACCATCTGCACAAGTGCAGCCACCGCTGGACCATCTGCACAAGTGCAGCCACCGCTGGGCCACCTGTGCAAGTGCAGCCACCGCTGGACCATCTGCACAAGTGCAGCCACCGCTGGACCATCTGCACAAGTGCAGCCACTACTGAGGTAGTCATACCCATGGGAAATTGCAAATAAACACAGAAAGTGTCCTGGGCAGAATAGCTACTGAAAGGTACAGAATGCAAAAATAAAAGTATTTTCATATATTTCTAATTTTACATCAGGGGCTCCGTTAAATAGGATTCATGGGATGAGAACTTTAAAAGGGTTGTCTGAGATAAAGCGCCACAAACAGCGTCACTCTTTCTTGGGTTGTGTCTATAATTGCAACTGAGCTCCATTCACTTCAGTGGGGGAAAGCTGTAATAACACACATAGCCCATGTCTAAAAGTGCTGCTATTTCAGAAAAAAACTGAAGTTTCCTGTTTTCCTAATCATAGACAACCCCTTTAAGTAAACATACACACTGGCCCAAATATACTAACGTGTCTGCGCCAAGAATCTGTCCAGAAAATGGCAAAAATTAGTGCAATCTACACTTTTTGCGATGTGTTTGAAAAGGGGGTGGGCTTAGTGGGAACAGGGTGTACCATTTTGCACCAAAATCGCAGCAAAATTCTGGTGTAAATTCTGTCACAAAAGAAGGCTACATGCACATGGCCGTATGTATTCTGTGGTCCGCAAACCACAGATCAACAAAATACGGATACAGACCGTGCGCATGCCTACTTTTTCTCTGTCCTAATAGTAGAAATGCCAATTGTCCGCAAAACATACAAGTTCTATAATTTACAGGACGGACACACAGTGGCGGACATGGTGACATCTGTTTGCCGGATCATATAAATGAATGGGTTCAGGCAAAAAAATGCATATTGGATGCGGAAGAAAAATATAGTCATGTGAATGAGGCCTAAGCCAACTAATGGTGGTATAGAGTCTGCATCACATCTATCATCCAGCCTGAGCCCCTATGATAAATCTGGTGCAGGTCTACACAGCCTGTCTAAGTTTATGCCATCTACAGGATAAGCAAATCTGGGCCAGTGTGTTAAAGCAGAAAAATGTACAACAATTATGTTAAGAATGAGAGCCTTCTGGCGCAGGCTGGATTCTGGCAGGGTTTGGAGAAATGGGACATATAATTCACCTGACACTGCTGCCAATAAGAAGGCTCAGAGAAAGAGTTCTTATGTCGTTCTGCCACTAAGTATTTTGGGTTACCAACTGGGGTTGTTGCCAGGTTGAAGAAACAGCTGTAGCAGGTGCCATCAATTATTCGAGGAATGCCTACCTCCCTCAGGGGGTGAGAGGTTTTCATAACAGATTACTTGCTTAAGTATCTGGGTGGCAAAACAGCAGCACAAATTCACTGCACTATTTCTATCTATTATCACATAGTTATTACCCATCCGAAAAGAAACCATGCTAATCAGAGGCTAATATGATTATTCAGCTAAATATGGACCACCGTGATGCTGGACACAGCTATGTTATGGGAAAGAAAGATAAATGAACTACAGAACCATTTCAATACTGTCATAACTATTAGTCTACTTTCCAGGAGTTGGGTAATAAAAAAGTCAAGCAAAGTATGTAGGAAAATTATACACCTTTGCTGAATAAGAATTACAAAATGCTTTCTTAGGCCAGATTCATACAGTGTAGTCTTTTTCATAGTAAGATTTTTTTTATTTATTAACACTAGAATGGATATAAGACTGGAGCAGTAAAAGTCTTTTCTTTATGTGATAAGCGCTGTACATATATACACTCACTGGCAAAAAAAATAAAAAAAATAATGCATCCAGTACAGTGCTTAGTGCCCTGTTGGACCACCTCCAGCCTTCATACAAAATCAGAGACGGTTGGCAAGGGAGGCATACTGGTTCTTGATGGTATCCTGAGGCATATTAGATGTTGCAGCTGGGCCTGCATACTCTTCGTAGGTTGCTGACTGGTCCCATAAATGCTCAATTTGTGATAAATTTGGCAACTGGGCAGGCAATCTGGGGAAGACATTCCAGGGAGACCCTTGCTGTGTGTAGGTGAACATTATCCTTCTGAAAATTGCCAATTGGAACCCCTGCCATGAGAGGCAACACATGTGGCCGCATGATGTCCTGCACATATCGCTGAGCTGAGTGTTTCTTATATCACTACTAGGGGTGACCAATTGCTCCCCAGATCATCACAACAGCAGTGGGAGCAGTGTGTCATTCCGCAGCAAAGGCAGGCTTGAAGCGCTCACCACGAAGCCTCCATACTCAACCCTGATTGTTGTCGGATCACAAACAGTATCCACAATTGTCTCTAAAGATGATACAGTTCCAGTCCATAGCAGTCCAGGTTTCTCATTTATAACACCACTGCAAACAAAGGCGACTATGGCTAGCTTCCAATGGTAGGAAATGTAATGGGCATCGTAACACCAAATTTAATGCTGCAAAGCACCTGGAAATGGAAGGGACAGAGACATTGTTATGTAATGAAGTTTCGGCTATGTCTGGATGGTGGACAATAAAACTGGGGGAACTAGTTTTGCATGTCAGAGGATCAAATGATCCTTTCTACTGGTGGTTTGTCTGGACTGTCCAGAGCCTGTTCACTATCTGTGCATGCCCTCATGTAACCACTGCTTCCAACATCTCCTAACAGCTTCGTCAGAATGGCCAAGATGGCTGGAAATTCATCAAATTGATCATCCTGCTTCTCTCTGTCCAAAAATGTACCACCACTCAAAGTCTGTCAAATTGGCAAAATGTCTCTAAATTCACTATAGAGGCATGTCTGAAGTTCAACAATCTCTCACCAAAAGGTATACTACCCAAAAGTAGCTTCTGAGAGCCTTTTTATAGGACAGCAGGGGGAGCACTATTATGGCCTCTTGTAGGAAGAACAAGTGTCTAATCAGACCATACTTGTAATCCTTTACTCATTGCCTGAGACATAACTGAATGCCAAGTTTAGCAGAAATCCACCATGTCAATTTTTTGTCAATGAGTGTATTTAAACAAGAGCTTGTATAAATGAGCTTACCACTTCACTCCAGGATAATCTCAGGGTGCATGGATAGACCGAGAATCCAGCCTTGTAAACAATGAAAAAATAGAAGAGGTCCTGCGCCACACAGTCCATTAAAAGAATTACATTAAGAAGGCCATGTGAAGAGTACACAGCAGACAAGGCTGTGTTTTGATAGAACACATTTATCATAAGCATAATGCATCATGGGAGAACATATGAGCCATGGTAATCCAATCTATATTGGAAGCTGCAATGCCTCATATAACAGATTGGGTTGCTGTGACTCACATACAGTATGTATTGCTAACTGTCTATGCACTTTATTCTGCCACCAATGTACTGTATGATAGAGTAGTATGTGATAATTGTGAGTGACAATTTCTTGTACAAGCAATGGTATATAGTGAACTCACTATAATCATTCCCCTAGAGACATCAAATGCATGTAGAATTCCAGTGGGGGAGATGCAATGGAAATGCCTTTAGGTAATTTATTGAATGAAATGACAATAAATGGAAGATCCTCCCGTCAGGTCTGTGAACCATGTCTAACAAACAGGAAAGGACTGAAGGACACAAGGTATGAGCTCGCAGAGGAGAAGTTACATAATGAAATTACATAGATAACTTCATAACCCAAATATAACAATGGCCACTAGATGGCAGCAAAGAACACTACGTATGGTGGATAACAACACAGAATACAATAATGAATTCTAAATAGGAAACCATTAGCTGGGACAGCACACACTTCACAGTAAAACCATAAAGGAATTTCCCTTAGAGCAGGGATCAGCAACCTGCGGCTCTTCAGCTGTTGTGAAACTACAATTCCCAGCATGCTCCATTCATTTCTATGAGAGTTCTTAGAAGAGCAGAGCAAGTATGCATACTGGGAGTTGTAGTTTCACAACAGCTGGAGAGCCGGAGGTTGCCTACCACTGCCTTAGAGCAATTGCTATATTGGCTGCTGCCATGTACCTTATAATGGAATTGCTGTCTACATAGTTCACATGAAAACTATAGAGTAATTTCTACTTTAGCAACTGCCTGAATTTGTGCACACAGAACAACTGCTATATCGGCAAGAACCATGCGTCATATAACAGATTGGTATTTCTCCTCACATACTTATTGCTAGTGGTCTATATACTCACAGTGGTAACCACAGCTCACCTATTGTAGCTTTGCTTAAAAATATTAATTGCAGGACACATGTTATGTTGGAATCCATGCTGCAGTACTCTATTATAGAACATTTCCATGCCACAGTACCCTTTTATAGAACTATTTCATGCTGCAGTACTTCTTTATTGAACAATCTTATGCTGTAATACTCCATTATAAAATATTTCCATGCTGCAGTACCCCTTTATAGAACAATTCCATGCTGCAGTACTCCTTTATAGAACAATTCCAGACTGCAATACTCCTTTATAGAACAATCTCATACCGTTGTACCCTATTGTAGAACAGATGCATAGCACAGTACCCCTTTATAGAATAATCCCATGCTGCAGTACCCCTTTTTAGACAGTTCCATGCTGCAATTCTCCTCTATACAGCAATCTGTATTATAGAACTGTTGCTTGGGTCTCTTCTTCCACTGTCCTTACTCCATTGTCATAAAGGGGTTGACCCACGAAAAATATTCTACAGTTTTAAAACTAGCACCTGGATCCTAATTTTTTTGTAATTGCATATAATAAAAATAGTTGCATAGCCACTGAGTTATTCAATAAAATGTATTTTTATAGTGCCAACTGCTGTTTGCAGGGCCGTCTTTAACAAGGGGCAAAAGGGGCAGCTGCCCCGGGCCCAGTTGCTCCTGGGGGGCCCAAGACAGCTGCCTCTTGAGCCCTGCTGGCCACTGCCCCGGGTGTCAGGCTGTCAGCTACACAGGGGGGTGCTGCCATGCCATGCCTGTCTGCCGGCACTCCAGGCAGCGAACTGTGAGAGCTGTGATTCTCTTAGGAGAAAGGACCTTAGATGACATCATCACCATGTGACTAGTAACCTAGCAATATTACTGGTCACATGGCTATGAGGTAATCAAAGGTCCTTTCTTTCTAACAGGAGTGTTGCTGCAGGAGTAGCTTTTTTTGTGAAGATTACATCAGGAAAAGGTGACAGGGGCTGTTATGCTAATATACTGTAAGCTACTGTATACTGTGGGGGGTTGTATACTGTGGTGTGCTATACTGCTCTACTGTATACTATGGGGTGCTGTATACTGTGGGGTACTGTATACTGTGGAAGGCTATACTGCTCTACTGTATACTGTGGGGTGCTATACTGCGCTACTGTATACTGTGGGGTGTTGTATACTGTGGGGTACTGTATACTGTGGGGTACTGTATACTGTGGGGTGCTGTATACTGTGGGGGGCTATACTGCTCTAATGTATACTGTGGGGTGCTATACTGCTCTACTGTATACTGTGGGGTTTTGTATACTGTGGGGTACTGTATACTGTGGGGTGCTGTATACTGTGGGGTGCTATACTGCTCTACTGTATACTGTGGGGTGCTGTATATTGTAGGGTGCTATACTGCTCTACTGTATACTGTGGGGTGCTGTATTCTGTATAGTTTGGGGTGCTGCATACTGTATACTGTGAGGTGCTGTATACCGTGATGTGCTGTATACTGTGGGGTGCTGTATATTGTGGAGTGCTATACTGCTCTACTGTATAGTGTGAAGTGCTGTATAGTGTGGGATGCTATACGGCTCTACTGTATACTGCGGGGTGCTGTATACTGTATACTGTGGGGTGCTGTATGCTATAGGGTGCTATACTGCTTGCATACTGTGGTGTGCTGTATACTATAGGGTGCTATACTGCATACTGTGGGTGCTGTATACTATAGGGTGCTATACTGCATACTGTGGGGTGCTGTATACTATAGGGTGCTATACTGCATACTGTGGGGTGCTGTATACTATAGGGTGCTACACTGCATACTGTGGGGTGCTGTATACTATACGGTGCTACACTGCATACTGTGGGGTGCTGTATGCTATAGGGTGCTATACTGCATACTGTGGGGTGCTGTATGCTATAGGGTGCTATACTGCATACTGTTGGGTGCTGTATACTATAGGGTGCTATACTGAATACTGTGGGGTGCTGTATACTATAGGGTGCTATACTGCATACTGTGGGGTGCTGTATACTATAGGGTGCTATACTGCATACTGTGGGGTGCTGGGGTGCACTGTAATGCTAGGGTGAGCCGAGCCTCGGTCTCCTTCCTGCAGAGCACTGAGCCACTGGAGTCTTCAGAACTGGAAGTATTTACAGTCATTCACTGTACTCTACGAGGTGTGTGGATTTTTTGTTTATGTGTTGTGGTGGAGGGCGTGATTGCATGCTAGGGTGTGGGAAGGTGGGATCCAGGGTGTCCAAGTAAATATTTGCCCAGAGTCCAATCAATATTAAAGACGGCCCTGGCTGTTTGTTTCTTTTCTTATTTTTTTGTCCTGTTCACTGAGATGACAGCACATGCTCAGTTTCATCCTTCAGTTGCCTCCTGAGTTGTGATAGGGAGAGTATGGACATGCCCCCTTAGGCTACTTTCACACTAGCGGCAGGACGGATCTGACAGGCTGTTCACCCTGTCGGATCCGTCCTGCCGCTATTTCGCCATGCTGCTAGACTGCCGCTCCGTCCCCATTGACAATAATGGGAATGGGGGCGGAGCTCCGGCGCAGCACGGCAGTGCACGGCGAAAGGCCGTCGGAGTAAAAGTACTGCATGTCCAACTTTTTAGTCCGGCAGCCTCTCACCCCGAACTGCACCGAAGCTCCGCCTCCGTCCCCATTATAGTCAATCGGGATGGAGCGGCAGTCCGGCGTCACGGTGAAATAGCGGCAGGACGGATCCGATAGGGTGAGCAGCCTGTCAGATCCGTCCTGCCGCTAGTGTGAATGTAGCCTTACCTGCAGCAGAAAAGTCCCTCCCCTGAGCTCTAAGCTTGATATAAATGCAGCAGAGCAATGATTGGGGAGATCTTGGATCCATGTGAGGTACAGGGCTGGTCAGGAGTGCACCGCCAATGAGGCCAGGTAGCCAATGAGGCCAGATTGCCTCAGGTAGCGCCAGGTAGGGACGGCAAGTGGGGGGCAGCAGAAGGGCCATGGACAATGAGCACTTCCATGTATGTATCCTTGCCCTGCCATTCCCTCTAATAGGCTTTAGTCCTAGTGCTTGTAGCCTATCAGAGGCTGGTGTCATCATCATCATCATCATCATCACTCTCCCTGAGTCGGGCTGCATACAGCTTAGGACATAGTGCGAAGAGGTCTGTGTCCTGCCCTACATCGCTGACAGTAGAATGGTGGTAAGTATTTGTGTTCGTTATTTTTATTTGGCAGCATACTGTTGGGCCACAATACTGTTGGGCCTTTTTTGGCAACTGGGGAAGCACTATGGGGACATTGGGTTCTCTAAAAAGGGGAATTTCTGTACTGGAACACATTATAAGGGGGCCACTATAGGGACATTCGTTCTACTGAAGGCACTAAAAGGGGGTTATTTTTTGTACTGGCACATGTTATAAAGGGAACAGGTTTTTGTATTGGCACGTATTATAAGAGAGAATTTCTGTACTGCCACACATTATAAGGGGATATTTTTTGTACATGCCCTCATTTTAGGGGGAATTATTACTACTAGAGGCATTACGGTAAGAGCAGTGAGACTATGGAACTCTCTGCCTGAGGAGGTGGTGATGGGGTCCAATAAAAGAGGGGCCTGGATGTATTTCTGGAGTGTAATAATATTACAGGTTATAGCTACTAGAGAGGGGTCATTGATCCAGGGAGTTATTTTAATTGCTTGATTAGAGTCAGGAAGGAATTTTTTCCCCTAAAGTGGGCAAAATTGGCTACTATGAAATCTCTGCCTTATAGAAGAGTTTAAAGGAGAAATAATAAAGTTTTATTAAGACCAATAGTTAAAAGAGGATACATATATCTGATTAGGTCATAAGCCAGGCAACAGGAAACCCAATATGTAGAGAGGGACTTCAAAGTAATGCCATCGACATGTGGAGTGACCTGACTAAAAGCCTAAAGTTTGCTGACATACAGTGTACTCACTATTGTTTATATTAGTGAGTGATTTGCAAACATAGACTTGCAACATAAGGCCACTAAATCAGGTACTCAATTAACAGACTTGTCCCTAATTATTATGTATCCATCCCTCTCTCTAATGCCTACACAGGAGGGTGGGTGGGAGTCAGGGTCTGACGAGTAAGATCACAGTGTAAAGCAGTGACACGATATTCCTGCTAACTGTCCTGTCTAGTGAACACTCGCTAGCAATCATGAATCTCATTTGCTCAACGTGTTTCTACATGGAGATATTAATCCATGTTTCATCAGGGGCGATCGATACAAGACAATAGCACAGTTGTTGCCAATTAATACATTGCGACCGCACTGTGGCGTGCAGGCTCCGGCGCTGTGATAGCCGTGCACTGACCACAGAACGCCAAACAGATATAATATAGGCTCCTCCCCTGAGGGTGTGCGCCATTGCGAGGGACCAATCAGAGATCGAGACGTGTCATATGACACGCCCACCGAGCAGACAAAGCGAAAATTCAGGCATTGCACCTCCGAAAGTGAGTGCATGCGCACTCATGAGTAAGGAGGAATCGAAGATGCTGCTCAAATAAGTACAGTGTAGAAGCTTGTTATAGCTGGATAGATTCAACCAAGAGAGGAACAGATGAAAAGATAAGTGTATGAGGTGAGCAGTAAAAATCTGAACAGTTGGTTACACTGACATTATATAACTATCATATGGCTGACCAGGGGACAGACTGGAGGACTGTATATCAATAGACAATACAATGTATTAGCGCCATCACATGCAGTCTGTATACACTAAGATATAGGTGAAAAGAAAGTGTAATAAAAACAGACAAACATAATGAATGGAATAGAGGTGTCATGTACTATTACCAAAAGGACCCAAAATTTGGCACATCATTTAGTGTGTCCTAAATAAAACATGCAAAAGAAATTGCCTCATTCAGTCCTTTAGCGCTTGCTGTTTGCAATTTAAAGATCCATTGGGTTTCTTTGCGGAGTAATAACCCATCAGTGTTCCCTCTGCGAATGGATATTTTAATGTGTTATAACCCTTGACCCTTGAGTGCATCTGTTTTCCCGTCATGATGATCACAGAAATGGCATGCAACGGATGTTTCACGGTTAATCCTGATGTCCGATAAATGCTCACCAATGTGTCTCCTTAATTTGCGTTTGGTCTTACCGACATATTGAAGACCGCATATGCAGGTAAGTAGGTAAATCACTCCCATCGATGTGCAATCAATGAAAGACCGAATTTTATATCTCTCACTAGTCACTTGGCTGGTTAAGAATTAGCATTTCATTATTTTGCCACATATGACACAAGAGCCACACAGGAAAGTACCTGTCAAAGTGTTATTCAGCCAAGTATTTGATGTTGGATATTGATACAGGCTGTGGACCAAGCGATCGCGTAAGTTGGAACTCCGACGATATGTGATGGATGGACGTTCAGATATCAGATCCCCAATATCAGGATCAGACTGCAGGATGGACCAATGCGTCTGTAGGATCTCTCGTATCTCTTTGTGTGCTTTATCATACGTGCCTATGATCCTATACATCCTGTGCCTTGGTCTTAGGGGTTAGGAGTATTCGTTGACGTTTCTTTTCTGAACAGATTTGTGACAATCTTTCTATCTGTCCCCACTGAGATAGAGAGATCCAAGAATGTGATCTCCCGTTCGATGATGTCACATGTGAAGAACAAGCTAAACTGGTTCACGTTCAATTCAGCCACAAATTGAACAAACAATTCTTTAGCCCCTTTCCACAACACATTATCGACATATCTGATCCAAATTAATATAGAAGATGTGTCGTGGTCCATAGTTTAATTGAAAAAGACCTCCTTTTCCAACCAGCCCAGGTAGAGAGTTGCGTAAGTAGGGGCACATGGACTGCCCATCGCAACTCCCCTGAACTGAGGGAAAACTTGACGGTCAAACAGGAACACATTGTGAGTTAGGACAAATTCCATTAACTCCATTAGAAAGGCGTTATGCCGATTACAATGTTCACTCCTTTGTTGGAGAAAGGCCCTAATGGCTTGGCACCCGGTATTATGAGGTATGGAACTGTATAGGGCCTCAACATCTAAACTGGCCAGCCAAGTATCCCCATCACATTGGATGCCATCCAATCACTACGTCCATAGTATTCCTGGCATAGGACGGCAAACCCACCACAAATGGTCCCAGCATCACATCAATATATGTGCTGATGTTTGCCGTAAGACATCCCACGCCGGATACTATGGGTCTTCCCTTCAACAGTGTACCTTTCTTATGTAGCTTGAATAAGCTATAAAACGGGGGAAGTACCATAAATTTAGGTAGTAGGTAGTCAAATTCCGTTCTGCTTATCAATTTCTCTCTTGTTCAGAAGTATAGACAATTGAGCCTTAAAGATGGGGGTTGGATCAGTGTGGAGACGCCTGTATGTGACATCATCTTCCAGTATCCTAAGACACATGTCCCGTACTGGTTTTGATCCATTATGATGATATTACCCCCTTTGTCTGAGGGTTTGATGACTATACTTGTATCTAGAGTTGAGCGAACACCTGGATGTTCGGGTTCGAGAAGTTCGGCCGAACTTCCCGGAAATGTTCGGGTTCGGGATCCGAACCCGATCCGAACTTCGTCCCGAACCCGAACTCCATTGAAGTCAATGGGGACCCGAACTTTTCGGTACTAAAAAGGCTGTAAAACAGCCCAGGAAAGGGCTAGAGGGCTGCAAAAGACACATGTAGGTAAATCCCCTGCAAACAAATGTGGATAGGGAAATGAATTAAAATAAAAATTAAATAAATAAAAATTAACCAAAATCAATTGGAGAGAGGTCCCATAGCAGAGAATCTGGCTTCACGTCACCCACCACTGGAACAGTCCATTCTCAGATATTTAGGCCCCGGCACCCAGGCAGAGGAGAGAGGTCCCGTAACAGAGAATCTGTCTTCATGTCAGCAGAGAATCAGTCTGCATGTCATAGCAGAGAATCAGGCTTCACGTCAGCCACCACTGCAACAGTCCATTGTCATAAATTTAGGCCCAGCACCCAGGCAGAGGAGAGAGGTCCCGTAACAGACAATCTGGCTTCATGTCAGCAGAGAATCAGTCTTCATATCATAGCAGAGAATCAGGCTTCACGTCACCCACCACTGTAAGAGTCCATTTTCATAAATTTAGGCCCAGCACCCAGGCAGAGGAGAGAGGTCCCGTAACAGACAATCTGGCTTCATGTCAGCAGAGAATCAGTCTGCATGTCATAGCAGAGAATCAGGCTTCACGTCAGCCACCACTGCAACAGTCCATTGTCATAAATTTAGGCCCAGCACCCAGGCAGAGGAGAGAGGTCCCGTAACAGACAATCTGGCTTCATGTCAGCAGAGAATCAGTCTTCATATCATAGCAGAGAATCAGGCTTCACGTCACCCACCACTGTAAGAGTCCATTTTCATAAATTTAGGCCCAGCACCCAGGCAGAGGAGAGAGGTCCCGTAACAGACAATCTGGCTTCAGGTCAGCAGAGAATCAGTCTTCATATCATAGCAGAGAATCAGGCTTCACGTCAGCCACCAATGCAACAGTCCATTGTCAGATATTTAGGCCCAGCACCCAGGCAGAGGAGAGAGGTCCCGTAACAGACAATCTGGCTTCATGTCAGCAGAGAATCAGTCTTCATATCATAGCAGAGAATCAGGCTTCACGTCAGCCACCACTGCAATAGTCCATTGTCATATATTTAGGCCCAGCACCCAGGCAGAGGAGTCTTCAAACAGCATAAGAGACTGCTGCATAACTTGAGGCTGAGACAGTTTCCCTGGTATGCATGGGGGTGATGTGACAGACTGATGGGGTTGGTTTTCAGGCGCCATCTGTGCGCTTTCTGCAGAAGACTGGGTGGGAGATAATGTGAACGTGCTGGATCCACTGTCGGCCACCCAATTGACTAATGCCTGTACCTGCTCAGGCCTTACCATCCTTAGAACGGCATTGGGCCCCACCATATATCGCTGTAAATTCTGGCGGCTACTGGGACCTGAGGTAGTTGGTACACTAGGACGTGTGGATGTGGCAGAACGGCCACGTCCTCTCCCAGCACCAGAGGGTCCACTAACACCACCACGACCATGTCCACGTCCACGTCCCTTACTAGATGTTTTCCTCATTGTTATCGTTCACCACAACAACAAAAATATTATTTGGCCCAATGTATTGTATTCAAATTCAACTGAATATAAATGTGAGGCCTAGTAT
Source organism: Bufo gargarizans (assembly GCF_014858855.1). NCBI lineage: Eukaryota > Metazoa > Chordata > Amphibia > Anura > Bufonidae > Bufo > Bufo gargarizans. The sequence continues at coordinate 308,308,339 of NC_058080.1, forward strand.
TTAGGCGCTGGGTGACTGGTATAGATTTACTGACAGAATTAGACTTGGAAATGCACAGTAGCGTGTGTGTGAAGTTATTCTGAATGACCCTATGTGCACCTTGAATATTATATACCCTTTTAGGGATAGATTTCAAATAGCTCTGATACAGCAGAAACCACTAAATTATGAAATTGCTAAATTGGGAATTGTATTTCAACCCAGAACAAAAAATGTGCTTTGACGGACACTAAATAACTTGCCCAGCCAGAACAGTACAGCGGTAAAGACAGATTTAGCGGGATATAAATTTGAGGCCTAGTATTTAGGCGCTGGGTGACCGGTATGGATTTACTAACAGAATTAGACTTGGAAATGCACAGTAGCGTGTGTGTGAAGTTATTCTGAATGACCCTATGTGCACCTTGAATATTATATACCCTTTTAGGGATAGATTTCAAATAGCTCTGATACAGCAGAAACCACTAAATTATGAAATTGCTAAATTGGGAATTGTATTTCAACCCAGAACAAAAAATGTGCTTTGACGGACACTAAATAACTTGCCCAGCCAGAACAGTACAGCGGTAAAGACAGATTTAGCGGGATATAAATGTGAGGCCTAGTATTTAGGCGCTGGGTGACCGGTATGGATTTACTGACAGAATTAGACTTGGAAATGCACAATAGCGTGTGTGTGAAGTTATTCTGAATGACCCTATGTGCACCTTGAACATTATATACCCTTTTAGGGATAGATTTCAAATAGCTCTGATACAGCAGAAACCACTAAATTAGGAAATTGCTAAATTGGGAATTGTTTTTCAACCCAGAACAAAAAATGTGCTTTGACGGACACTAAATAACTTGCCCAGCCAGAACAGTACAGCGGTAACGACAGATTTAGCGGGATATAAATTTGAGGCCTAGTATTTAGGCGCTGGGTGACCGGTATGGATTTACTGACAGAATTAGACTGGGATATGGCCAAAAAATAACCACACTATTGCTGGTTAAATGCACTTGGTGTGACAGCTTGACAAACCACACTACTGAGGGTTAAATGCACTTGGTGACAGGCGCAGCTTGCCCCTGATGTAGTATATGGCCAAAAAATTAACAGACTATTGCTGGTTAAATGCATTTGGTGTGACAGCTTGACCAACCACACTACTGAGGGTTAAATGCACTTGGTGACGGGCTCAGCTTGCCCCTGATGTAGTATATGGCCAAAAAATAAACAGACTATTGTTGGTTAAATGCACTTGGTGTGACAGCTTCACCCTGATGTAGGCTTTAGCCAAAAAACAACCACACCATTGAGGGTTAAATGCACTTGGTGACAGGCGCAGCTTGCCCCTGATGTAGTATATGGCCAAAAAATGAACAGACTATTGCTGGTTAAATGCACTTGGTGTGACAGCTTGACCAACCACACTACTGAGGGTTAAATGCACTTGGTGACGGGCGCAGCTTGCCCCTGATGTAGTATATGGCCAAAAAATAAACAGACTATTGCTGGTTAAATGCACTTGGTGTGACAGCTTCACCCTGATGTAGGCTTTAGCCAAAAAACAACCACACCATTGAGGGTTAAATGCACTTGGTGACAGGCGCAGCTTGCCCCTGATGTAGTATATGGCCAAAAAATAAACAGACTATTGCTGGTTAAATGCACTTGGTGTGACAGCTTCACCCTGATGTAGGCTTTAGCCAAAAAACAACCACACCATTGAGGGTTAAATGCACTTGGTGACAGGCGCAGCTTGCCCCTGATGTAGTATATGGCCAAAAAATAAACAGACTATTGCTGATTAAATGCACTTGGTGTGACAGCTCCACCCTGATGTAGGCTTTAGCCAAAAAACAACCACACCATTGAGGGTTAAATGCACTTGGTCGCAGCTTGTGCTGGCGCACCACAAGACACAAAATGGCCGCCGATCACCCCAGAAAAAAGTGACTGACAAACGGTCTGGGCAGCCTAAAAACAGTGAGCAATTGAATTTCAGCAGCTCAATGATGCACAGCTGCAGATCGATCGATTAATCAAGTCCTTTGGAGGAGTTAATCTGCCTAATCTCGCCCTACTGTCGCAGCCGCAACCTCTCCCTACGCTAATCAGAGCAGAGTGACGGGCGGCGCTATGTGACTCCAGCTTAAATAGAGGCTGGGTCACATGGTGCTCTGGCCAATCACAGCCATGCCAATAGTAGGCATGGCTGTGACGGCCTCTTGGGGCAAGTAGTATGACGCTTGTTGATTGGCTGCTTTGCAGCCTTTCAAAAAGCGCCAAGAAAGCGTCACAAAAGCGCCAAGAAAGCGACGAGCACCGAACCCGAACCCGGACTTTTACGAAAATGTCCGGGTTCGGGTCCGTGTCACGGACACCCCAAAATTCGGGTTCGCTCATCCCTACTTGTATCGCCTTCTAAGTTCCTTAAAGCTTTTCTTTCCTCATGGCTCAGATTGTCTGGACCAAAGTACTTTATCTCCAATTTGTAAAGATCTTGGGTGACTACTGAAATGAAAGTGTCAATTGGTGTGGTGTCACTCGGGGGGCGGGTATGTAGATGGCATTACTTTGAAGTACCTCTCTACATATATATTGGGTTTCCTGTTGCCTGGCTTATGACCTAATCAGATATATGTATCCTCTTTTAACTGTTGGTCTTAATAAAATGCTATTATTTTTACTTTAAACGTTCTATTAGGCTGAGATTTTATAATTCATTATCGAACGTACATTGTCCAACGTGATTTTTTATTGTGTTTTGAAAATTGGCTTCTACCTCACATTTTTTTTTTTTTTTTGCCTTCCTCTAGATCAACTTGCAGGATAACAGGCTGAACGAGATGGACAGATGTCTTTTTTCGGCCTTATAAACTATGTTACTATGTTATTATTGCTGGCTTTATTTTTACTGGGGGCCTACTAGGAACATGGTTACTAGTATGGGAACTATGAGAGCATTATCACTTCTGAGGCAAAATGAGGGGCAATATTAATATTGGGGGCACTGTTATCACATAGTGCACTCTGGCAGAGAATGATTACTATTGGTGGGACATTTGGGAGGATTTTTACAGTTAGGCACAGTATCAGCTTAGCACAATTATTTTTGGAGGACACTGATTTCGGCACTATAAGTGTTAGGGGCAGAATTTTCTGGGCACAGTAAAAAATTTTAAAGGAACTGTGTGCCAATAATTATTGAAGGGGACATTATCTGTGTGGTGCTAGTATTTTCAGGGAACTGTTTCTGCAGTATAACATTGAGGAGCACAGTGAGCACACTATTGGGGAGGCAGAATTGGGTGTTAAGGAGGTGGGGAGAAGAGTGTAAAAGTAGGAAACTAAGATGTCTGTGTGCCAAACTCTGTAGAGAGTATTACCCTGTGTGTTTTGTAGCGCTGTATGTTTTCCAAATATGCCTTTTGTAGCGCTGTATGTTTTCCAAACATGCCCTGGAGGGAAGGGATTAGGTTGAGAATTTGGCATTGGAGGGAAGGGGCTCATTTTTCACCTCATGCTGCAAAAAGGGTAGGTGCACCCCTGGTGCTGGTTCTAACTTTGCTGGAAAGAGATTGCTATGTGCTATATGATGTCTGATAAAAAAAAATTACATTAGTCCTGGAATAACCCCTTTAAAGGGCATCTGTCAGTAGATTTGTACCTATGCGCTTACCAGCTGAAGGCATCTTTGTTGGTCCCATTTTCATATGTGTCCACTTTGCTGAGAAGAATTATGTCTGAGTATATGCAAATTATCCTCTAGCAGCAATGGTGGCTTTGCCAAGGCTCTGCTCTCTCTGCAACTGTCGCCCCCTCTGCACTATGATTGACAGGCAGTGTTAATATCATCATGCCTGCCCGGTACGTTCAATCAAAGTGGAGAGGTTGCGGCAGAGATAGCAGAGCCTCTAGGTATAATAGCAACACCCCTGGTGCTCCTAGAGGCTCATTTGCATATAGTTAAACATCTTCTTCATTTCTTTTTTTTTCTGCTTTTTGGTGGCTAATGCCTGCCAGTGTGTATACATGACACCTACTTTCTTCATCTTTCCTGTCTTCTGGTCTGAAAAATGGCTCATAGTTATTTGGAGAAATTTGCCCAAATTTAAATAAAAAATTTAATTTGGTTTCAACCCAAATGTTAGGAAAATTCTGACAGAATTCTATTAAAACCAAATCGATTTGTCTCTAATGATAATGTTTGTATAGTGAAAGATAAGCCAAAGTCTTCCATTAAGAAGATCCACATAATTCCAAGTTATTTAGAAGATGATTGTAGCTCTAGTGTCCAGCTAAGTGACTCATAGTCTGGGTCTTATCAATGGCCCATTCCATTAGCCTTCTAAGCACAAGAATATGCTCATAGTTTTAAATTATTTACTTATTGAATTAACCACTTCACCTTTAGCATTTCAGATTTGCATTTCCTGACCTGTTCTTGAAGTTGACTAGTAGAACATTGCCAAAACATGAAACATATAGATACCTGCATACAGCCTTCATTGAAAAGGGCAGTTAACCAACATTCATTTCATTAGTATACATTTTCATTAATGCAGTATCACATTATTCACAGTCCAAAGTTTGTGTGTGCTAATTATAATGTTCATCGGACCCTAAGAAATATATTTACAACCTCAGATGAGATATCTTCATAATGCATCCTTTAAAAATTAGATCAGTTTCACTGACCCTCTAGCTACTCGATGGAAATATTTGAACTGTATCACTCAAACAAATTATTCAGGCAATAGATTTTCTGACTACGGGGGAAATATGCCTAGGACAGCTGGGACAGTAATAACAAGCTCTAGGACATTGCCATCTTGAGCCACAGCTTTGGGGAAGGTTAGGATAGCTACATGTCCAAGCATCTGCTCTCCTAAATCACTATCACAATATCTTATCCTTTGCATACAACTACTGTAGCTCCAGTCATAAATATCTGATATGACAGCACACATCAACGTTCTTTGTGACTTGTTTTCTGATGATTGGGGGCCAGGAGCCAAATCTGTTTGCCTACAGTCAAAAAAGTGGATTGTGTCATTAGAGGGTGACAATTTGATTTTGATATAGTAAGTAAGTAAGTAAGTAAGTAAATATAACTGGTAACTGCTTTTACTTAAAGAACTAGTTGGATAACTTGGATATATATACAGTCCTAATAAAAAGTTTAAGACCACTTGAAAAATGGCAAAAAATCTTATTTTACATTGTTATAGCTTAACAAGGTTCCAAGTAGAGCTTCAACATGCAACAAGAAGAAATGAGACAAAACATTTTTTGAGCATTCAATTAATTGAAAATAAAGATTAAACTGAAACTGGCTGTTTTTCAGCTGATCCAAAGTTTGGGATTTATGTCTATGTACATTATATAACTATAACTTAAATATGTTTTAGCAAACAGGTAAAAAAAAAAAACTACATTTGTGTCAGTGTCCAAATATATATGGACCTAACTGTACACACACACACACACACATTAGAAAAAGTACCCTGCGCTGCCCTGGGATGCAGTGTCTGTCTGTTTGTGCTCATTGAACTTGTTCTCATTGGACAATTATCTTATTCGATTCTTATTTTCCTGTTTTGTTGTTTATGGGGAATCACCAGTAACCCTATATACCCCGGTAGTTACACACTGCTTGTTTCATTTTAACTTCCTATATGCCTAACAGCTAGAAGATGAATTCATAAGACTCTATGACAGAGTCTGTTGATAAAACAACATTGCCAGTATTATTACCAGGGGCATAGACATAAATTATTAAACTGGTGTAAATTAGAACCAGCTTAGTTGCCCATAGCAACCAATCAGATTCCACCTTTCATTTTTGACAGCTCCTTTGGAAAATAAAAGGTGGAATCTGATTGGTTGCTATGAACAAGTAAGCCAGTTCTACTTTACACCAGTTTGATAAATGGCCCAAAATGATTTTTACTTGATCCAACTCTGGAGCAGTCAATATATGTACAATTGTCCATGTGAAAAGCATGCAGAGTCCGATCAGGCTTGTGGACTGCAAAACACATACATACCGTACATTCATGTGCATGAGATCTTAATGAGTGGAATACAAACTTTTGCTCTATCAGCATATCCAGGGAGTACTTGGTTTTACTATTCAGGTAATTTTTACTGCGTCCAAAGGATACTAGTGAAGTCAGGATGATCAACTAGCAGTTGCCGCCTCTCTTCAAGAGTTATGATTGAAAGCTTTAATATGTGCCCAAACTGCAACCGTGGCTGGAGATCGCACACTACTGTTGGCCTAATGATGTCCAGCAAGGTCGGAACCTTTACAAAAACCTTCCCAGATACCAGATTCCTCTATATGCCAAACTTGGGGTGCCAATGTGAAGACATTAGAAGGAAGATGGAGACAGTGTAACTGTGGCTGGATATAGCGCCCTCCTGTAGCTCCTATTGTAGACTGGTGCCTTCAGGCAAGCTCAGGACCTTTATGAAAACCTTTCTGAACACTGTAGTTACCTAAGTCATAAATTTAGGATCAAACAGTTAAGGTGTTTGAATGCCTATAGAGACATTTGCTTTTACAGTGAAATCTACCTGCATGCTGTCTATTTATTGCAGGGTATTGTAGCTTTACCTCCTTCAGTGTGCCACTGATCTGAAACTGATTGCCTGTCCTAAGGATTGGCTGTTAATATGCTGATCCCAGTAAACTCTTTAAGCTCTGTATGTATGAAGATATTAGAAATAGTTCGGCTCAAGCATCGCTATGCTCGGCATATCGCGGAGTTCGGCCGAACACCGCGTGTGCTCGAGCGCGATGCTCGAGTCAGTGTATTTAAATCTAATTTAGCCTCTATTTCTATGCAGAAGATCGGTGTACAGTGAGGGAATCCCTCAGTATGAGACCGCTGCTTAGGAGTCCCTGTTCTGACTCCATATATAGCCATGTCCATATATGGGGTCAGTGTTTGGGGACACCCCAGTGTATTTAAATCTAATTTAAATACACTTTAATACAAAATACTAATTTAATACAAAATATACAATTTAGCCTATATTTCAGAAAAGTTTCTGCCAGGATTCGATCTCACAACCTTCTGTATTAGAGGCAAGGCACTTAACCCCTTAAGGACACAGCCTTATTTCACCTTAAGGACCAGGCCATTTTTTGCAATTCTGACCAGTGTCACTTTAAGTGGTGATAACTTTAAAACACTTTGACTTATCCAGGCCATTCTGAGATTATTTTTTCATCACATATTGTACTTCATGACAATGCTAAAATTGGGTCAAAAAAGTAAATTTTTTGCATAAAAAAATACCTATTTTACCAAAAAATGGGAAAAATTTGCAAATTTCAAAGTTTCAGTTTCTCTACTTCTGTAATACATAGTAATACCCCCAAAAATTGTGATGACTTAACATTCCCCATATGTCTACTTCATGTTTGAATTATTTTGGGAATGATATTTTATTTTTTGGGGATGTTACAAGGCTTAGAAGTTTAGAAGCAAATCTTGAAATTTTTCAGAAATTTTGAAAAACCCAATTTTTAGGGACCACTACAGGTCTGAAGTCACTTTGCGAGGCTTACATAATAGAAACCGCCCAAAAATGACCGCATTCTATAAACTACACCCCTCAAGGTATTCAAAACTGATTTTACAAACTTCGTTAACCCTTTAGGTGTTGCACAAGAGTTATTGGCAAATGGGGATGAAATTTGAGAATTTCATTTTTTTGCCTAATTCTCCATTTTAACCCATTTTTTCCACTAACAAAGCAAGGGTTAACAGCCAAACAAGAGTGTATCTTTATTGCCCTGACTCTGCCGCTTACAGAAACACCCCATATATGGCCGTAAACTACTGTACGGCCACACAGCGGGGCGTAGAGTGAAAGGTGCGCCGTATGGTTTTTGGAAGCCAGATTTTGCTGGACTGTTTTTTGGACACCATGTCCCATTTGAAGCCCCCTGATACACCCTTAGAGTAGAAATTCCATAAAAGTGACCCCATCTAAAAAACTACACCCCTCAAAGTATTCAAAACTGATTTTATAAACTTTGTTAACCCTTTAGGTGTTGCATAAGATTTAATGGAAAATAGAGATACAATTTCAAAATTTAACTTTTTTGGCAGATTTTCCATTTTAATATTTTTTTTACAGTTACAAAGCAAGGGTTAACAGCCAAACAAAACTCATTATTTATGGCCCTGATTCTGTAGTTTACTGAAACACCCCATATGTGGTCGTAAACCGCTGTATGGGAACACGGCAGGGCGCAGAAGGAAAGGAATGCCATACGGTTTTTGGAAGGCAGATTTTGCTGGACTGTTTTTTTGACACCATGTCCCATTTGAAGCCCCCCTGATGCACCCCTAGAGTAGAAACTCCAAAAAAGTGACCCCATTTTAGAAACTACAGGATAGGGTGGCAGTTTTGTTGGTACTAGTTTAGGGTACATATGATTTTTGGTTACTCTATATTACACTTTTTGTGCGGCAAGGTAACAAGAAAATAGCTTTTTTGGCCCTTTTTTTTGTTATTTACAACATTCATCTGACAGGTTAGATCATGTGGTAATTTTATAGAGCAGGTTGTCACGGACGCGGCGATACCTAATATGTATACAATTTTTTTTATTTATGTAAGTTTTATACAATAAATGTTTTAGTGTCTCCATAGTCTAAGAGCCATAGTTTTTTCAGTTTTTTGGCGATTATCTTGAGTAGGGTCTCATTTTTTGCAAGATGAGATGACGGTTTGATTGGCACTATTTTGGGGTGCATATGACTTTTTGATCTCTTGCTATTACACTTTTTGTGACGTAAGATGGCAAAAAATGGCTTTTTTTACACCGTTTTTATTTATTTATTTTTTACGGTGGTCATCTGAAGGGTTAGGTCATGTGATATTTTTATAGAGCCGGTTGATACGGACGCGGCGATACCTAATATGTATACTTTATTTTTATTTATGTAAGTTGTGCACAATGATTTCATTTTTCAAACAAAAAAAATCATGTTTTAGTGTTTCCATAGTCTAAGAGTCATAGTTTTTTCAGTTTTTGGGCGATTATCTTGAGTAGGGTCTCATTTTTTGTGGGATGAGATGATGGTTTGATTGGTACTATTTTGGCGTACATGCGACTTTTTTGATCACTTTTATTACCTTTTTTGGGAAGTAAGGTGGGCAAAATTTCAATTTTCTCATAGTTTTTATTTTTTTATTTTTATGGCGTTCACCATGCTGGGAAAGTAACATGACCGTTTTATAGATCAGGTCGTTACGGACGCGGCGATACCTAATATGTGTAGTGTATTTTTATTTTATTTTTTTATTCAGTGATAAATGTTTTTTTTATCTTAACTTTTTTCACTTTTTCTTACATTTTTATGACCCAGACCCACTTGGTTCTTGAAGATCCAATGGGTCTGATGTCTGCATAATACAGTACAGAATCCTATATAGGGTTCTGTACTGTATTTTACTTACACTGAACAGATCTATGCTTTTAGCATAGATCTGTTCAGCACCATGGACAGCAGGACGCCTGACCAGGTATGGAAAGGGTTAAACGGCTGACATCTGCGCAGATGTCAGCCGTTTATACCAGGGTGTCAGCAATGTGCTGGCATCCTGATATAACCCACTAGAAGCCAATGAATTTTCAAGGGGAGGCGGGCGGGGGATCGTGATCGTGATCCCGCAACGCCCCCACCGCCTACGACACCCCCCCCGCACCACCCGCCGGCATCAAATCGTGCAGGGGTGTGGGGGGGGGTGAAAAATCTTGATTTTAGGCACTCTAAAGTTTCTGATCAGAAACTGCAAAAAGCGCAGCAAACCGCAGGTCTGAATTGACCTGCGGTTTGCTGCGATCGCCGACACGGGGGGGGGTCACATGACCCCCCTGCCGTTGTGACAGGATGCCGGCATCCTGTTCAGATTAACCCCTGGGGCGCCGGAATGCCTATTTAAAGTTAAGACGTACTGGTACCTCCTGTGTCCTTAAGGACTCGGGAAACAGGGCGTACCGGTACGCCCTGTGTCCTTAAGGGGTTAACCACGCAGCTATAATAGCTGCATAGCCAGTTACTAAAAAAATAAATAAAAATAAATATGAGACTTCTACTGAGACCTATACAGTAGAGACCTATATAGTAAAATCTCATTGTGAGAGGTACATACCGTATGGGAATAAAAGGTTAAGGGACGAAAAGATATCAATGTGGATAAATAGAATTGTAAAGAAAGAAAGAAATGATAAAAAAAAGCATATAAATCACTAAAACAGGAGGGTAGCACGGGAGCACTAAAAAACTATAAGGAAATAAATAGAACATGCAAAAAACTAATAAAAGCGGCCAAACTAGAGACCGAAAGATTAATTGCCAAAGAGAGCTAACCCTAAAATGTTCTTCAATTATATAAATGTTAAAAAGTATAAATCTGAAGGTGTCGGCCCTTTAAAGAGTAATGAGGGGGGAGTCGCAGAGAACGACGAGGAGAAAGCAAAGCTGTTAAATATTTTTTTCTCCAATGTATTCATTGAGGAAAATAAACTGTCAGATGAAATGCAGAATGTAAAAATAAATTCCCCTTTAAAAGTGTCCTGTCTGACCCAGGAAGAAGTACATCAGCGACTTAAAAAGATTAAAGTAGACAAATCGCCAGGACCTAGATGGCATACACCCCCGTATCCTAAGGGAATTAAGTAATGTCATAGCCAGACCCTTATTTCTGATATTTTTGGACTCTATACTAACAGGGAATATCCCACAGGATTGGCGCATGGCAAATGTGGTGCCAATATTCAGAAAGGGTCCAAAAACAGAGCCTGGAAACTATAGGCCAGTAAGTTTAACATCTGTTGTGGGTAAACTAGTTTGAAGGTTTTCTGAGAGATGCTATCTTAGAGCATCTCAACGGAAATAAGCAAATAACGCCATATCAGCATGGCTTCGTGAGGGATCGGTCATACCAAACTAATTTAATCAGTTTCTATGAGGAGGTAAGTTCTAGACTTGACTGCGGTGAATCAATGGATGTCGTATATCTGGACTTCTCCAAAGAATTTGACACTGTACCACATAAAAGGTTAGTATATAAAAAGAGAATGCTCAGACTGGGAGAAAACGTCTGTATGTGGGTAAGTAACTGGCTCGATGATAGAAAACAGAGGGTGGTTATTAACAGTACACACTCAGATTGGGTCACTGTCACTAGTGGGTCCTATTCTCTTCAATATATTTAGATATTTGTAGAAGGCTTGCATAGTAAAGTATCAATTTTCTCAGATGACACTAAACTGTGTAAAGTAATTAACACTGAAGAGGACAGTATACTACTACAGAGGGATCTGGATAGATTGTAGGCTTGGGCAGATAAGTGGCAGATGAGGTTTAACACTGACAAATGTAAAGTTATGCACATGGGAAGGAATAATGCAAGTCACCCGTAAATACTAAATAGTAAAACACTCGGTAACACAGACATGGAAAAGAATCTAGGAATTTTAATAAACAGCAAACTAAGCTGGAAAAACCAGTGTCAGGCAGCTGCTTCCAAGGCCAATAAGATAATGGGTTGCATCAAAAGGGGCATAGATGCCTGTGATAAGAACATAGTCCTACCACTTTACAAATTGCTAGTACGACCACACATGGAGTACTGTGTACAGTTCTGGGCTCCTGTAAACAAGGCAGACATAGCAGAGCTGGAGAGGGTCCAGAGGAGGGCAACTAAAGTAATAACTGGAATTGGGCAACTACAGTACCCTGAAAGATTATAAAAATTAGGGTTATTCACGTTAGAAAAAAGACGATTGAGGGGAGATCTAATTATGTATAAATAAATCAGGGGTCAGTACAGAGATCTATTCCATCATCTATTTATCCCCAGGACTGTGACTGTGACGAGGGGACATCCTCTGCGTCTGGAGGAAAGAAGGTTTGTACACAAACATAGAAAAGGATTCTTTACGGTAAGATCAGTGAGACTATGGAACTCTCTGCCTGAGGAGGTGGTGATGGTGAGTACAATAAAGGAATTCAAGAGGGGCCTAGATGTATTTCTGGAGCGTAATAATATTACAGGCTAAAGCTACTAAAGAGGGGTCGTTGATCCAGGGAGTTATTCTGATTGCCTGATTGGAGTCGGGAAGGAATTTTTTATTCCCCTAAAGTGGGGAAAATTGGCTTCTACCTCACAGGGTTTTTTGTTTGCCTTCCTCTGGATCAACTTGGAGGATAACAGGCCAAACTGAATGGAGAAATGTATTTTTTTGGCCTTATGTACTATATTACTATGTTACTATATAGCTGCATAGCCAGTTGCTTAAAAAAAATATATATATGAGACTTCTACTGTATAGGTCTCAGTAGAAGTACAGTACAGTAGAAGTCTAATTTTATTTTATTTATTTATTTTTTTGGGTAACTTGCTATGCAGCTATTATAGTTGAGTGGTTAAGTGCTTTGCCTCTAATACAGAAAGTCATGAGTTTGAATCCTGGCAGAAACTTTACTGAAATATAGGTTAATTTAGATTTAAATACACTGGGGTGTCCCCAAGCACTACTGACTCCATATATGGACATAGCTAGGAGCAGGGACTCCTAAGCAGAACTAGAGTCCCAACACCCTCTTCTCTTCAGAGCAGCGGGTGCCTGGGGTTCTTCCATTTACTTCCATTGTGCTTGGGTGCTCAGTAGAACACCCAAGCATCAAGAAGTGTTCTACTCGAGCACACAAGCACTTTGGTGCTCGATCAACACTAATTGGGAACTTTATAAAGAAATATTTCTCACCACTGAATTTTAGACCTAAAAAGAAAACAATGTTAAAAGGTCGACACCAGCTTTATCATGGCCCAATTCAGTTCAGAAACTCTCCTGTTCTTGAGATGGGTAGGAGATCCAGCTTCTGTCTTTCTGTGATATCTCTTCTATAATATATTGAATGGATTGTGACTAAAATAAATTATGTTATGTAGAATGCACAATAATAACAATTGAAAACATATGTAAAGTAGACTTCATTTACTTGTCAACTTACTAGTAAAAGAAATGCTTACTAAGCTTTTATGCTGAGGCTATGTCATTTCTGTGCTTCCCATCTTAGCCCCTGTCCAATTCTCAGAGCTTCCCAATTTCACAGAAATGCAGGGCATGTATCACTGCCATGAATCTAGATATGATTAATCTCCTGGATTCCCACAGATATGTTGGATGACATACCAAGAATTGGCAGCTTGTTTTCTAAAAGTTATTTCACTGCTAGGCTGCTGTACATTAAACATTTACACGGTCATTGGCTATGAGTGTTAAATTATTCAAAACATTTTCTAAGCGTTTCCACAGAAGTAATGGAGCAAATGGTGTAAGCTGCAAAAGATCTATTTAAAGCAGTATTGGAAGAGGAAATCCGTAGCATGAAGGTTGTGCCTAAGTCATTTCATATTCTTTTTGCATTCTACAAATTAGTTGAGGTGAATTTCACATATAATCTCTTAGCAACAAGACACTGGCTTTTAAATAGAATATGTAATTCTTTTCTCAGACATCCCACAATCCTCAGCTATAAACAAGGCAATCACAAAGTGTAACCTTCTCCACAAAAGAAGCAACATTTCATTTTAATTTCAATAATTCATAAAGAGATTGTTTAGAATTGTTAATTGTTACACCAAGACTTCGAATATTCTGACCATTATATCTGTTCAGTGTTAGTGCATATTTTATTGGAGAGCTTTGATATCCAAATTAGGTTCTATTGCTCAAGATTGGTCACGCCCTTAGATCTCCCTTTAAATGAACAAGCAGCAAATGAGTAACTGACTAATGCTACCTGTGAAGAATATGGGGAAATATTATTTGATGCCTGCCAATTTCCTGTCATGTTGATTGGCATCTTGCATAGGAAACCGGCTCCACAGGTGGCTCAGCCTCAAAGTGGTAACATTTCACATCTCTTTCTGACAGGACAACCCCTTACTGGGGTCCTGATCAATTGTATCAAAGAACCCACCCCTGGCAGTTTGGAACCATGAGTTCATAAGGTATTATGAAATTACCGCACATCTTAGCCATATACCGGTTACATGTTCAAGACCCAGAGAGCGAGTTAAACGCTCCCCTCGCTGGTAGGAACCAGGGAAGGGGAGATATATGCTATATATGCTACCTGGACTGGTTTCTGGTCTGATAGAATCCAGTTAACAGACTGGGCTTATATCTAATAAGGAACTGGTGGCAGTCTACTAGGCTGACAGGGCTCTGTTTCACAGTGAAAGGGCTCTCTCAGCCTGTCAGGTTTGTGAGCGAGTGTTGTGTCACGCCTGTGGCCTCATGGGCCACCCTCCCTCCGTGTGCCTCCCTGAGACTGTGTTGACAGGGAGTGTCTGTGCAAAACTGTGCCAAGCTGACCTTACATACTCCCAGGGAGAGCGGAACATCAGATCTTGGAGCAAGTGAAGAAGCCGTACTGCGTGGTCCTGATGTAGTAGTGATGTCACAGTACCATAAAGCTATTGATAGTGATGTTACTGTTCTCACATTCTCTGTCACTTTGCCCACAGCCAGGTCTCTCCATAGTGGTAACTAGAACTGACTTGGCCCCACAGCAAATTTTTAATGGGGTCCCCTCACCTCAGCAACCCCACACCCCTCCAGTGCCACCCTCACTCCTGCAGCTAGTCAAAATAGGTCTCTCAGACAGACCAGGCAGCCGCTTTGTCCGTTTCCTACACATGTATATGGTTTGTCATTTTCACTGTATATTCTGGCTCTGTATATAATGTAATTGTATAATAATAATTTGCTTCAGTCCGCCTTCCTAATGGGCTCTGAGTTCAGGCCCTGTAGCAGACGCTTACATTAATAGCTACAGTATGCCCCTGGAGGTCCTCTGTTTACTGTAATATAGCCAATAGAAATAGCTTCCTGGCCTTATTGTCAGGAAAGGACCAGTGTCTCTGAAGTGGCATGACAATATAGCTGAGAAAACGCCTTCTGAATTGGAAATAGGAAATGCCTACATTGCTAGAAGGAATAGAATACTAATTCTGTAGAGAGTCTTCCCCAAGAAGCAGATTAGGAGCAACACCTACTGGAAGGACAAAAATAAATAAAAATAAAGGGTATTAACAGCCTTTATGGAATTTGGTATAAAAATAATGAGTTGGATAACCCTTTTAAAATAAAGATATTAAAGAAGTGTAGGTTGACATTTCAGGTGAATTTTCAGGATATGCTGTCATGCGTGTACATGAAAAATAAAAATAAATAAAATATCCACCATTTTCACCATGTTCCCTCTCTGCAGGCTACATATCTAATTGTCAGTTTTCCTTGACCTGGTGGATGGAAACTAGTTGCTATTATGTCTCCTATGGACATCATATATAGAGAAAAGAAGATCTTGTTCCTCTACCTTTATGTAGCACACCCTGAATCTTTTCACTTTGTTAGCACTAATTTGCAGTAAACAAATGATCACATGACCAACATTGATAAGTGATTTATTATAATGCTATGTTGTGCATTTATCAGATGTAAAGTTATTTTGGAGATGTGACATTGTGTCTACAGTCACTCAGATAAATGTCAAAAATAAGAAATGAGATTAACGATTTACATTTGATGCTCTGAAAGGCAAGGAGCTTGATGCACACTCTAGCAATATGTGTAATCTCTGCATCTATCATACTTGTCAGAGGCCTTCAAATAGTCAGCACATTTCCACTTCATGGAATTTGTCAGCATTTTAGGACTTGTAACTGAGCTTCTTATTGTAATGGAGCACTTTACACTAGGACAATGATAACAGCATTTATTCTTCAATTTTCTTAAGGAAGATGTTTTATCCCTCAGAAACATATACTAGTTTTTGCTAGCTATATAAAAGCTATAGATTGGCAGCTAAGTAACTGCCTTGGATGCTGGTCTGCTCATCTGCTATACGTTACCACTCAAACATGATTTTTTTTTAAGAGGAAAAAAAAGAATGCAACTTCTGCCAGAATGTAGGCTCAATAAACACAAATGTGTGAATAATGAAATCAAGTCACCTTTTATATTCTACTACAAACTTTTGGAGCTTAAAAGTAATGCCACCCTTGCTTGTAAGCACATGAAGTCTACTGCTGAACCTTTGAGGCAAATTTTTGTCATAATGTGGGCCCTCTGAATGATCCCTTGGTACTTTAGTAGGCCAGCCCTAACCAGACTTTCAGCTCTTTTTGCTCCTATCAGGCTATTTAACTTGTCTACTTTCCCATTTCCTCTTTAGCAACCTGACATCTACCATAAAGAGGATTAAGGAGGAAGGGAGACCATTTATGAATTGCTTCCCCTATTTGTAACCAACAAATAATACTTTTTTTGAGAGATCAGTGAAGACTGGATAGTTTGGCTATAGGATCACATTATTTTTATGTGCTGTATACTCCTTGCAGGAGGCCTTGTTTTTTCTTCTTCTGATCCTGACAATGCTTTGTACTTTATTGTGTGACCATACATATCCTTAAAAAAGCATCATGGTTGCACACATTCGCCAAACTGTCAACTTTAACCTCAGCACCATAATGTTAACTTTTTATATTATTTGTAATTAAGGTGTCACTTTATGGCACTCTACCCTACCTTCCTAGATCTATGACATATGATAAATCTGCAGATGGTCACCACAGCCTCTGGAGAGTGAAATGTGTCATCATTGAGAAATTGTTTATATTTTTCCTTACAAATGCAAGGACTGGAATAAACAAAAAAAAATACAAAAAACTGCTTTGATGGTAGACGTAGTGGAATAACATCCTCACAGTCAGATACTTGAGGTTAAATTAGTTCACTAAAAAAATAAGAAATTAGAAGCAAAAGCAGCAATAAATTAATATTTTTTTTATTTTTCATTGAGGGTTGCATTGCCAGTCAGGCTACTAGTCTACAGTGATAGATATAAAACCTTTTTTTCTAATGATCACAAATCAGTCTTGTAGACCATATTCCTTTTGTCAGTACAAGTAGTGAAGACATCTAAAAACAAAGGTCCTATAGCTCAAAATCTAAGATTTATAGTTAAAAACACTTCCATGTCCAATGGTTTTGGAGCCAGTTTTGGTTCTTGAGCTCCTTGACTGTGACCAGTTGGCAACAGGGTAAGAACAGTACCAATATTAATTCACACATGCACAACAACCATATAATTGCCTCTTTGGTGCCCTTTGTCAGGGTTGCATGACTAGTAAGCACTGTAAACTCTGTCATTTTGCATATAAACGAGTTATCCAGAACATCTACAAATTTGACATTTGTAGTTAAAATATATTTCTCCCAGAGTGAAAAATATGCATTCTAAAAATGTTCAGGCTTTAATTTAATTAGGTTACTACAGACATGGTGACAGGATTGCTCCAGGTTAATAAACAAATTTAGACTTCACAGTAAGTAATGGGAGCAAATTTTTATGATTGTGTTGCCAGTTGTTCCATGTCATGAACTATACATATTGTATATTGATGCAAGCATGACCTCTCACGAAGCTCTCAATTGGATTGTTTATAACAGGCGCCTCAGGCAGGTATAAGTAAGTTACAGCTGTGTTATGTATATTTTAAGATTAATGAGCAAATTCTAAACTTTTATATTAACTGCAAAGTATTTGATATTAAAGAAACAATTAAATGCATGAAACCTTTCCATCATGTCCAAGTCTGAAGCACAGCAAAAACTAATCCAGCTTCCACACCAGCAACATAACAGTATAAGGTTAAAAATAAACCAAATATCGTGTCACATTATGTCACGACCGCTATCCCAGCAGCAGTCGTGCCGTACCAGACGGAGGGGAAGGGGGACCCTTATCTATGGATGGGAGATAGAACGGCCACCCCTGACTAACCCTAAGCTGGCACCTGTCTGCCCTGATACCCTAGACGGGGTGTGAACCCGTGCGGCGAGCAGGATGCCTAAACCCTCAGTCACCCTAGCAAGACTAGACTGGGGAAAGGCAGATGGGAGCACTAGTCACCATCACTCATGTCTAGGAGAACAACAGGGGAAGACAGCAACAAACAAACAATCTATAACAGAGAATAGACTTATCCAGTCACGAGCAGAGAAGGTGATCCCAATAACGACAGTCCACGCCAGACAAGAGCTCCACAGCAATACCATCAAACGATCTCCTTCAAAGGTCAGAATAACACTGGAAGTAAGGACTATATCTGGCAATGACTGCAAGTGAAACTGAAACTAATATAGTAGCTGGGAGTGGCAGACAGGACTCACCTGAGAAGGATGCCTACAAACTCCCAGTCAGGACAAAAAGGTTCACAAGGCAAAACCCTGATGACATACCCTGAACCACAGAGCAAACTCACAAGCTATTGCGAGTAGCAAGTCGCTGCGACCTTCTCCTCCCAGACCTGTCTGGATCAGTCACAGTCGTGACAGTACCCCCCTTTCTACGAGGGGCCACCGGACCCTCAAGACCAGGCCTCTCCGGATGGGACCTATGAAAAGCCCGAATGAGTCTGTCCGCCTTTATCTCTGATGCTGGCACCCACATTCTCTCTTCGGAACCATAACCTTTCCAGTGCACCAGGTACTGAAGAGAGCGGCGAACATATCGTGAATCAACAATCTTTTCTACCTGAAACTCCAGACTGCCATCAACAACCACCGGTGGAGGCGGTAATGGCAATGGTTCAGGAGGTTCTACATATCTCTTAAGCAGAGATCTGTGGAAGACATTATGGATCCTTAGAGTCTGAGGTAGCTCCAGACGAAAAGCCACCAGTTAATGATCTTAATTACCCTATAAGGACCAATAAATCTCGGACCTAATTTCCACGAGGGAACCTTCAACTTGATATTTCTGGTAGACAACCACACCAAGTCATTCACCCCAAGGTCCGGACCTTCAGAGCGTTTCTTATCAGCCACACGTTTGTATCTACCACAAATTCTCTTCAAACTTTCTTGCACACTCTGCCACACTGATGAAAGTGAAGACGCAAATCGTTCCTCCTCGGGAATCCCAGACGGCCCCCCCTCACTAAACGTACAAAACTGAGGATGGAAACCATACGCACCAAAAAATTGTGACTTATCGGTGGATTCTTGACGACGATTATTAATGGCAAACTCAGCTAATGGTAAATAAGATGACCACTCCTCCTGATTTTCTGAAACAAAGCATCTCAAATATGTCTCTAGTAGAGTTGAGCGAACACCTGGATGTTCGGGTTCGAGAAGTTCGGCCGAACTTCCCGGAAATGTTCGGGTTCGGGATCCGAACCCGATCTGAACTTCGTCCCGAACCCCATTGAAGTCAATGGGGACCCGAACTTTTCGGCACTAAAAAGCCTGTAAAACAGCCCAGGAAAGGGCTAGAGGGCTGCAAAAGGCAGCAACATGTAGGTAAATCCCCTGCAAACAAATGTGGATAGGGAAATGAATTAAAATAAAAATTAAATAAATAAAAATTAACCAAAATCAATTGGAGAGAGGTCCCATAGCAGAGAATCTGGCTTCCCGTCACCCACCACTGGAACAGTCCATTCTCAGATATTTAGGCCCCGGAACCCAGGCAGAGGAGAGAGGTCCCGTAACAGAGAATCTGGCTTCATGTCAGCAGAGAATTAGTCTGCATGTCATAGCAGAGAATGAGGCTTCACGTCAGCCACCACTGCAACAGTCCATTGGCATATATTTAGGCCCAGCACACAGGCAGAGGAGAGAGGTCCCGTAACAGACAATCTGGCTTCATGTCAGCAGAGAATCAGTCTTCATGTCATAGCAGAGAATCAAGCTTCACGTCAGCCACCACTGCAACAGTCCATTGGCATATATTTAGGCCCAGCACCCAGGCAGAGGAGAGAGGTCCCGTAACAGACAATCTGGCTTCATGTCAGCAGAGAATTAGTCTGCATGTCATAGCAGAGAATGAGGCTTCACGTCAGCCACCACTGCAACAGTCCATTGGCATGTATTTAGGCCCAGCACACAGGCAGAGGAGAGAGGTCCCGTAACAGACAATCTGGCTTCATGTCAGCAGAGAATTAGTCTGCATGTCATAGCAGAGAATGAGGCTTCACGTCAGCCACCACTGCAACAGTCCATTGGCATATATTTAGGCCCAGCACACAGGCAGAGGAGAGAGGTCCCGTAACAGACAATCTGGCTTCATGTCAGCAGAGAATCAGTCTGCATGTCATAGCAGAGAATCAGGCTTCACGTCACCCACCACTGCAACAGTCCATTGTCATAAATTTAGGCCCAGCACCCAGGCAGAGGAGAGAGGTCCCGTAACAGACAATCTGGCTTCATGTCAGCAGAGAATCAGTCTGCATGTCATAGCAGAGAATCAGGCTTCACGTCACCCAACATTGGAACAGTCCATTGGCATATATTTAGGCCCCGGCACCCAGACAGAGGAGAGGTTCATTCAACTTTGGGTAGCCTCGCAATATAATGGTAAAATGAAAATAAAAATAGGATTGAATGAGGAAGTGCCCTGGAGTCCAATAATATATGGTTAAGGGGAGGTAGTTAATGTCTAATCTGGACAAGGGACGGACAGATCCTGTGGGATCCATGCCTGGTTCATTTTTATGAACGTCAGCTTGTCCACATTGGCTGTAGACAGGCGGCTGCGTTTGTCTGTAATGACGCCCCCTGCCGTGCTGAATACACGTTCAGACAAAACGCTGGCCGCCGGGCAGGCCAGCACCTCCAAGGCATAAAAGGCTAGCTCTGGCCACGTGGACAATTTAGAGACCCAGAAGTTGAATGGGGCCGAACCATCAGTCAGTACGTGGAGGGGTGTGCACATGTACTGTTCCACCATGTTAGTGAAATGTTGCCTCCTGCTAACACGTTGCGTATCAGGTGGTGGTGCAGTTAGCTGTGGCGTGTTGACAAAAGTTTTCCACATCTCTGCCATGCTAACCCTGCCCTCAAAGGAGCTGGCATTGACACAGCTGCCTTGGCGACCTCTTGCTCCTCCTCTGCCTTGGCCTTGGGCTTCCACTTGTTCCCCTGTGACATTTGGGAATGCTCTCAGTAGCGCGTCTACCAACGTGCGCTTGTACTCGCGCATCTTCCTATCACGCTCCAGTGCAGGAAGTAAGGTGGGCACATTGTCTTTGTAGCGTGGATCCAGCAGGGTGGCAACCCAGTAGTCCGCACAGGTTAAAATGTGGGCAACTCTGCTGTCGTTGCGCAGGCACTGCAGCATGTAGTCGCTCATGTGTGCCAGGCTGCCCAGGGGTAAGGACAAGCTGTCCTCTGTGGGAGGCGTATCGTCATCGTCCTGCCTTTCCCCCCAGCCACGCACCAGTGATGGACCCGAGCTGCGTTGGGTGCCACCCCGCTGTGACCATGCTTCATCCTCATCCTCCTCCACCTCCTCCTCATCCTCGTCCTCCTCGTCCTCCAGTAGTGGGCCCTGGCTGGCCACATTTGTACCTGGCCTCTGCTGTTGCCAAAAACCTCCCTCTGAGTCACTTCGAAGAGACTGGCCTGAAAGTGCTAAAAATGACCCCTCTTCCTCCTCCTCCTCCTCCTCCTCCTGGGCCACCTCCTCTTGCATCATCGCCCTAAGTGTTTTCTCAAGGAGACATAGAAGTGGTATTGTAACGCTGATAACGGCGTCATCGCCACTGGCCATGTTGGTGGAGTACTCGAAACAGCGCAACAGGGCACACAGGTCTCGCATGGAGGCCCAGTCATTGGTGGTGAAGTGGTGCTGTTCTGTAGTGCGACTGACCCGTGCGTGCTGCAGCTGAAACTCCACTATGGCCTGCTGCTGCTCGCACAGTCTGTCCAGCATGTGCAAGGTGGAGTTCCACCTGGTGGGCATGTCGCATATGAGGCGGTGAGCGGGAAGGCCGAAGTTACGCTGTAGCGCAGACAGGCGAGCAGCAGCAGGATGTGAACGCCGGAAGCGCGAACAGACGGCCCGCACTTTATGCAGCAGCTCTGACATGTCGGGGTAGTTGTGTATGAACTTCTGCACCACCAAATTCAGCACATGCGCCAAGCAAGGGATGTGCGTCAAATTGGCTAGTCCCAGAGCTGCAACGAGATTTCGCCCATTATCACACACCACCAGGCCGGGCTTGAGGCTCACCGGCAGCAACCACTCGTCGGTCTGTTGTTCTATACCCCGCCACAACTCCTGTGCGGTGTGGGGCCTGTCCCCCAAACATATGAGTTTCAGAATGGCCTGCTGACGTTTACCCCGGGCTGTGCTGAAGTTGGTGGTGAAGGTGTGTGGCTGACTGGATGAGCAGGTGGAAGAAGAGGAGGAGGAAGCCGAGAAGGAGGAGGTGGCAACAGGAGGCAAAGAATGTTGCCCTGCGATCCTTGGCGGCGGAAGGACATGCGCCAAACAGCTCTCCGCCTGGGGCCCAGCTGCCACTACATTTACCCAGTGTGCAGTTAGGGAGATATAGCGTCCCTGGCCATGCTTAATGGTCCACGTATCTGTGGTTAGGTGGACCTTGCTACAGATGGCGTTGCGCAGTGCACACTTGATTTTATCGGATACTTGGTTGTGCAGGGAAGGCACGGCTCTCTTGGAGAAGTAGTGGCGGCTGGGAACAACATACTGTGGGACAGCAAGCGACATGAGCTGTTTGAAGCTGTCTGTGTCCACCAGCCTAAATGACAGCATTTCATAGGCCAGTAGTTTAGAAATGCTGGCATTCAGGGCCAGGGATCGAGGGTGGCTAGGTGGGAATTTACGCTTTCTCTCAAATGTTTGTGAGATGGAGAGCTGAACGCTGCCGTGTGACATGGTTGAGACGCTTGGTGACGGAGGTGGTGGTGGTGGTGTTGGTGGTACATCCCCTGTTTGCTGGGCGGCAGGTGCCAACGTTCCTCCAGAGGCGGAGGAAGAGGCCGAGGCGGCAGCAGCAGAAGAGGCCGAGGCGGCAGCAGCAGAAGAGGTAGCAGGGGGAGCCTGAATGACTTCCTTGGTTTTAAGGTGTTTACTCCACTGCAGTTCATGCTTTGCATGCAGGTGCCTGGTCATGCAGGTTGTGCTCAGGTTCAGAACGTTAATGCCTCGCTTCAGGCTCTGATGGCACAGCGTGCAAACCACTCGGGTCTTGTCGTCAGCACATTGTTTGAAGAAGTGCCATGCCAGGGAACTCCTTGAAGCTGCCTTTGGGGTGCTCGGTCCCAGATGGCGGCGGTCAGTAGCAGGCGGAGTCTCTTGGCGGCGGGTGTTCTGCTTTTGCCCACTGCTCCCTCTTTTGCTACGCTGTTGGCTCGGTCTCACCACTGCCTCTTCCTCCGAACTGTGAAAGTCAGTGGCACGACCTTCATTCCATGTGGGGTCTAGGACCTCATCGTCCCCTGCATCGTCTTCCACCCAGTCTTGATCCCTGACCTCCTGTTCAGTCTGCACACTGCAGAAAGACGCAGCAGTTGGCACCTGTGTTTCGTCATCATCAGAGACATGCTGAGGTGGTATTCCCATGTCCTCATCATCAGGAAACATAAGTGGTTGTGCGTCAGTGCATTCTATGTCTTTCACCGCTGGGGAAGGGCTAGGTGGATGCCCTTGGGAAACCCTGCCAGCGGAGTCTTCAAACAGCATAAGAGACTGCTGCATAACTTGAGGCTGAGACAGTTTCCCTGGTATGCATGGGGGTGATGTGACAGACTGATGGGGTTGGTTTTCAGGCGCCATCTGTGCGCTTTCTGCAGAAGACTGGGTGGGAGATAATGTGAACGTGCTGGATCCACTGTCGGCCACCCAATTGACTAATGCCTGTACCTGCTCAGGCCTTACCATCCTTAGAACGGCATTGGGCCCCACCATATATCTCTGTAAATTCTGGCGGCTACTGGGACCTGAGGTAGTTGGTACACTAGGACGTGTGGATGTGGCAGAACGGCCACGTCCTCTCCCAGCACCAGAGGGTCCACTAACACCACCACGACCATGTCCACGTCCGCGTCCCTTACTAGATGTTTTTCTCATTGTTATGGTTCACCACAACAACAAATATATTATTTGGCCCAATGTATTGTATTCAAATTCAGCGGGATATAAATTTGAGGCCTAGTATTTAGGCGCTGGGTGACCGGTATGGATTTAGTGACAGAATTAGACTTGGAAATGCACAGAAGCGTGTGTGTGAAGTTATTCTGAATGACCCTATGTGCACCTTGAATATTATATACCCTTTTAGGGATAGATTTCAAATAGCTCTGATATAGCAGAAACCACTAAATTATGAAATTGCTAAATTGGGAATTGTATTTCAACCCAGAACAAAAAATGTGCTTTGACGGACATTAAATAACTTTCCCAGCCACAACAGGACAGCGGTAACGAGAGATTTAGCGGGATATAAATTTGAGGCTTAGTATTTAGGCGCTGGGTGACAGGTATGGGTTTAGTGACAGAATTAGACTTGGAAATGCACAGTAGCGGGTGTGTGAAGTTATTCTGAATGACCCTATGTGCACCTTCAATATGATCTACCCTTTTAGGGATAGATTTCAAATAGCTCTGATACAGCAGAAACCACTAAATTTTTAAATTGCTAAATTGGGAATTGTATTTCAACCCAGAACAAAAAATGTGCTTTGACGGACACTAAATAACTTTCCCAGCCACAACAGGACAGCGGTAACGAGAGATTTAGCGGGATATAAATTTGAGGCCTAGTATTTAGGCGCTGGGTGACCGGTATGGATTTAGTGACAGAATTAGACTGGGATATGCACAGTAGCGTGTGTGTGTGAAGTTATTCTGAATGACCCTATGTGCACCTTGAATATTATATACCCTTTTAGGGATAGATTTCAAATAGCTCTGATACAGCAGAAACCACTAAATCTTTAAAATTGCTAAATTGGGAATTGTATTTCAACCCAGAACAAAAAATGTGCTTTGACGGACACTAAATAACTTTCCCAGCCACAACAGGACAGCGGTAACGAGAGATTTAGCGGGATATAAATTTGAGGCCTAGTATTTAGGCGCTGGGTGACAGGTATGGGTTTAGTGACAGAATTAGACTTGGAAATGCACAGTAGCGGGTGTGTGAAGTTATTCTGAATGACCCTATGTGCACCTTCAATATGATCTACCCTTTTAGGGATAGATTTCAAATAGCTCTGATACAGCAGAAACCACTAAATTTTTAAATTGCTAAATTGGGAATTGTATTTTAACCCAGAACAAAAAATGTGCTTTGACGGACACTAAATAACTTTCCCAGCCACAACAGGACAGCGGTAACGAGAGATTTAGCGGGATATAAATTTGAGGCCTAGTATTTAGGCGCTGGGTGACAGGTATGGGTTTAGTGACAGAATTAGACTTGGAAATGCACAGTAGCGTGTGTGTGAAGTTATTCTAAATGACCCTATGTGCACCTTCAATATGATCTACCCTTTTAGGGATAGATTTCAAATAGCTCTGATACAGCAGAAACCACTAAATTTTTAAATTGCTAAATTGGGAATTGTATTTCAACCCAGAACAAAAAATGTGCTTTGACGGACACTAAATAACTTTCCCAGCCACAACAGGACAGCGGTAACGAGAGATTTAGCGGGATATAAATTTGAGGCCTAGTATTTAGGCGCTGGGTGACAGGTATGGGTTTAGTGACAGAATTAGACTTGGAAATGCACAGTAGCGGGTGTGTGAAGTTATTCTGAATGACCCTATGTGCACCTTCAATATGATCTACCCTTTTAGGGATAGATTTCAAATAGCTCTGATACAGCAGAAACCACTAAATTCTTAAATTGCTAAATTAGGAATTGTATTTTAACCCAGAACAAAAAATGTGCTTTGACGGACACTAAATAACTTTCCCAGCCACAACAGGACAGCGGTAACGAGAGATTTAGCGGGATATAAATTTGAGGCCTAGTATTTAGGCGCTGGGTGACCGGTATGGATTTAGTGACAGAATTAGACTGGGATATGCACAGTAGCGTGTGTGTGTGAAGTTATTCTGAATGACCCTATGTGCACCTTGAATATTATGTACCCTTTTAGGGATAGATTTCAAATAGCTCTGATATAGCAGAAACCACTAAATCTTTAAAATTGCTAAATTGGGAATTGTATTTCAACCCAGAACAAAAAATGTGCTTTGACGGACACTAAATAACTTTCCAGCCACAACAGGACAGCGGTAACGAGAGATTTAGCGGGATATAAATTTGAGGCCTAGTATTTAGGCGCTGGGTGACCGGTATGGATTTAGTGACAGAATTAGACTGGGATATGGCCAAAAAATAACCACACTATTGCTGGTTAAATGCACTTGGTGACGGGCGCAGCTTGCCCCTGATGTAGTATATGGCCAAAAAATGAACAGACTATTGCTGGTTAAATGCACTTGGTGTCACAGCTTGACCAACCACACTACTGAGGGTTAAATGCACTTGGTGACGGGCGCAGCTTGCCCCTGATGTAGTATATGGCCAAAAAATGAACAGACTATTGCTGGTTAAATGCACTTGGTGTGATAGCTTGACCAACCACACTACTGAGGGTTAAATGCACTTGGTGACGGGCGCAGCTTGCCCCTGATGTAGTATATGGCCAAAAAATGAACAGACTATTGCTGGTTAAATGCACTTGGTGTGACAGCTTGACCAACCACACTACTGAGGGTTAAATGCACTTGGTGACGGGCGCAGCTTGCCCCTGATGTAGTATATGGCCAAAAAATGAACAGACTATTGCTGGTTAAATGCACTTGGTGACGGGCGCAGCTTGCCCCTGATTTAGTATATGGCCAAAAAATGAACAGACTATTGCTGGTTAAATGCACTTGGTGTGATAGCTTGACCAACCACACTACTGAGGGTTAAATGCACTTGGTGACGGGCGCAGCTTGCCCCTGATGTAGTATATGGCCAAAAAATAAACAGACTATTGCTGGTTAAATGCACTTGGTGTGACAGCTTCACCCTGATGTAGGCTTTAGCCAAAAAACAAACGCACCATTGAGGGTTAAATGCACTTGGTGACAGGCGCAGCTTGCCCCTGATGTAGTATATGGCCAAAAAATAAACAGACTATTGCTGGTTAAATGCACTTGGTGTGACAGCTTCACCCTGATGTAGGCTTTAGCCAAAAAACAACCACACCATTGAGGGTTAAATGCACTTGGTGACAGGCGCAGCTTGCCCCTGATGTAGTATATGGCCAAAAAATAAACAGACTATTGCTGGTTAAATGCACTTGGTGTGACAGCTTCACCCTGATGTAGGCTTTAGCCAAAAAACAACCACACCATTGAGGGTTAAATGCACTTGGTGACAGGCGCAGCTTGCCCCTGATGTAGTATATGGCCAAAAAATAAACAGACTATTGCTGGTTAAATGCACTTGGTGTGACAGCTTCACCCTGATGTAGGCTTTAGCCAAAAAACAACCACACCATTGAGGGTTAAATGCACTTGGTCGCAGCTTGTGCTGGCGCACCACAAGACACAAAATGGCCGCCGATCACCCCAGAAAAATGTGACTGACAAACGGTCTGGGCAGCCTAAAAACAGTGAGCAATTGAGGATCAGCAGCTCAATGATCCACAGCTGCAGATCGATCAGTTAATCAAGTCCTTTGGAGGAGTTAATCTGCCTAATCTCGCCCTACTGTCGCAGCCGCAACCTCTCCCTACGCTAATCAGAGCAGAGTGACGGGCGGCGCTATGTGACTCCAGCTTAAATAGAGGCTGGGTCACATGGTGCTCTGGCCAATCACAGCCATGCCAATAGTAGGCATGGCTGTGATGGCCTCTTGGGGCAAGTAGTATGACGCTTGTTGATTGGCTGCTTTGCAGCCTTTCAAAAAGCGCCAAGAAAGCGTCACAAAAGCGCCAAGAAAGCGACGAACACCGAACCCGAACCCGGACTTTTACGAAAATGTCCGGGTTCGGGTCCGTGTCACGGACACCCCAAAATTCGGTACGAACCCGAACTATACAGTTCGAGTTCGCTCATCCCTAGTCTCTAGGTTTTGATTGGTACGTTCAGTCTGACCGTTGGACTGTGGATGGAAAGATGAAGAAAACGACAGATGAACCCCTAAACGAGAACAAAAAGCTTTCCAAAATTTAGAAACAAATTGGGTACCACGATCCGAAACAATATCGGAAGGGACCCCGTGAAGCTTCACGATGTGGTCAATAAAAACCTGAGCCAGTGTGTTAGCATTAGGCAATGCGTTAAGAGCAATAAAGTGCACCATTTTACTGAACCTGTCAACAACTACAAGAATAACAGTCTTCCCCGCTGATACTGGTAGATCCTTAATGAAATCCATTGATAGGTGCGTCCAAGGCCTGTTGGGGATGGCCAGAGGTAAAAGACGCCCTGCTGGACGAGTATGATCTACCTTAGAACGAGCACAGGTAGCACATGCAGACACAAAATTCAACACCTCCTGGCGCCACTTAGGCCACCAGAACCGACGAGACACTAATTCAGAGGTTGCCCTACTACCTGGGTGTCCTGCCAGTGTGGAGTTATGGTGTTCTTTTAGTATCTCCAGGCGTAAATTTTCTGGCACAAACAGTTTACCCGAGGGGCAGGAGGCCGGGGCGTCCCTCTGAGCTTCCAACACCCTCCCCTCTAAACCTGAGTGTAATGCAGAGACCACCACCCCCTTTTGCAAAATAGGCTCTGGTACATCAACATCACCCCCTCCAGGAAAACTTCGAGACAATGCATCCGCCTTAGTATTTTTTGCCCCCGGGCGATAGGTTATTACAAAATTAAACCTAGTAAAAAATAACGACCACCGAGCCTGTCTAGGGGTGAGACGTTTAGCAGACTCCAGATATAATAAGTTTTTGTGATCAGTAATCACCGTGACGGGATGAACCGCCCCCTCCAAAAAAATGACGCCACTCCTCAAAAGCCAACTTAATAGCCAAATGTTCCCTGTTGCCAATATCATAGTTCCTTTCTGCAGTAGACAATTTCTTCGAAAAGAAAGCACACGGACGCCATTCACCAGGGGACGGGCCCTGAGATAGTACCGCTCCCACCCCCACCTCTGATGCGTCAACCTCTACAATAAAAGGAAGCGAGACATCTAGCTGTACGAGAATAGGGGCTGAGGTGAATCTCTCCTTCAGAGATGTAAAGGCAGTTTTGGCTGCATGTGACCATTTGGAAAAATCGGATCCCTTTCGGGTCATGTCCGTCAGTGGTTTGACCACCAAAGAATAGTTCTTTATAAACTTTCTATAAAAATTGGCAAACCCCAGGAAGCGTTGCAATGCCTTCAGGTTCTCAGGCAGATCCCAGTCCATAATCGCCCGGACTTTCTCTGGATCCATGCGGAAACCTGAATCTGACAACACATACCCCAGAAATGGCAGTTCTTTTACGGCGAACACACATTTCTCTAATTTAGCAAACAATTTGTTGGCCCTTAATATCTGCAGCACTTGTCTCACATGGATCTTATGTGTATCCAGATCTGGAGAATAGACCAGGATGTCATCAAGATATATCACAACAAATCTCCCGATAAGGTGACTAAAAATATCGTTGACAAAATGTTGGAACACCGCAGGCGCATTAGTAAGACCAAAAGGCATAACCAGATTTTCATAATGCCCTTCTGGAGTATTAAAAGCCGTCTTCCACTCATCCCCCTCTTTGATGCGAACCAGGTTAAGGCTGAGTTCACACGGGCGAGATTTCCGCGCGGGTGCAATGCAGTAGGTGAACGCATTGCACCTGCACTGAATCCTGACCCATTCATTTCAATGGGGCTGTGCACATGAGCATTTTTTTTCATGCATCACTTCTGCAATGCTTTAAAATCGCAGCATGTTCTATATTCTGCGTTTTTAACGCAGCCCTGGCTCCATAGAAGTGAATGGGGCTGCGTTAATAACGCATTGCATCTGCAAGCAAGTGCGGATGCAATGCGTTTTTCACTGATGGTTGCTAGGAGATGTTGTTTGTAAACATTCAGTTTTTTATCACGCGCGTGAAAAATGCATCAAAACGCATTGCATCCGCGCGGAAAAAACTGAACAACTAAACGCAATTGCAGCCAAAACTGACTGAACTTGCTTGCAAAATGGTGCGAGTTTAACTGAACGCACCCTGAACGCATCCGGACCAAATCTGTCACGCTCGTGTGAACTCAGCCTTAGGCTCCTCTGAGATCCATCTTGGAGAACCATTTAGCACCAGCAACCTGATTAAAGAGGTCAGGAATGAGAGGAAGAGGATAGGGATCTCGGATAGTTATCCGGTTTAACTCCCGGAAATCCAGGCAAGGACGCAGGCCCCCATCTTTCTTTTTAACGAAAAAGAACCCTGCAGCCACAGGTGAAGAAGAGGGTCTGATGTGTCCCTTAGCCAAACTCTCCGAGATATAATCTTGCATAGCCTTCCTCTCCGGGCCGGAAAGATTATATAACCGGGTTTTAGGTAGTTTTGCCCCAGGTACTAGGTTAATTGGGCAATCATATGGACGATGAGGTGGTAACCCCTGACAACCCTTCTCAGAGAACACATCCATAAAATCTGACAGAAAGGCAGGCAGAGATGTTACAGAGAGTGTAGAGCACCTACTACTCAAGCAATTGTCCTTACAATGATCACTCCACTCCACAATCTCCCCGGCCTGCCAATCCACCACTGGATTGTGAGTCACCAGCCAGGGAAGCCCCAATACCATAGGAGCCGGAAGACCATCCAGGACATAACAAGAGATATGCTCTTTATGGAGGTCCCCTACCTGCAGATGGATGTTATGGATGATCTGAGTTAACTCTCTCTGAGTAAGAGGGGAGGAGTCGATGGCAAAAACAGGAATAGTTCTGCGTACCGGTTCTGGAGTAAAACCCAGAGCCTGAGCAAACTGTGAATCCACCAAGTTGACCCCCGCCCCACTGTCCAAAAAGACGGAACAGATCTCAGTCTTATTGCCAGCCTTAACGGTAGCGGACAACAAAAACTGAGACATGCGTATGGAGGAAACGAATACGCCCAGACTGTTATCCTCCGCACAATCTGGGGACTCTAGTTTTCCCGCGGCTCCTTTGTTTGTTCTCTTGGATTCTGAGGGACATACCTTTACAAAATGACCCCTCCCCCCACAACGAAAACAAACCTCTGACCTATGGCGGACCTTCAGAGGATTCACCCGTCTAGTGACGCCCCCTATTTGCATTGGTTCGACTGGATCATAACAAACCGATCCCTGCCCTATAGAGGCCTCTGTAGAGTTTAATAGTCTCTCCTTGAGTCGTCTGTCGACTCTAATAGACAGAGACATAGCAGCCTCAAGAGACCCAGGGACCTCGTATACCGCCAGTGCGTCTTTTAATTTTTCAGACAACCCCTGGCAGAACTGACTCCTAAGGGCCGAGTCGTTCCATAATGTATCAGTAGCCCACCTACGGAATTCGGAACAATATAGTTCAGCAGACCGGTTCTCTTGCCGAAGTCCATGTAGCTTAGACTCAGCCAGTGAGACCCTGTCCGGGTCATCATATACGAGACCCAGGGCTTCAAAAAACTCCTCCACTGATCGTAAGGCTGGAGAGTCTGATGGTAGGGAGAAAGCCCAAGCCTGCGGATCTCCTTGCAGGAGAGAAATTACAATGCCCACCCGTTGTTCCTCGCCGCCAGAGGATCTAGGGCGTAACCTGAAGAACAATTTACAAGCTTCTCTGAAGGTTACAAATTGGTCTCTCCCTCCTGAGAACCTATCAGGTAAAACCACTTTTGGCTCAGGAGTACCTTGGTTTCCCGTAGCAACGATGGAACCCAAGGATTGCTGCTGCTGCTGCAGCACTGTTGCTTTTAATCCTGCCACTTCAAGGGATAACCCCTGTAATTCTTTTGCCAAAACCGTAACCGGATCCATAGTGGAACAGAAAAATACAAAGCAAAACAGCAAGCAAAAAAAAAAAAGAAAAGAAATGTCACTTTTTTTTTTTTTTTAAATGGCCAGATATACTGTCACGACCGCTATCCCAGCAGCAGTCGTGCCGTACCAGACGGAGGGGAAGGGGGACCCTTATCTATGGATGGGAGATAGAACGGCCACCCCTGACTAACCCTAAGCTGGCACCTGTCTGCCCTGATACCCTAGATGGGGTGTGAACCCGTGCGGCGAGCAGGATGCCTAAACCCTCAGTCACCCTAGCAAGACTAGACTGGGGAAAGGCAGATGGGAGCACTAGTCACCATCACTCATGTCTAGGAGAACAACAGGGGAAGACAGCAACAAACAAACAATCTATAACAGAGAATAGACTTATCCAGTCACGAGCAGAGAAGGTGATCCCAATAACGACAGTCCACGCCAGACAAGAGCTCCACAGCAATACCATCAAACGATCTCCTTCAAAGGTCAGAATAACACTGGAAGTAAGGACTATATCTGGCAATGACTGCAAGTGAAACTGAAACTAATATAGTAGCTGGGAGTGGCAGACAGGACTCACCTGAGAAGGATGCCTACAAACTCCCAGTCAGGACAAAAAGGTTCACAAGGCAAAACCCTGATGACATACCCTGAACCACAGAGCAAACTCACAAGCTATTGCGAGTAGCAAGTCGCTGCGACCTTCTCCTCCCAGACCTGTCTGGATCAGTCACAGTCGTGACACATTATTTATTGGTTTACACTAATCTTTTTATTTCCTCAGTGTAATGGATCTCCTGGCACCCCGACCGGGTACCTCCGTCGATAGATGCTCCTAGTGCTTCCCGAGGACTCCAAGCACTCCACTTGACACCGTAAGCGCTGCAAACCCCACAAACCGCCGAAGCTTGTTTAAGGTCTTACCGTCTCCTACCCACCCTGGACCTACGACAAGACTCCAGTGGGTGAACCTCTTCTAAATCCAGAGAGCAGGAACAGCTCTTACAAGAGCTAGGAGTTATAGCCAGGGGAGTATACAGCGTATAGCAATCCCCATACACATGAGACGAGGCTCTATGTTGAATGTAAAACAGGAACTTTTTATTGAACACACAGAATTGACTTATATACACATGACATACTGAGGACATGACATAGCAACCAATCCTGTACAGTTTAAACACAAAACTAACCATTGTCAACAAACACAATGGCATTGTCTGTGACGCAAATAACAAACACACTGGCATTGTCTTTGACGCAATCAACATTGAACATGCAAACAGATATCTCCCCCCCCCCCCTCCATAATGAATGAATGGGAAGAGGAGACACATGTGATGGGATTATCTCCTGAGTGTATCATAGGAGTCGGCTGCTATTATAATCAACTATCTTAATCCCATCACTAACACAATCAGTGGGAGTCTCAGTGTAGAGTTAACCCTTTTTGTGTTGCTGAATCCACACTTACCTTTTTAATGGGCAATAGGAAATATGTGGCATATAAATTACACACATAAATCGTTCCTTGTAACCCAAAAAGGTCTGAGGGGGTCTCCATAGTTCTCGGTCCATAGTCTGTAGGAAGGAGGCTGTCCCTCAGCCTTCTCCAGCAGCCCCAGTGACAGTTCAGTCCATCACACTCAGATATTATCATTTATTTATATTATTGTTAACATCCTTATACATAGATTAATGATGGGGGTAATTATCGTGAATAAGCATTCCTAGGAATGCTCGTTGTTGATAACTTCCCTTAGTAAAAGTTGATGAACAAGAAAATGGTAGGTATTTACTGCTAAGAAACAATAGCTGCTGCAATCATTCATCCCCATACAGAAGAAATGATTGCTGCATGTAAATGGAGCTCTCGTCTCTACTGACTGTAAGGCACTTACCAGAGACATTTGGTTTGTTCCCGATAATTGCCTATTAAAGCAACCATCTGTTTCAAGAAAAAGAAAATCATATAACTGGGAAACGAACAGAATACTTCCCTTATATCCTACTTTTAATATTTTCAGCTATAGATCCATCATTTTCCAGGCTTCTTTTCTGCCATCCAAGATATCCCCACCGCTTCTCAGACGGTCTTCAAAAAGGCACAAAATAGGGTTTTGCAACTTTTTAGGCCTACTTGTTCAAATATTTTTCTACTTTTTGCATTTATAATCACTCACTCTAGTTTTGTAAAGTGTTACAGTAGGCATGGTTAGCTATGTTAATGAGTTTCACTCCAGAGTTTTCACTGTGCACTTTTTAAGTTGCAAACTCACTCCAGCAGAAAGGTAGAGTAAATGCTGGTGCAGCATTTTTAAACAAAAGTGTTCATTTAAAAATGCACCAAATTTAACAACGTGTGACATTTGACACATTTGGCACCAATGCTTTTGATAAATTGTCCCCATTGAATCTATTACTAGGAAAATCATAAAACATTGTATATCTTGGGCCAATGAACAACACTGGGCCCTAAAAAAGTGGATCAGCCAGCTGACTATGCTTGTAAGAAAGGAGGGTAAGCATTACAACCTGCACTGTGCTTAGTTTTGCCTTACCCTCTTTCACTCTGTTGATCAGGCTGCTTCGAGTGGGGTCACTGACAAGGTCATATGAAATTAGTGGTCAAGTGTCTGTACGGGTCCACAGAGAGCCCAATGCTTATAAAGGGTTGCTGTCAACTAAAAAGCTTTGAGAAAATAATAAAAATAGGAGGTATTAGGGAAGGTAGGGAGTGCAACTGCAGTGGCCTATGAAGAAGCACCTGATGTGTGCGTTGCGGCAGTAATAGGCCCGTTTCAGCTCCCATAAGATGAGCCAGTGAGTTGGGGACACATGGCTTGAGACTGTTATGCAGAGAAGACATCTTACCTGAGAACTCACTGTAACACCTATTCTTCTGTAGAGACTACCAGAATAGTGGGGCATAAGAAAAAACGAATTGAGACTATTCACTTCCTGACTATTAGGAACCAAGATTTGTACCAAAGTTTTTATTTGTAATCTGCAAGTGTTCTGCAAGTTATAGTATGTCAATTCTGTTACATATTTTGCAACTTGCCACAAGTGAAATTGCTCTGCGGTCCTTGAATAGTACTTGTGCTTGACTTAAACTGGAACTATAATTGCCATGCTGGACTTTGGGCCATTCTCTTCTTTCACTGTGGAATTTAAATGACATGCATATCACATGTTTCACTGGTGACAGAGGTTGGGATCCATGAGAAGTAGGACAGTGCTTTTAAAAATATTGTCATATACATTATTAGTACATTTTGTGTCATTTTATTAAAAATCTGTTTGCAAAGGGCGCCCATCGCTACTCTCTGTTGTTAAGGAGAATCCATATTCAGTGTGTATGGTACGCTGAATGCAGAACATGTTAACATTCAGAGGCAGGCCTCTCAGCCTACCTCTTCTCTTAGATGCCTCTTAGCTTTCTTGCTAATAGCTCCTGCCTATTTTACTAACACAATTAACAAGATAATGCAACCTTTTTTACAACTGCCAAAGTTAATAAAGTGTACCAGTCATCAACCGTATGCTGCCCACACAGTGTATAGCATAAAGTTGTAACAGGTATGCTGATTTCAGTGGTCTGTCACTCATGAGCTAATGATAAGTGGTTGTTGAGAACTTGCCATATAACAATCACAGCCTGTTCCACAAAAGGGTCATGGTTATTCAGAAGAGTCACTGGTATTTATAAGCTCCTGCTCTTCCTGCCCACCTTCTGAGAACTGACAGTTTTATCCTAGAAAACTAAGGATAGAGCTGGCAATTATCAGCAAGTGGGTTTGGGTAGTAGAAGCTCATGAATATCTGTGACTCTTCTCAATCAGCCCGTGACTCTTATGATGCGAGCTGCAATAATTATACAACAAATTCATGGCCAGTACAGGTTTATGATATGGTTATAGTTGGTCAGAAAGTATTGGAAATGTTAAAAGTATTGCTCTGCTGGGGGATTATCAATCATTTCAATGGAAATAATAATTGAACATTTTCCATTGTATGCATTGATAGTCTCCTATCATATTGTAACTAGCAGTAATAATTTTTATACCAATTATATTGAATCAATATCAGTCACCAATAGTAATTCCAAAGACTCTCTCCTCCTTACAATTACAATTTTTAGTTAGTTTTTATTTTTTTCCAACTGCTTTCCAAGAGCCATAACTTTTTTTATTTTTCTGTACACATATACATTTGACTATTTGCTTTTTTGGTAGACAAGGCACTATTTAAGGCACTAGGCACTATTTAATTCATTGATTTAATTTATTTATTCAAAATATATTTTAATATTTTCATCTATAGAGCTGTACAAGGGCTTTTTTTGTGGGGCGAACTGTAGTTTTTACTGGTACCATTTTGGGATACATATAATTTTTTATCACTTTTTATAAAAAAAAATATCTGGAAAGAGATGATAAAAATGGCAAACCAGCAATTTTTATTATATTATAATATAATATAAGATAAATATTTTCATTTATTTAATCGCTCAGACATTTTTAGCAATGCAATTTATGTTTATTTTTATTGTTCATTTTTATATGTAAAATTGGGTAAGGGGTTAATTTGACTTTTTATTATGTTTGTGTTTTTTTTTATATTTTTAAAAACTTTTAAAAATATTTTATACTGCACCTTATAGCCCACTTAGAGGACTTTAACATGCAATGCTCCGATTGCTTATTCCATAGACTGCAATAAAATACTATTGCAGTCTATGGAATTTTTACTGATTGCCAGTGAAGCCCTGCTGTAGGTACAGTTTAAAAGGATCTTATGACAGGCCATGGTACCTTGACAACACCCTTTGCTGCCACAGAAACTGATCAGATCACCATAATTTCACCACAGGACTTCCAATCAGAGGATAGCAGACGCTACATTTCTCCGTTCAACTGTACGCATACCATGATTGACCATGGCATCTGTGAGAATAGATGTCTGAGATAAAAGTAATTTACAATCCTGGTTATTGCGGCCAGGTGTCAACTGTATTACATGGTGGTTGCCCCCATGACATTCTATTACATCAGGGGCCATGAAGAGGTTAAAGGGGTACTACTGTTTCAGCAAATAAAAGTTAATATTTGCATACTAAACAGTTAAACAATGAAATACACAATCTGTTTAAATTTCTCATGATTTTCAAGATCTATACTTGCTGCCATTCAGTAGAAACCTTTATGTTTTACTTTTAGAAAGTGAGAATCCTTCCTGGTCATATGATTGATCCACAACACTCATGTAAGCACTGTAACATTCTGTGAACCTATGTGGCCATCACATGACCAGTTCTTATTCTCATTTACAATAAAGATTCCCACTGAATGACTAGAAGCCTAGTTCTTAAAGAAAATGTGTCACCAAAATGTTTATATGCCAGTTAAAACCAGATAGCAACACATGCTGGATTAGAATACATTTTTGCATACGTTTATTGAGTATATTTGACAGCTATATTCAAACAAATACTGCCGTAATGACATTTTATAATCAGGAGGAAAGACTTAAGCAGCAGGAAATAAATTAGTAAATATACTATGTAAAACATTCTATTTTCTAGATTTCATGTCTCTTAATTAAAATGTTCAAGATCACTCTTCTTGGCTTTAAAACTGCAGATTAGAAATGAAATGTTCTATATTTTGGCAGATAGGGTTTTACATCTGTGTGCACTTGAGCCTTTAAGTGTTTGCAGCTTTTTTTCATACCAACAAATGTATTGCAAATCTCAAGCACTCTGAGCAAAAAGCACTTAAATCAATACGTACAGAGCACCAAAGAAAGGCAGGGAATAAAAAAGTAAAAAAGAATGTGATAAAAAAAAAAAACTGCCAAGAATTCAATGTTTCTTAACTGTCAATTCATCTGAGAAGTGCATAGGGTTCTATATGCTGGAAAGCTGCTTTATAAAAACAGGTACAGCTTGGAAGAAAGCCCCTTATCAGAAATTAGAGGCAAGAATAAAAGCAATAAAGAAGCAGATGGTGAAGAGGAAGTACCTTAGCAGATGTGCATATGTAGAACATATCCTCAGTTTTTCCATTCCCATGGGATTACCTAATTTACAACGATTCTTAATCAGTCTTTTAGCAAACTTGTCTGGCAAAGTACAAAACATGCACAGGAGAATTTTTTCAAAAGCAAACTCAATTGTTTACTCTTTTTTTCTTTGTTTTCAGTCTGCTTTACTCAGCTAATGTCATAGGATAACTGTCATTGATAGACGTGATATGCATGAATATTGGGTAACACATAGGGTCGTTTGGCTCATAAAGGTGAAGCAAATATGTTCTAAATCAAGGAGAAAAAGTGCTGACCTGGCAGTGGTTGGCTGCCATTAATCTAACTTCTGCCATTGTATTCTATCTTCACGATGCAGCAGGATATGACATCATATGGCACAGCAGGGAACAATAAAGCCAGTATTTTTCATTATTATAGCTTTTACTATTACCTTAGTGCTTATTTGGAGCTCTTCAAGACAGCCAGGTAAAGTTGTATTTTTCTCAGAAGTCCTTGACATTTAGCAAATTTGAAGATACAAAATTTGCAGGTTAATGGGAGATGACTTGACTGCAACACATTTATAATATATACCTTGAGACAACTTCTGAAGATATAGAACCAAAAGAAAAAAACTCACTATAATGCGGTAGGGTAGGGCAAACGGAAAAACAACCGTATCAACCTAAAAGTGTTGCTGAACAAACAACCATAGAATGCCCAATATATTAAAAAAATATTTACTTTATTTTATCATAAATAGATCATGATTACATAGATATAAAAGATAAAAATATTTTATATCTATGTAATCATGATCTATTTATGATAAAATAAAGTATATACTTTTTTAATATATTGGGCATTCTATGGTTGTTTGTTCAGCAACATTTTTAGGTTAACATTCTGAAGATAGTTGGCACTATTTGAATATATCCCATACTCACCACATCTTGTAAGTATGGGACAGTAGACTTGTAGCTAGGCTGGATCTCACAGTATCACAGATTACTATGATGCAATGATTTTGAGTCTTCTGAGCTACAGTTGGTCCACAAAATGTGGCTGTCGCATGGACTGTGTATCATGTACCTCAAACACTCATCTGAAACTGGCCTTAGGAGCTCAATCAGATGCATAACTAGAAGCTCCTGAGGCTTACTGCAATTTGTAACAGTCCCCCATAGCTATAGTAAGTCATTTATAGTATAGGTCTTCTCATATGGAACAGAAGAACACTAAGGCCCCTTTCACGCGGGCGAGTATTCCGCGCGGATGTGATGCGTGAGTTGAACGCATTGCACCCGCACTGAATCCCGACCCATTCATTTCTATGGGGCTGTTCACATGAGCAGTGATTTTCACGCATCACTTATGCGTTGCATGAAAATCGCAGCATGCTCTATTTTGTGGGGTTTTCACGTAATGCAGGCCCCATAGAAATCAATGGGGTTGCGTGAAAATCGCAAGCATCCGCAAGCAAGTGCGGATGCGGTGCGATTTTCACGCACGGTTGCTAGGAGACGATCGGGATGGACACCCGATCATTATTATTTTCCCTTATAACATGGTTATAACGGAAAATAATAGCATTCTGAATACAGAATGCATAGTAAAATAGCGCTGAAGGGGTTAAAAAATAAAAAATAAATTTAACTCACCTTAATCCACTTACTCGCGCAGCCCAGCTTCGTCTTCTTCTGTGCTGTGTGCAGGAACAGAACCTGTGGTGACGTCACTCCGGTGATCACATGATCCATCACATGATCTTTTACCATGGTGATGGACCATGTGATGACCGGAGTGACGTCACCACAGGTCCTGTTCCTGCACACAGCAAAGAAAGAAGCCAGAAGAGATGCCGGCTGCACGAGCAAGTGGATCAAGGTGAGTAAAATTTTTATTTTAGTTTTTTTAACTCCTCCACCGCTATTTTACTATGCATTCTGTATTCAGAATGCTATTATTTTCCCTTATAACCATGTGATAAGGGAAAATTATACAATCTACAGAACACCAATACCAAGCCCGAATTTCTGTGAAGAAGTTCAGGTTTGGGTACCAAACATGACGATTTTTCTCACGCGCGTGCAAAACGCAAAATCGCGCATTTTCCCGCAACGCATCCACACCTTTTCCCGCAACGCCCGTCTGAAAGAGGCCTAAATCTAGAAATTAATGCTAATGTAAACCACAAATATACAGTAGACGTCCTCATTGTCAGTCTGGAGCATAGTCTGTACGATCCTCACATAAACAGTCTTGTAGATATCCTGCAAAGAACAACATGGTTAGGCTGAGCTCACAGTCCAGCTATTTAGTCAGTTATTTCCATCAGTTATTGTGCGCCAAAACCAGTAGTGGAGCCTACACATATATAAGGTGTAATGGAAAGAGCCGCACATGTTCTGTGTTTTTGACCAATTATACACAATAACCGATCAAATAACTGAAGTGATCTTCCCCCTTTTCAGCTGGAGGCTGACATGGGTGCTTAGCCAAAAGGGCAGGGAATAACAATCTTTTTGTCCTACTGCACAACAGGGAGACTCCTGCCTCTGTCACTTGTCTTATAGGAGGAGAGGGGACATGAATGAACCCCTAAGACACAGAGAGATTTCTTTATATATTTCTTATTTTTAATTTGAGACAAAATAGGACCAAGGCGAAGGAGAAGATAAAGGAAGGAAGTGTTGGGATTTTTTTTATATCTTTTGTGCATTACCTATGTGCAGTGTTCCTTTAAGCCCCTTAGGCATCACAGCCTGGTTGTGTCTGCAACATTCCCTATAGTTTCATCCCTGGATAGTGAGGCTTCTCTTTCTTCTTATCAGTTCCATATGATTACATTTTGTAGCGAGAAGCTGCCAAGCAGGAAACTGCTGAGGACAAGTTACAGACCGCAAAAAAAAACATGCCTCCGCAGAGAATATTCATATTATTTCCTGGAATAATAAATTTTTGCTATAAGAACATTAGTAATGTTGAGATATATCACCTGTCTGATCACTCTTAAGGTTTTCAATACATATTGAAATAACAAACTACATTGCTTTAACCTTAACTCATTATGCTCCACTAGATTAATACGCTCAGCAGTCATCTTATCAGCATGGCAGTCATGGTCTTGGCCTCGCTGTTTATTTTTTGTTTTGTTTTTCAATTGAAGATTTTCAGTGGTCATTTGTTGCTCCTTTTTTGCTTGAGCCAGGCATCTGGTGCAGGCGTCTTTCATACCATTGTTTCTATCATTATGACATAAGTAACATTCCCTTTCATTAGAAAATTTGTGAATCTGACAAAAATATTCATAAAAATTCAAGAAGTTATGTTGGTATTGTACAGTTACAAATATAAATGCCATGATGGATTTTCTCATACAGAAAACTTTTTTAAGTTTTTATACAGTATAAATAGCCTAAATAACAATATCTGGTTACAAAGAGTTACAAAGAGTTTAAATAAAGTTTAAAAGGAGTCTGTTATATCCAAAACCATTTTGAAAGTAAGCATACCACTATGTAGGATGTGCTCTTTAATATAACCATACTTTCTTGTTAAAAGCTGGTCCTCTAATACTGGGAAATGCATATTTTTTATCTTTATGCATTTTTATGTCTTTATGCAAATATATATATATATGTATAAAATAGGACTACTCTAATTTGGTGCACCATCTCTCCTCCAGAAGCAACATTCAGTGTTTACCCCTCTCGATTAATAATCGCTGGGATTTCAGAGCCTGTAGTGATAACGCAGATGACGCAGAGAAAGCCAGGTGCACCAAATGTAGAAGCACCGCCCCTGGTGCACTAAAAACCTTATTTACATAAAAATAAAAAGGTATGCTTATTTTTGGAAATATGGTGTGCTTACTTTGAAAGTTTCTAGGTTAGTCGTTTATAATGCAGATATTATATATATGTGTTTCATTTGTTTAATACACCTGTATCAATCACAATTTAATTATTTCCTGTTTAAAAAATGTCCAGTCATACCACTAATGAAGAGTTAATATCACGCAGATAATCAGATGTTCTTCTAATTGAGATAATTCCTATTGGTTCAGTACTAACTATAAGCATTTTTAAAATTGTGGTTTATTCTGACATTTGTATTATGACTAAGAACCCAGAGGGGCCCAAAACGCATCAAAGTTTCATGTGTGTGGGTTTTTTAGCTTAGCATACATAAAGACTCTGGTTTTGAAGGTTTTTAACTATACTGGAATTCAAGTTGTGCTTAGTCTGAAGCTGATTTTGGAGGTGAAAGACTCTTTATATTTTGGAGGTGAAAGACTTTATATATGTTTAGGACAAAATAATTTAAAGAAAATTGTTCCTGTTGTTAATTGCCTTTCTAATTGATTAAGGGAGAAATATGAGAAAATATAAGCCGAATATAAGATAATAATATTACAATATACCAGTAATTGACTACGATAAATCAAGTTTAATTTTTTGTTTTCTAAAAACATCTACAGAAACTGGCCTCTTTGTTCCGCATTACCTTGGGGAAAATTAAAATGTATGAAGTGACTCCCCTCTAGAGTAAAAACATTAGAACTACAGGCAAAGTTTTAAGGACAGGGAAAACATACCGTGCTGACATTGACAAAGCTGGCTATATCTGTTGTACTGGAAACTTTTTTATAAAATAGTCTTATGTGTTTTTAGATGTACATATTATTATTATTAACTGCAGTGATTACTATTTGCAGAAATTGAAACCAAAAGTGTAATGCTGCTCTCCCGAAACACAGAATGGTGTCTGTTCAACTGGACTGCAAGGGATTACTATGAGTACTATGCATTTCATCCACAGTGGATGATATATAGGTTAAAATTATAATAACAAGTTAATATTACTTCTGTAGCCATTGGTGATGTAATCGAAATAAAGAAGTCAACTTAATATGAATACAACTAGAAAGACATAATGAGCAATATAAAAACCCACCAACAGAACAGACTACCAAAATATTGTTTAAAATGATATGTTTTGTATGTTATATATGTTAGAAGACCAAAGGATGCTTATAGATCGATGCTATGGATGTAACATACAATGTTCTATTTCTATATCTATACATATATAGGCCCAATGAAGACTATTAAAAAAAAATATATATATATATATATATATATATATGTACTAGGGTATTCTGGAAGAAGATCTAGTTCATTTTCTTTTCACAAAGGCCCCTATAATTCACGTGGTCTAGCGTTTCTATTGGGGTAACTTTTAGATAGGAATGATCCCTATTTTGAAGCCACTTAGAATGTTGATACACCGTGTTTTGTGTTCTTAATATTTGATCAATGTTTATTTATGCGTTCCCTTAAGCAGTTAATGCTTTCCCCACATATCTAAGCTGACACAGAGATTCTAATTTATCAACTACACAAAGTAGCTATAGCTACAGATTAGAAAAGTACTGTAGGTGTATTTCCTTACAGAATATGAAAATTTTACATTACATGACATATTACAGATATACTGTTTTCTTCCCGAGAAGTAAAATGCATTCAGAAGAAAGAAAGTGAAAACAGACATTTAGAAACGTTTACAAATACATTAAAAAAGAAACAAACATTTTACCTGGACATAAGTATTCAGAGTATTCAGACCCTTTACTTGAAACTTAGATCTGGGGGCCTGCCATTTGTCTTGATCATCTTAGAGGTCTTTCTACACCTTGATTGGAGTCACCTTTGGTGAATTCTGAAATGATTTGGCGTGACACCTGTCTATATAAGGTCTTACTAACTAACAATGCATATCAGAGCAAAAGCCAAGCCACAAGGAGGACAGAGTAGCCTGTAGAGACAGGATTGTATGGAGACACAGATCTGGAGAAGGGTACAATTTTTTTTTACTGCACAGAAAATTCCCAAGAGAGCACTGACCTCCATAATTTTTAAATGCAAGATGTTTGGAACAATCAGTAATCTTCCTAGAGCTGGCCGTCCCACCAAACTAAGTAATCTGGGGAAACAGGCCTTGGTAAGAGAAGTGACCAAGAATTCTGTCTGACTTCCAAATATCCTGTGTGGAGCTGAGATAAACTACCAGGAGGTCAACAATCACAACAGCATTCCTCCAATCTGGGCTTTAAGGCAGAGTGGCCAGAAATAAGCCTTTCTTCAGTAAAAGACACATGAAATTTAGCACAAAAAAAAAAGTAGACTGTGATAAACAAGCTTTTTTGGTCTGATGAAACCAATATTAAACTTTTTTGGCCTTCTAAGCATCATGTTTGGAGGAAACCAGGCACTGCTCAATACCATCCCTACAGTGAAGGCAACATCATGCTGTGTTTTTTTTATTTCAGTGGATAGGACAGGGAGACTGGTTATAGTTGAAGGAACGCTGAATGGAACAAAATACTGAGATATTCTTATTGAAAACCTGATCAAGGGTGCTCTAGACCTCAGACTGGACTGACGGTTCACCTTACAGCAAGACAATGACCCTAAACATACAGCCAAGACAGCATATGAGTGGATTAGGGACATCTGTGAACGTCATTGAGTGGCCCAACCAGAACCCCAGAACCCAAACTTGAACTCAATGGAACATCTCTGGAGAGATCTGAAAATGGCTGCCTGACTGCGCTTGAAATAATCTATAAGAATGGCAAAAAAAATCCCCAAATCCAGGTGTGCAAACCTACCCAAGAATACTAGAAGGTGTAATCATTGCTAAAAGTGCTTTACCTAAATTGTGAGTAAAGGGTCTGAATACTTATGCCAATGCCATAATTTAGTTTTTCGTTTTCAATAAATTAGCAAAGATTTCGAACATTCTGTTTTCACTATGTCATTTTGGGGTATTGCGTGCAGAATTATTGGAAAAAAATGAACCTTTTAAATTTTAGCACAAGACTGCAGAACAGTATGGCAGCACATGGGTCTCCTATGTCACCATGATACAGAATTGCAGACTCCAGTGGCACTGCATGAGGTCTTAATAGTGAAAAAAGGGTTTATAAAACTGGACTTCAAAAAATTAAAACATATATGGCATGCCTAAAAAACACATAAGACT
The DNA here is from genome assembly GCF_014858855.1 of Bufo gargarizans. Lineage (NCBI taxonomy): Eukaryota > Metazoa > Chordata > Amphibia > Anura > Bufonidae > Bufo > Bufo gargarizans. The sequence continues at coordinate 308,353,299 of NC_058080.1, forward strand.
CTAGAAACTTTCACCATCAGTACAAGGAGCTGTCATCTTTAAGAGATGGAAGAAAATTAAACAATCCTGCTGCTTCGGATCTCAAGACATTTGTTTAGTGTTTCTGTCATCCTCCGATGTGCTAAATAGATGTTTTTGTTTGCTATGCATTTTTTTTGTAAACTCTAGAAACTGTGTTGAGTAAAAATTACATTAGCTCATCACTTTTTACGTATAACACCAACCACCTTTCTCTTAGTCAAAGCCAATGCTTTGATGTTCCAAACCACAATTTCTGGCAATGTGGGCATTTACTGTATATTACATAGCTTATGCAAGGCTTCCAAGAAAAGAACAGCAATCAATTTACTATGAGCTACAATCATAATGCTCTCTATCATGTGCAGAAACTCTAGGTTCAAACATTTGTGAGGCATTAATAGTATATGTAGTGTACAAAATGAGCGTGATAGTTGATTCTCCACCGATCTAGTTTACCATGTTGTGACTGCAACCACCTTGGTGCCTATGGTACTGATAGCATTTACCTTCCTGGCGCTCCATCCTAGGAAAATTACCAGAAACATTTTTTACTACTTCAGTATCACTTCCTAAAATAGCTAGTATAAAACTATATAGTTTTGTCAGAAAGATAACTTTGGTTGAACCAGAGAACCTTTAGTGTGATGTTTGCATAAGTTTTAATCAATTATTGGCATGGAGACGTTATTAAATGAAATTATATTGAAGGGATAGTAATTAGGTAAAACACATGACCTGGAAATATTCACTCTCTTTATTTCACATTCTACAAGTCAATAGACCTTTTCTTTTTAGAGTACATAATCAATGTCTAAATTCAAACCTTTTCCGCAATGTGGATCATAAATAAACTCCTCGGATACAGGCACACTTTATAGGGTCACTGTGTAGTGAACACCTATGGTCTTGGTCATGGATTTTGCAAGGTTTTCATCAAACGTTTTTCTAAGAACACCCAAATAAGATGTGATGTGAGCTGAAAATTTACTCTTCACATTCATTTAATTTATAAATGTGATGATGCTTTAAGGCTAGTTTTACCTCTGCTGCAGAGGCTCCAGCATGCTGTTCTGGTAGGGAATAGCCTGCAGGAGTTCTCCGGATCTGGCATTGCCGGATACTGCCCCCAGTCCTCCGGACTGCACACAGCAGTTTTTATCCGACCAAGTCCCAGTATTCTCAGCTGTAACTGCCAGCCTGGATCTCCCAGATGCAGATGTGAAACTTGCCTTCATTTTGAGTTTTAATATAACCATTTTTACTTATCCAATACATCCAAAGTAAAATATGAAGCAACTTTACAAATAGTCTTACTTTTTTCAGAAGAATAATATTGATCGGTGGGATCCCAGGTACCTCAGCTGCTTATCAGGAACGAGAACTGTGCCCTCACAGCATACCAGGAGCATCACCGTACATTGAATTGTGGCTATGCTTGGTATCGCAGTTCATTCACATGAGTGGGACTGTGTTATACATAGGCCAAGTGACCAATGAATATGACACAGCTTCTTCATATAGCTGACTGATGGGGATTCTGTCACATTGCTACTAATCTCATATTGATAACCTATCTTAAGGATAGGTTATCAATATTTCACTCTCGGAAAACCCCTTTAAAATATTTTACAGATTTGAGTCTAAAGTTATCAAACAGACCTATGGTTATGGTTACGCTATGCCTACACAGTTAAAACTAACTTTGTGGGGTCTGATCCTGCCTGTTTTCTAGCAACCTGAGGTGGCCACATTCCGGTCTTTTTGGCTGATGATAGAGCCAATGAATTTTCTTTCCAAATAATTGGCCAATTAGTCAACAGTTAAGAAACAATCATTAAAAACAGTTAAAACTGTTAAAAACAATCATTTGTGAGCAGCACATCTTCCTAAGTCAGGGGTGGGGAATCTCCGGCCTGCGGGCCCCATATGGCTGCCAGAACATATAGTAAAAATGCTAATGACCACTTCCATTATGAAAGCGGTCATTAGCAGGCGGGAGGCAAGGGAGGGGAGAGCAGCACTGCACTGGCTGTACTCACCTACCCTGGTCTTCTTCAGGGCCCCGCTCTGTGTCCTGACACATACAGTATCAGGACATAATCCACGTAGACGCACACTATGACCTGGTGCTGTGTGCTGTCAGGTCACAGTACAGCGCAGCTGGAAGGCGACCAGGAAGGGTAAATGAATCTGCCAAGTGGCAGCGCCATTCGGAGCTGGTGAGGTATGTTTATTTATTTTTTTATTGGATGCTGGGGGGTCTGATGGGGGCTGATCTGAGGCTAGGAGGGGTCTGATTTTAGGCTGAGAGGTCTGATGGGGCTGATCTGAGGTTGGGGAGGGTCTTATCTGAGGCTGGGAGGGGTCTGATTTTAGACTGAGGGGTCTGATGGGGCTGATCTGAGGTTGGGGAGGGTATGATTAGGGTCTGATCTAAGGCTAGGGTGGGTCTGAAGGGGGCTGATCTGAGGCTAGGGAGGGTCTGATTGGGGCTACTCTGAGGCTAGGAATGGTCTAATGGCGGTGTGATCTGAGGCTGGAAGGTCTGAAGGGGGTGTGATCTGAGGCTGATGGGTCTGATGGGTGTCTGATCCAAGGCTGGGGAGGGTCTCATCTGAGGCTGGGGGGTCTTATCTGAGGCTGGAGGTCTGATGGGGGTCTGATATGAGGCTGGGAGGTCTGATGCGGTCTGATCTGAGACTAGGGAGGGTCTGATGGGGGTCTGATCTTAGGCTGGGGGGGTTTGATAGGGGTTTGATCTGAGGCTGGGGGTCTGATCCGAGGCTGGGGGGTCTGATGGGGGCTGATCTGAGGCTAGGGAGGGTCTGATGGGGTTCTGATCTGAGGCTGATGTAAGCTGGGGGAACTGATAGAGGTGGGGGCAGATCTGAGACAAGGGACAAAGGCAGGGACAGCTTGGCTGTCATTAATGCCAAATAAATAACATTCTGAACTTGAAAATTAGACTGCTATGCTTGGTCAAAATGGTGCCTGTACTATATGTAATACATATAGTGCAGGTGCCATTTTGTGCTGCAAAAATACAGCGCTCTGGATATTTTTAAATTGAAGCACAATTTCTGTAACTAACCCTTAAGTCAGTTATATGTTTGACCAAATATAGCCGTCAAATTTTTAAGTTGAGAATTTTGTATGGCCCCCGAATGATGTTACAAATATCCAAATGGCCCTCAGCAGCAAAAAGGTTCCCCATCCCTCCCCAAGTGAACAGAAGATGTGCTACTCACAATATCCAGATTATGTCCACAAACAATATGATTATTGTGACATATAAGGCTCCATTCAGACGTCCGTAGTGCATTGCGGATCCGCAAATTGTAGAATCGCAATACACACGGCCGGCACCCCCATAGAAATTACTATTCTTGTCCGTAATTGCGGACAAGAATAGGACATGCTCTATTTTTTTCCGGAGCTGCGGACCGGAAGATCGTGGCCCACTCCGGAAATGCTGATGCGAACGACATCTCTTCCGGCCCCATAGAGAATGAATGGGTCCGCACCCGTTCCGCATAATTGCTGAACGGATGCGGATCCATTCTACGGATGTCTAAATGGAGCCTAAATGTGATAAACAAGTACTGATCAACATACTATATAATTTACCAGTGTTCATTTAAGGGCACATTAATCTGCCGGTGTAAAAGGTGTAAGTCTAAAGTTGAACAAAATGGACAATTTCAACCAAAATGATTGTTTGTCAGGTAAAATATAACAACAAACCTATTGTTTTAGCCAACTGATAACACACTATCAATATATGTATGAAGACCTGTGTTTCAAATTTTTGTAAGACCAATTTTTCATAAATGAATGGTCTCCGAAAGATTGTTTATCTTTTGCCTGGTGTCATTGAACACATATGGTATTTCCGAATGACTGTAGCACCCAATATTGAACAACATTTGTATGACTGTGTCTATATCACAATTCTTATTTCAATGGTTGTTCATCATCAATCTACTTCTATCTTATGCATATGGCCACATTGAGATACAGTAGAAGAGCAGATGAGGTTGAAAAACCCATGGCTGCAGAATGACAACACACAGATGGTTTTTATATTTTTTATCCCATCACTGGCTCAAGCTGCTTTTCTATCCTCCCAGGCTTTACTCCACAATGTTACTCGCTTGCCTTGGCTACACAAACCAACCCTAAACTCATCAACTAAACCACTGATGAAAATGAGAACATCAGGCACCTTGTAATCATACACGGTAGAAGGTTCTTGATAAGAAGGGATCTAGCAGATCAAAATGCAAACAAAATAACTTAAATTCCATAAAAGTATGTGAACCTCAAGGTTTATTTAAACATCCAGGTTGCATAAAACACTCAACATTTTCAGGCCTCCTTCACTTGCAGTCCAGGGGCAGTGAAGGCAATAGGAAACAAACTGCAGGAATCATTAGCGCTCTCACTTTTAACCTTGCCATATTTTGTGCAGATAGATTGAAAGGAGCACTTAAGGCTGGTTAAATGTGAGCATTGTTCCAGACCTATTGTTTATCACATAATGTACCTTTCAAAGGCATGACTTTAACCAATGACATTGTCAGTGATATGTGGAGAGAAATGTTTCACGTCATTAGTGAGAGGACAGCTAAAGTGACAGCACTGCAGACTAAAATAATACTCCGCTTAGAGGACATCATCACACTGAAGCCACATGTTAACAATTACACTCACATTGCAATGAATTCATGGGCCTTCCATTCCATTTGCATTATTATATACTCACAGGATAGGACCAGACTCTATCTAAGCTGTGAGCTCTGGAATGTAGGGGGTTAAAGCAATACACAGGGATTAATGAGCCCAATAACAGCTTTACCTGCCACAGGGTTTGGAATTTTTAACTCTTTCAATTCCAGAGAACACTTAGAGGGGAGAGTGGATAGGAATCAGGCAAGATACCTCCCTATGACCATACTTGAAATATATATACCATTGGATATCTATTGACAAGGCATTGACATTAAAATCGCATGCATTTGGATATATTATGGCTCCATATAACTTTCCAAGTGTACCAAACCCTAAAATGGTACCCATAGACTTCTAAGGGCTCTTCACTGTGCCTACAATTTAATATGATGCAATTTTTTTTTATTTCAAGCAAACAAGCATTCAAAGGCCTCATAGACACGACTGTATTTTTAGTCCACATCTGATCCGCATTTTTTGTCGATCGGATGTGGACCCATTTATTTGCGGGCAAGGATAGGACATTTCTACAGGGTTAAAAAAAATGGCCGGAAAACACTTACAACCGTGTGCATGAGGCCTAATTTTGATGACAAACTTTGGCATGCAGTGTCTACAGTATAACCTAGTGTATACGGCCCCATAATACAGCACCACAGAGACCCCTGCACACAGCTCAGCCATGTAAATGGTACTGAAACGGCTACAGAGTTTTTTTAAGTTAAAACTTTAATAAATATACATTTTTAAATGTAGGTTTATTAAAGGTAGATTCACCCTCATGTGGCAGATTTCTCGCAGAAATTTCTGAGACTGTCCCATTTACCTATATAAAATGTGTAGAAATCTATGTGTTTGCCAACAAAACAAACCCATTCAGATGTTTGAAACATTAATTAGCAGAAAATTCTCTCAAGAAGAGTCATTTACAGAATCTATGTTCTGGTACTTTAAGGAGTAACTTGAATTTTCACTTGTTTCTACATTTCATGTGATTTAGCTATGTAAAGTATAAATATGTCATCTAAAATTAAGTACGGTCACGCAAGACTCAAAGTCAGCACACAGGATCTGGCAGGCTTTAAATTGCTTGCGTATACATCTGAAAAAGCTTAAGGGAACAGCAGTGGCAAAGGAATCATCTCATTCCTATAGGAAACAAAGTAAACAGCAGAACCAAGAACACACATGCAAAATGGAAATAGCTGACTAAACTCAAGACCTCACAGTCTATGGTAGTTTGAAGAAGTCATATAGGAAACTATAGCAAACTAAACCAATGATATTCTTTATGTAAGCACATTGAGTTCTTCGTATTCCTTTTTAAGGTACTACTGTATACAAAGGCACAAGAGAGGGTCCAACACCAATGCAATAATGCTACATGTCTCCTAAAGCAGCCACAACTGGCTTTCCATGACAGTAACCAGTGAAAAATAGTACAATCTCCCTTTACAGCCTTCATTCCAAATGCAAAGGGGTGCATGTGATATCTACAGTTGTTGGAAGGGTCCCTCTGATAAAGGACTGGTTTAGCTGTTTCTGTGCCAGCAGAACTGACAAAGAAAATTCTGTGGTCACCAAAAACAAAATAGTGGCTCTGCAGGTCTCTCACTGTCTTTTGGGAAAACTAAATCAGCTGTGCAATTCACCAACCCGCAAACAGTAGCACAAGGCTCAGTTTTCTAGAACTTTGTGCAAATGACTTGTAATACAGGCTAAAATTTAAAAGTGCTTTATATTCACAGCTAATTCACAAATGGTCTTCACGTTCACAAAATTTAATCCTTTGTGAAACTACTCATACCCTTCAGGTATTAAATTAAAAGGTAGCTAAAAAACTTTAAAGGGGTCAACAATCCCAATGCTGCACACTTGTGCCCTGAATATAAAATGCTGATCCATTCCTCGATGTTTCTGTTTGCCACCAGACCAGGAAGCAGCTGGTTCCTTGACAGTGGCGGACAATTGCAGGCATCAGTGGTCACAGTGCCTTGAAGGCTATGTCACACAAGTGATGTAATGTTCATATGCCTCTATGACAGCTGAGGCTTATGATTGGCCGCAATGGTCACAGGACTCAGCCACTTTCCACTCCTATGGGGACCAGAAGTGTTCAGGAACAGGACATTGGTGAGACTGCAGACAAGTGAGTCTTTTGTTTTGTAGCAAGGGGCACCAGTCAATAGCATAGGGGTTGTCAGCTCGAAGGCCAGAAAACACCTACTATATAACACAAGTATCACAGTACAATGTCTCATATTGTATGTCTTCAGCAATGTCTTCTCTCTGCTCAGCCCATGCTAAAATTCTGATCAGGAGTAGCTGTTGCATGGCTGGTCTAAAGGAGACAGGGGACAGCATGTGGGAAAAGTGCATGACTGTTCTTAGAAGACTGCAATGTCAACAAGTCAAGCTCTGACTGGTCAGCCAATGAGAGACTTGGCAAGGCAAGCAGCTGTGACCTCTGGCATGGCGTCCAATCAGAGGTGTAGGAGGGGTTTTAAAAGAGGTAATAAAACGAGGTCAATGCCTATGATTGAGTATCATGTCCTGGCTCCCATTGGTGTTTCTGTGCCTTTTGCCTGAACTGTATAACTGCTTGTTTGTCCCCTGTGAATCAACCTTGGTAAGTTCCACTGATTAACCTCTTGTCTGCTGATTTGAGCATATATTTACTTTCCTTGTTTTGACTATGGCTTGTTCTACTGATTGACCTCTTGACCAATGTGTTGGCTTTAACTGTAACCTCCTGGTTTTGACTTGGCTTGCTTTACTATCCTTTCTATTATCCTTTGATCATTTTCTTTGGTCTGCTGTAGTGAACTTGCACCTTCTTTCTGTCACCTTACTTGCAACCAGGGACCCAACAGTCAAGACCATTCTGCCTTGCAGCAGGCTCCAGTGAATACCTAGACGTAGCCTTAGTCTCAGCTAACTGGAGTGGTGTATCAGGACAAGTAGCCGTTTTACATAGTAGCAGAGTTTATAAGGTTGAAAAAAGACATAGGTCCATCCAGTTCAGCCTGTTATCTTGCAAGTTGATCCAGAGGAACTCAAAAAAGCTCCATGAGGTGGAAGCCAATTTTCCTAATAAAAAAAATCCTTCCCGAGTTCAATCAGGCAGTCAGAATAACTCCCTGGATCAATCACATCTCCAGATGCTATAACCTGTAATATTATTACACCCCAGAAATCCATCCAAGCCCTTCTTTAACTCTTTTAGTGAGTTCACCATGACCACCTCTTCGAGCAGAGAGTAAAGAATTCTGTAAAGAATTATCTTCTATGTTTGTGTAGAAACCTTCTTTCCTCCAGACGCAGAGGATGTCCCCTCATCACAGTCACAGTCCTCGGTATAAATAGATGATGGGAGAGATCATATTTTTCTTAACTGAATAAACCTAATTTTGACAATCTTTCTGGGTACTGTAGTCCACCTATTCCAGTTATTACTTTAGTTGCCGCCCTCTGAACACTCTATAGCTCTGCTATGGCTGTTTTGTTCACAGGAGCTCAGAACTCTACACAGTACATGTGTGGTCTGACTAGTGATTTGTAAAGTGCCAGGCGTATGTTCTCATTACGGGCATCAATGCTCCTGTTGATGCACTCCATAATCTTATTGGCCTTGGCAGCAGCTGCCTGACACTGGTTTCTACAGTTATGTTTGCTATCCATTAAAATTCCAAAGTCCTTTTCCATGTCAGTGTTACCCAGTGCTTTACCATTTAGTATGTAATGGTGACTTGCATTATTCTTTCCCATGTGCATAACCTTACATTTGTCAGGGTTAAACCTCATCTGCTACTTCTGTGCCCAAGCCTCCAATCTATCCAGCTCTATTTGTAGCAGTATACTGTCCTCTTCCATGTTAATTACTTTATACAGTTTTGTGTCATCTGCAAAAATTGATATTTAACTGTGAAAGCCTTCTACCAGATCATTAATAAATACTGTATATTGAAGAGAATAGGGCCCAATACTGACACATGTGGTGCCCCACTAGTGACAGTGACCCAATCTGAGTGTGTACCGTTTATAACCACCCTCTGTTTTCTATCACTGAGCCAATTACTTACCCACATACAGACATTTTCCCCCAGTCCATGTGTACTATCCTTTTACAGTAAGTTTTGAGTTTGTTGGTTGACGTTCTGGTCAGTGATTTATGTAGTGAACTATACCTGTATTATATTATGTTGATAGAGGAAGGTATGCTTTGAACTTGCATTTATTGCGTTTCTGTCTTGTGGGTTTGTCTGGATACCACTGTATCCACTGTCTATGGAGCTAATAGAGTGACCATCTCTGGTAATCACACATGTGCACTACTGCTCCATTCACAACGAGGTCTAAGAGACCCCTGTTCTTATGATCATTAGGGATCATACAGGTCGGACCACCAGTGATCTTACATAATGATAAATGTGCTCATGGACCAACCTCTTTAAAGGGGTTGTCCGGGTTCAGAGCTGAACCCGGACATACCCATATTTTCACCCAGGCAGCCTCCCCGATGTTAGCTTTAGAGCATCTTATGCTCCGATGCTCTCCTCTGCCCTGTGCTGGATAGTGCAGGGCAAGGGCTCTTTTGTTTACAATAACACACTGCCGGACGTAAGCTTTCACCCGGCAGTGTGTTGGGTGACGCCACTGGCTCTGATGGGCATGCTTTAGCGCTGCCCTAGCCATTTTACTGGCTAGGGCAGCGCTAAAGCCCGCCCATCAGTGCCGGTGATGTCACAGGGCTTTCTCGCAGCCCCATGGAGAGCCCGGTTTGTCACCGGAACTCTTGAAAATGCCTTTGCCCTGCACGATTTAGCGCAGGGCAAAGGAGAGCATTGAAGCATGAACTGCTCCGATGCTCAAGGCTTCCTGGGTGAAAATGGAGGTATGTCCGGGTTCAGAGCTAACCCCTTCAATGTCCAAGGCTTTGAGAAGTAATGCCTAGCATTGACTATACAGATTGACGAAGTGTCAAATTCCAGATACAATTCCAACCTCTTCATACTCAGTTCATTCATGTAGAGTCTGTATGAGGGTTGATCAGGAAATTTAAATGGTTTATCTTGAATTTTTTAATAATAAGCTCAATATTTAACCTAGAGAGAGAATAATTATGAAGGTGCAGTATCAACTGGGTGTACTATCTATTTGAATCCTTGCATGCTAGAAACCATTTACAATAGCCTAGGAGTACAAACAGATATTTTGCATAAGAGACAGCAGAACACAATGACTATTGTGTTTTACCAGACAAAACATTATGAGCAATCCGCTCAAGCTGTTCTATAGTAATACAGTTCAGCTGACAATAACTTGTAATTGCAAATGTGCTTCTCACAGATGCTAAATATATCAATATCTCAGAGCGAATTGGACAGTAATATACAAGTCTGTACAGTAATTTTAGGGCTTTAACAATGCAGAAATGTACAAAACAATATCTGACAATTGTAAAACATTGCAGAGAAAATACTTATCTTTCTTTTGTCTAATAGCACATACCTGTATATTATTTTTATTTGGCAAAGATCTTTGGGAAAAGCCACTTGACCATTGAAATCATTGCTATATTCTACAGACTTGCATTTATAAAAATTAACTTCTTCAAGATCTACAGTTTGTAGACCATAATTTGGTCCATACCATCTGACTGCACTGTACAGAATTTTTTAATGTTTACATTGAAAATTGTCTGCCTTAGGGCATGGCCACAAAGAGCGTATAGTTGGTCTTCATTGTTAATGGCGTTGCGGCACCTTTAATGTACCTTTAAACAAGGGCTGTTGTTGGCATGGAATTTGGCTGGTTAGGTGAGTGCAGAATATTCTGGCATATTGACTTCTCCAACCTCAGAAGTCTCCTGCCCTACAGGTGGAAACCCTTCTTCTGACATCTGCTTTTCCTCCTTTTCCGCATCACCTAATATAGATGAGACTGTCATCAGGAATATCCAGCTCCTCCTCTTATCTCTACATCTTGCAGATTTTTTTAGGAAGCAAAGCCAGCAAAAGATGAGGATGGTCATCATTAAGACCTGGCCTTCCTAAGGGGTGCAGGCTAGATGGTATTGGTTTGGCACACTGGGCACTGGAAAAATATAGGCTTCCATCTTATTGGTATTGTATTCTTCTATTAATAATTTTGAGCAAAACTGTCCATAGTGCATAAGTGCTTGCCACATCTCTCCCTATGCTCAGCTCACAGGATAATGGTGGAGTCCGTCCGGGATGAGAGCTTTAATAGGGCTGTGACATCACAGGGGATGGCTATCTGCGGATTGGCTGGTTGCACAGCATTATGGGTGATCTTGCATTCCAGAGCTTGTCTCCTCTACACTTAGCTTCACTTTGTAACATGTGCAGCCGCCAATTTAGGAATCGAATTTGTTAACACAAAGCACAACGAAATTTGGATTTGTTGCAAATCAAAGTTTTCCTAAACTTCAGACTGAATTCCGCTTTGAATGCTTCTCTTCACTCAACACTACTGATGACCAAGTCAATAGAATTGGACCTGAAATTAATATTAGGGGATTCACTCATTTCTAAGCATGAAGTTTATTACAATCACATAGAATCCAGTTAATACAGTTACTTTGCCCTGAAAAAGTTGTGTAACATACTCTGGAATCCTCTAAGACTGTATTTAACTCCTTTCAAAGTCTTTAATGTCAATACAGCATTAGTAATTTCAAAGTGAAAGCAAATTGGTAAATGGATGGTAGCTGAAGGTAGAGATAGTAGTAACAAGGCTGTGACTGACTTAGAAAGGGCACAGTCCAAGTGCAATCTAGTTGTTCAGGCACTGCTATTACATTTGATGAGATCAGGTTGGAAAAACTGTTCCATCATATTCAATAAACTTAATTTGTGCTACTACTTATGCAACTTGTTGAGCATCCTGGTATTACACCAATTTTGCCTCACTTTAGGAATCAGATAAAAGATTCTCTATTTTCCTTTTATAGTGAGGGTCTAAAAGCATGGGTATCCAATAGTCATCCCTTTGCTTCATGAAAACAATATGCTTGTCAGCACATAAGCAACCAAGCATGCAGCTTGTCTCACTTTCCAACGTGTTTGAAGACCAAGTTGTTTCATTCTCTGCTATCCACTGGCCAGAGTCAATACATTATAATCATCACTATGTCTTTCCACAATAAGTGTTAGCCTCATCCCCTATTTGTGAAAACTCCATGTCCCGTCTCCACCACCTACTCCTTCTCATCCTCCTACTCCTCCAGTCCTAGATCCTCTTTATCTTCCACTTCCTCCTGAATGTGCACACATGGCTACAGGAAAGTATAAGGATGTGGAAGCTGTTCTTCTTCCAACATTCCTTGCTGTATCAGTATGAGTGTTTGCTGTAACACAAATCAAGAGATGACATTGTTAATGTCGCTATTGTCCCTTCTCACAAATCTGGTGGTCACGTGACTTGTTTCCATGACTGACTTCCACTGCCTGAGCTCAAAATAACACGATTCCTGTTGTGGTGATCTGTTGTGTAATGTAATCATCGACCACTATGTGCTGCTCGTACATATGGTCCAGCATAAGCAAGGTGAAAAGTCAGTTGGGATGTCTAAGGGAGTTCTTAGGCCCATAAGAATGCTTGAAATTTGAACCCACTATCATGGACATGATCAGCACTAGGGGTGAGTGAATCGACTTTGGATGAAACATCTGAAGTCCATTCGCATAAAACTTCACTTGAATACTGTACGGAGCGAGAGCTCCATTCAGTATTAGAATGTATTGGCTCCTATGAGCCGAAGTTATTACTTCGCAAAGTCTCACGGGACTTTGCGTAATAACTTCATAAGTTGATTTCTACTGCAAAAAAAACATTTCCCGAACTCCTAGGACTCCTAGCAGATGAATTCTGATGTGAATTCAAAAGTAATGCAACTTTAGCACATAATTACTGGTGTTCACTGTTTGTGTCAGCACTTGCTTTTATTTTAATTTCTAAGTTGTCATACAGTTGAAGCTATAAGACAATGTGCCACTGACAAGGCATCTATGCGAAAAGAGGTTAGACTATTTTATTGCTCTAAATCTCCTTTCAAGTTGCAGCAATCAAAATCTTTTAGCCATTGAGACATTTATCTTTATAAGTGCCTCGGGCAAGCAGTAACTTCTACACATATAGCCTGGTATCGCGCTACATAATGCATGACTATTCAAGACTGTAATATCTTTGAAGAACTAACATCTGAAGTAGGAGTTTTAACTTCTACCATGTGGCATATGGCACCACCAGATGTCCATGTACAAGGTTCGTGATAATACTTTTCCAGAAATGGAAGCATCATGTATAAAAGGTGGATCCTAACCAACATGCATAATGCCCATCCAGCTACTCTAACTTGAGGTCTTAGCAGGAACATATGTGGGTTCATTACTATGCTTTATATTTATGCTAACTCACTCAGATTCAGTAGTACCAGAGTCAGCAGTACCAAATCCTCGTGAAGACACTCATATTAACATTTAATGTTGAACTTTATGTTCTTCATTTTTTTGGAGTAGCTACAAGTAACTACAAAAGCCATACTTAACTGTTTCAGCACAAGGCTGTATGCTCATGGCATGTAAACTGAATCTCTGAGGCTCCACACTACAGAGCCATATGTACTCCATGTGCACTGCCATATGGTAACAAATTAGTGATATATACTCTCTTAGAGGCAATGCTTCTAGGAAAAAATACCTCAGTTAGTTATACCAAATCACATTGATTGTGGTGGTATACTTCCTGTCACCAGTGGCGTAGTGTGAGTTGCCAGAGCCCAAGGTCAGCAAAGTAGTGTGCCCTAGTAACCTGTGGAAATGTCCCTTTTTACCCAGGTAGAGTTGATCAGCAGCTATGTTCTGCCCCTGAGAAACCCACTCATCAAATGATCGCCGTGGTCCACCATAGGAAGTGGCATAGCTACTTCCTCTATTCACTACCTAATGCTTACTGACCGCTTACCGAGCAAAGAAAAGGCAGAAGCAGTAATAAACAGCCCTCTCCCCCACTGGCAGCACTCCCCCTCCCTCCCCATTTAAATGTCTCAACTTTCTTGGGGAGTTGCAGGATAGGAGCAGGGATGCTGGAGTTGGAGGGAGAGAGCTTCTCATGCAGTTCTATCTATATACATCAGGGGGTGCAAGACGTTAGATGATGTCCTCACAGATCCTGCACTGTCCTAACCTTGGAATTACACCATTGCCAGAGGCCCCACCACTACCACCACCACCACCGTCCCCATGCTATGCCACTTCCTTTCACATTGCCCTCTGGTCCTAATAAAGAAAACTGAGCTACATAAAAATTCATATTTGTCCGTTACATATCGGCCACAATTTCAGAACATTCCAAGCATGTTGTTCATCTCATTTATCCCTATTTATAATTCTAATTTGGCAGTAATATTTAACTGCTTCCAAAAAGGCAATGCTATTTTATTACTTTATTCAGGACGTTTTGATGAATGGCTGGAACAAATTTTTCAATCATTTTCCATAACAGCCTTGTCCAACATTTTAACAGCTTCGATTGCCAGTACTTTGCAATAGCTTTTTTTTTTATTTCTAAAAATATTTCAATGAGACTATTCACAGTAGAAAGGAATTGCAAATGAGATTCATTTCAGGAAAAATAAAATCTAGTTTTCCAGGTTGGTTTGCAAAATGTACTATGCAATTAATTGCTATTAATGACCATGTACCAGTTGTAAAGTTGTGAAACATGGTATAAATATTTTTTTATAATGGTTAATATGCAGGACAGCATCTGATATTGCTGTACCATGATGGGACCCTAAGGAAAATGAATATACCGCCATCTTGATTAGGTTACACAGTTGGAAGACAGCATAGACAGTATGCACAGTGCCTATGATTCCATATTATGGACCTGTAGTCATCTCACATACATGAAATTGTGCCTCTGTGAGGAATTGTATCCTCTTGAAGCAATGCCTCTATAGAAGAATAGCTGCATTATAAAGCATGTGGAGTCAGGATAAAGCACTGTGTGCCTCTATATAAAATTGCCAGCACACAGCAGTACATTAGGGGCTCATAGCAGGCTAAGCATTCTGCATTACGGATTCGAAACATGCCCATGTGCACAAAAAAGATAAACCTTGCATATTTTAGAATATAATTTTTATGTCATTTTATTATGATTTGTGTAAAAAAAAGAGCAATTTTGGTAACTTATCTTCTTTAGACACTGCATTCATAACTTGTGTCAGATTCAAACATGGAACATTACTGGTCATGATTGTAATAAAAAAAACAATAACTGACAGCTCAATGATGATCAAGACAAGGTTGACAATGTACCGGGTTTTTAATATATACTTTAATATAGTTATAAAGTTATCATTGCAATATCTTCTGCAAAAAAATTTAATGTCCAGTTTCTGGTGGTCAGCATCAAGAAGTCTTAAATTGTAAGTGTTACATTCAGCTTCCTGAACTGCCAATCAGATAGATAGATAGATATCAGATAGATAAACAGATAGATATGAGATAGATAGAGATATGAGATAGATATTGATAGACAATAGATAGATTGCGGTAGATCGATATCCAAAAAAGAAAACCAGTAACTTCCAGGAAAATAACAGAAAAAATTCAACTTGCTGAGACTTTTCTCAAGCAATGTATATTGCTTGAATTTTTTTTACTAAGGCCTCATGCACACGACCGTATGTATTTTGTGGTTCCCAAAAAAACTGATCCGCAAAAAATATGCATGACATTCGTGTGCATTCCGTATTTTGTGGAACGGAACAGCTGGCCCCTAATAGAATCCTTGTCTGTAATGCGGACAATAATAGGACATGTTCTATTTTTTTGCAGAACGGAAATATGAACATATAGAAACAGAATGCACACAGAGTACCTTCCGTTTTTTTGCGGTCCTCAAAACAATGGAACGGACCCGGAATGAAAATATGTTGCACTGGTGATTAAAGGACATTACTACTGAATGTCTGTGAAGGTTCTCATTTATCTAGGTCATGGTAAATATCTGTAAAGAATAAATCAAGGCAACTGGACGTACTGTAGATTTCACCCATCTCTATTCAAGCTTGGCTTCTCCATTTTTACGTAGATCTACGTAAAAATGGAGAAGCCAAGCTTGAATAGAGGTGGGGGGGGGTTAGACATCTATTGTCTGCCACGTATAATGCTGTCTTGACACCTTTTTCTGGGAAGTCTTTATCACCTACTGACTCCAATTAGGATAATGGAATCAACACCTTTGACCCAATGCTGGGTCTAATTACCAGATGTGGATTCAGTTACATATTTATTCCCAGAATTTTTTGTACAATCACTCAGAATTGAGAAAACTCGTTGGAAGAACGAGTGAAACGTTTTCAAGAAATCTACAGTACGTCCAGTTGCCTTCATTTATTCTTTACAGATACAGTACAGACCAAAAGTTTGGACACACCTTTTCATTCAAAGAGTTTTCTTTATTTTCATGACTATGACAATTGTAGATTCACACTGAAGGCATCAAAACTATGAATTAACACATGTGGAATTATATACTTATCAAAAAAGTATGAAACAACTGAAAATATGTCATATATATTCTAGGTTCTTCAAAGTAGCCACCTTTTGCTTTGATTACTGCTTTGCACACTATTGGCATTCTCTTGATGAGCTTCAAGAGGTAGTCACCTGAAATGGTTTTCACTTCACAGGTGTGCCCTGTCAGGTTTAATAAGTGGGATTTCTTGCCTTATAAATGGGGTTGGGACCATCAGTTGCGTTGTGGAGAAGTCAGGTGGATACACAGCTGATAGCCCTACTAAATAGACTGTTAGAATTTGTATTATGGCAAGAAAAAAGCAGCTAAGTAAAGAAAAACGAGTGGCCATCATTACTTTAAGAAATAAAGGTCAGTTAGTCTGAAAAATTGGGAAAACTTTGAAAGTGCCCCCAAGTGCAGTCACAAAAACCATCAAGCGCTACAAAGAAACTAGCTCACATGCGGACCGCCCCAGAAAAGGAAGACCAAGAGTCACCTCTGCTGCGGAGGATAAGTTCATCCGAGTCACCAGCCTCAGAAATCGCAGGTTAACAGCAGCTCAGATTAGAAACCAGGTCAATGCCACACAGAGTTCTAGCAGCAGACACATCTCTAGAACAACTGTTAAGAGGAGACTGTTTGAATCAGGCCTTCATGGTAGAATATCTTCTAGGAAACCACTGCTAAGGACAGGCAACAAGCAGAAGAGACTTGTTTGGGCTAAAGAACACAAGGAATGGACATTAGACCAGTGGAAATCTGTGCTTTGGTCTGATGAGTCCAAATTTGAGATCTTTGGTTCCAACCACCGTGTCTTTGTCCAACGCAGAAAAGGTGAACGGATGGACTCTACATGCCTGGTTCCCACCGTGAAGCATGAAGGAGGAGGTGTAGTGGTGTGGGGGTGCTTTGCTAGTGACACTGTTGGGGATTTATTCATAATTGAAGGCATACTGAACCAGCATGGCTACCACAGCATCTTGCAGCGGCATGCTATTCCATCCGATTTGCGTTTAGTTGGACCATCATTTATTTTTCAACAGGACAATGACCCTAAACACACCTCCAGGCTGTGTAATGGCTATTTGACCATGAAGGAGAGTGATGGGGTGCTGCGCCAGATGACCTGGCCTCCACAGTCACCGGACCTGAACCCAATTGAGATGGTTTGGGGTGAGCTGGACCGCAGAGTGAAGGCAAAAGGGCCAACAAGTGCTAAGCATCTCTGGGAACTCCTTCAAGACTGTTGGAAGACCATTTCAGGTGACTACCTCTTGAAGCTCATCAAGAGAATGCCAAGAGTGTGAAAAGCAGTAATCAAAGCAAAAGGTGGCAAATATGCCTGCCGGAACAGCCTGCCAGATAGTAAGTGCTAGATAGATAGATACAGAGATTTTCAAACTGCCAGCACAGGCTCTGGATAATTAGTGAATGTTAATGTTACACTTTAGCACAATTCCTAAGACTTCCTTGCATAGAAATACATATAACAAGGAATAACTGAATTTGATTCCAAAGCTTTAACACAGAATAGAGAGGCGACTGACAGGGCTGAATGGGGACATCTTATAGCCCAATCGTTATGGCTGATCTTGCCAACCGATTATAGAGGCCCTGAAGCTAAAACACCATTGGAAAAATAGCATTTAATCAATATTAGCTGCTTTTCCAGGCTTCAAGGTTAATGTCACTGTAGTGATGTCCTATCTCTTGCCTTTTTATTTAATCTTCCACATATGCTGTTGCTACAGCAAAATGTAATGGTGGAAGAATGATGCCATGCAGGATATGAAGGGAGGCTGGTTAAGGTAAAAGGCGATCAAAGTTTCACATGCAAATGAACTTGAGGCAGAAACCAAAGGTGTAAATACTGTAGAATAAATGAAATATATGTCAGGATCATATAATCTTTGGTAATAAGGACTGCTCTAGGTAAGCATATTAGGGGACATTTATTAAGACTGGTGTTTTATACATTGCTCTTAATCTGAGACCTTCTAGCATCAGATGCATCACAATTATGAAGAAAATGCACACCTCGTGATAATTGTGGCCCAGACTCTCCTTGTGCCACATATGAAATTCCCATCAAGCAGGAGCTAGCAGTATAATTACTGCAGATTGATGGCAGGTGTAAAAACCAAGGAAATACACAAAGCTAAAAAAGACACAGTCGCTGTGATCAAACTTTACTGCAGACCAGAATCTTCACACAAGATCACAGAGTAAAAGTCTAATGAAGCTCAAGTCTAGTTCTTGTACAATATGTGGACAATATTTCCGTCTTAATGATATCAGGTGTACTCACTTCAAAAAGGAAGCTGCTTAAACAAAAGAGAGCCTTCTATATTGCACTTGAGAAAAACACCATCAGACTTTCTAAAGACACATTATCTATAAACATTTAAATGGTCGCTATTTTTTTTATAGAATAGTTCAGATACCCTTAGAAAAATTGTAATATATCTTATCAGGACGGACCAGCTCACTGTAGGATAAGATTGCAGGTGGCAATCAAGTCTATGGAGAGGGGAGGGGAGGCGTGTGTGGTAATTTAGAGACAGATAAAGCCAGAGAGACTGCATAGACAGTTTCTCTCTTGGCCCAAGTGCTATATTCACATCCATGCAGGTCAGTACCTCTCTGTAATGTCTTCAAAGATCCTGAAGCTGCTTCTGAGTGAGTAAGAGAAAGTTAGGAAGCAGATTATCTTCGACTTTCAGTGTTCAATGGATAGGAACTAGTCTCCACTTACCAAATGTAGGAGAACAGCAAACTAAAGCTACATCATACACTGGAGAAAACTGCTAAAAATGCAAGATATAAATCATCTAATGCCCAGAAATAGTGTTATTGCCAGTGTACAAAGTGTACTATTGATTAATCCAAAGTTTGTTTAAAGATTAGGTACACTTTAAATCTTAAGGCAAAAAAAATATTTGAACTAAATGTTAGATTAAATGGGTTCACCAGCTTTTTAAGAAAATTTGGCTCCCTCCTTCTGATGGACCTGTAGAGGGAAACATACTTAAAGGGGTTGTGCAGGAGATTTATATTGATGACCTAGCCTCAGAATAGGTTATCAATATCTTACTGGTGGGGTTCCAACACCTGGAATTCCCACTGATCAGCTGTTTGAAGTAGTGGCCAGGCTTCATGCGAGCGCTGATTCCTGGTCTTCCCGCCACTCAGTTCTGCATCATTTGGTCCATTGGTCCACCACTGTGTTCATTGTGCCTTGAAATCTTCTGGGATGGACAGGGGTCTCATGTACTGCTGCAACAAAGAGTAGCCACAGAGGTGACATGTCTCCCAAGCGGCATGTGACCCAGTCATTGACTGCTGTGGCCTATGTGTCCCCCGTCTTTGCCAGAAGTTCACAAGGGCAAATGTAGCAGTGAACCAAATTGTGGGGAGCAGGTAAGTATGCTTCTCTCCACAGGTTTGGGAGGGGGGGGGGCTGAGTAAAATTTGTTAAGGAGATAGGAACCCTTTTAAGGAAATTACAAAACCAATAAAAAGTAAAGGGTGAATCTTTAACTACAAGCATTTGTCATAATTAATTTTTTTATCGATTTCTAACCTTGTGAGTATTTGTTGGGCCAGGTTCATCTTCTGTTTTAAGCTTGCTTTATTATGCTTATACATATATTTCAGTTGCAGACTCCTAAAAGCTGTAACTGCAATTACTTAAGATATATTGAGAGCAAACTCTTAACTGAATAATTCAGACACTTAATTCAGTTAAATGGTGCTTACAATGATTGAGTCAAAACAGAAAGCAATAGTATGCAAAATCCAGTGTAACAAAAGCACTATAGAGTCTTATAATGTTCTGTCCATAATATGAGAGCAATAAAATATCCATATTATACCTATCTAAAAGTGGTCTCTGTTAATGAGTTATATTAGGTTTAGGAAATTATCATTTTCAGTTAAGATTACAGTTTGTATAGGATATGGAAAATTATATACCTGCATGCAAAAGTTGGTTGAATGTAAACGTATAGTACAGTATAAACTCCTCACATCTCCTAGTATTTTACAGACTATATTTTTTTTGTATAAGGACTCTGCTAGAGTATGCATTTTAGTTGCAAATTAAAATTTTGGGCAGATTTTTGCTAATAATTAGAGATGAGCGAATTTCTTAAAAATTTGATTTGGTCGGTTCGCCGAATTTTCCGTAAAGATTTGATTCAATCCAAATTTATTTGTGGTGAATCAATAAAAAAAAAAAATGCTATTTCCTGGTTGCAAAGAGACTGTATAGTGGTGTCGAACACTGTGCCTTGCAGTAACATGCATAGGTATTCTGCTGAGGTAGTGAAACAATACTGTAAGTATGACATGCACATGACAAGCGTCACTCTTAGAATCACTGCACACTTCACTTATTTGGTCAGTTATGGGGCCAAAACTGACAAAATAACTCAGTGCAAACTCAGCCTTACAGGTCAATGTTAGAGCCAGGAATAAAGACCCGTGCAGAGGCCCAAGATCCTACTATGGCGTGATAGAGTGCACTCATTTTACATCGTCGTCAGCTGATTACACATAGATCTCTACAAAACCTGTTCTATTAAACAATTATGCAAGTAGAGCCCCCCTGACAGAGTGGAGAGGGTGTCAGCAGTAAGTTTGTGTTGATGTCACTGATTATTTTGCCCTTCCTCTGATCCATCAGAACAATAACCCCCCAAAAAATGGATCCTGTCTGTTAAGCATCCGCCTTCACTCGGTCAGCATTTGGTCAGTAATCCATCAGTATTGCTAAAGCCCCCCACAAAACAGGAGTGGATCCAAAACAGAGAAGACACATGAATGGAATATTTGCATGTCTTCTGTGTTTTGTACCCACTCCTGCTTTTGGCTACCAAATCATCAGCCAATTCTGATGGGACCATACAGGCCTTACAGCTGCTACACAGACAGGATCCATTGTGCGTCTCATTTTTCCTTCCTTCTGACAGAACATAAAAAGTGTCAAATAAATGATGATGTCAAACAGGCAAAAAAGGAAAAATAGTGGCCCAGTCATGGAGTGGGGCGAGTGGGGAACAGCTTGAGAAGTCCACAGAGTGGCCCAATGACATACTGTTGAGGTATCAGCAGCATGAGGAGACCACAGAGTGGCCCAGAGACATGGTGGGGAGGTGGCAGCAGCAGCAGCATGAGGAGACCACAGAGTGGCCCAGTGACATAATGTTGAGTTAGCAGCAGCATGAGGAGACCACAGACTGGCAAGGTGACATAGTGTGAAGATGGCATCAGCAGCAGCAGCATGAGGAAGGCACAGACTGGCAAGGTGACATAGTGTTAAGGTGGCAGCAGCAACAGCATGAGGAGGCCACAGACTGGCAAGGTGACATAGTGTGGAGGTGGCAGCAGCAGAATGAGGAGACCTTAGTGGTGAGGTGGCAGCAGCATCAGGAGACCACAGAGTGACCTGGTGACAGAGTGGGGAGGTGGGTGGCAAACACAGTACCAGCTGACGATGGTGGGTGTAAGAAGGAGCAATGTGTGGCATCAGATGTGGGGCATCAGGCGAGTGGCAGCATCAGAATAGTAGCTGAGGCAGGTAGCCAGAAGAAACCGGTCTCTTTTGTCAAGGTTTGGGTGAGGCAGCATGCATTATTTAATATGATGCATCAGGTATTGGTGGGTGGAAATCTTGGCTGATCCACATCTGATTCAGGTCAGTTCTCCTTGGGGTAACCATGCCCCGCCGCACTAAATACCTGCTCTGATGCCACACTACTGGCCGGGCAGGGCAGCTTTTTCAGGGCAAACTTGGCCAGTTGTGGCCACAAATCCAGTTTGGCTGCTCAGAAGTCCAGCGGATCTTCAATGTGGGGTGGCAGGGTGCTGTCCAAATATGCCTCCACCTGCTCGATCAGGTTCTGCTCAAGGTCTAGCTGCTGCTGCTGGTGAGTAGTTTCATCACTAGGCGAGTTAATAACGCTGCTCATCATCAACTCTAGACTCAAGCTGCTGCTGATGGAGCCCCCACCCAGCCACAGCACCCATGGCAGTGGAATGAGAGTGTAGAGGGCCCCCCGGTCACACCTGCGAGAGGATAGACAATGGCACAGATAGGCAGCGACCAACTGACTACTACATAGGATGTCTCTATAGTAGTTCAGTTTGTCCTCCCTCTCAGCGGGTGTAAAAAAGGCCCCCATTTTAGGGTCCAACAAGATGGAGAGAGAAAAAAGTCATCCCTCTGACGAATGGTGACAATTTGTCTGTCCTACCCAAGCAAGTAAGCATGCAGCAGGCCATTTGCACAAGTGACTCAGAAGGACTCCCTGCCTCCATCTCCACTGCATATTGCCCTGGTGCGCCTGGGTCATCTGCCTCACCTTCCTTATCTCCATCTTGATCCTCCCGCTGCTCCTGCTGCTCCTCCTGCTCTACACATTGCTTGTGCCCCAATGTCCTCCTCCTCCAGTTCAGCCCCCACAGGGCTCATGTGGCTGTGAGATGTAGATGCTACGTTTCCAGTCCCCTGGCCAGCCATATGTACCAGCATCTGTTTCAGGATAGCAAGCAGTGGAATGACATTGTTTATCCCGCAGTCCTGACAAATAATGTGGCCTCCTCAAAGGGCCTGAGAAAACGGCAGGTGTCACGCATGAGTTGCCACTGGCTGACATCAAAGTTACACAGGGGAGTACTCCTGTCCACTTAGATCATCAATAAATTGTTTATGGCCTTTCTCTGTTCGTATAGTCGGTCCAACATATTGAGGGTGGAATTTCAACGGGTGGAAACCTCGCATATCAGCCTATGTTGGGGGACCCCGTTCTGCAGCTGCAGCTAGAGGAGGGTGTGCTTGGTGGTGTCCGAGTGGCTGAAGTGCATGTAAAGTTTCCTGGCAATTTTTAGGATGTTTTGCTGATGGGTTGAAGACTTCAGGAACCGCTTGACAACCAGATTGAACACATGTGTCATGCAGGGCACATGGCTCAGCCCTCCTTGATGCAGCGCCGACACTATGTTCTTCTCGTTGTTGTTCATCATGGTTTTGATTTTGAGTTGTCACGGAGAAAGCCAGGATTCGATTTCTTGATGAAGGACATGGAGCAGTTCCTCCCCTGTGTGACTAAGTTCACCCAGGCAAACGAGGTGTAGAACAGCGTGATACTGCCGTGCCCTGCACATGTGGTATGCTGGAGGAGCACTGCGAATTGTCCCTACAGTGGAGGCTGAGGACACGGTGGAGGATGAGGAGGGAGAGGCGGACATTGTCGAAGGACCAACAGCGTAAGAATGTAAAGGTGGTAGCGGCATCACGTGGCCAAGTTGCTGGTTTGGCTGGGCAGGAACCAAATTTACCCAGTGGGCCGTAAAGGACATATATTGTCCTTGACTGTAGTTACAGCGCCACACTTTGGCGCTGCCATGCACTTTGGCAGACACTGACAGGCTCAAGGACTGGCCCACCTTTTGTTCTACATATTTGTGCAGGGCTGGTACTGCCTTTTTGCCAAAGAAATGATGGCTTTGGACACTCCACCTTGGCTTGGCACAAGCCATTATATCTCTGAAAGGTGCAGAGTCCACCACTTGGAAAGGGAGGGACTGCAGCACCAGCAACTTGGCCAGGAGCATGTTCAGCTTCTGCACCATTGGATGAGTACATGCATACTGTTGTCTCTTGGCAATCGTTTGACTGACGAGGAGTAGGAGGGCGAGGAGCAGTAGCATCATGACTGGTAGAGTATGAGAAGGACAGACAGCTCCCTTCGGCTGAGGTGGTAGAGCCTTGACTGCCTGAATTCGGGTGCGTGCCACTGGTTGATGCAGCGGATGCTGCGGAAGGCTGGACCACCACATTAGAGCCACGGTTCTCCAAGGCCACTTTATGGTGACACTGCATATATTGACTCAGGGCTGTGGTGCCAACAATGGCACCCTGGCCACACTTCACCTTCTGCCCACAGATTGGCCATGTTCACCTCCTCCGGTGGCTTAACAAAAAACTGCCACACCGCTGAGTAGGTGATTTTACCCTTAACACTCCACACTGACTGACTTTTCCTGCCCATGCCTCCATAAACCCCTGCACCACTACTTTTCAGGCAGGTAGGCTCCTGCGAAGGGGATGGTCTACCCCGGGCATGGTTGGCTCCCGACCTCCCACTGCTGCCACCCTGCTGACTCCCAGCCAAGCTACCGACTTGCTGGTTCCACTGCTGCCTCACGCGTAAGCTGCCACCCTCTTCTCCTGATGATGAAGCACCTTTGTCACCGGGCTTCCAATTGCAATCGGCTACATCATCATCAAATACTGTCTGCACATCACTGATGTCCTCCTCAACTTTCTCTGAGCCAGGAGCCTGACTTCTCGTAACACCAGCTCCCACTCCACTCTCCTCATCACTACTTGCCAGCCTACCAGAGAAAGCGGCGGATGTCTCCTCCAGATCTTGACTGGGCAGTAGCTGCTGACTGTCCTCTAGTAGCTCGTCCTCGCTGTATAGTGGAGCTGAGCCCATAGCATATAATACTTCTCTGGCTGAGGGAACAGAATAGGACAGAGGCAGGTTAAGGACAGTTGAGGGCACAGGGCCTGCTCTCGGGCCATGCCAACTAAGGGTTGTGTCTGACGAACCCACCGACTCTTGGCTTGGGGTGTCTGATGTCACTTCGGACAAAGTGGATGACCAAGTCAACCATTCAGGAACCGCTGGGTTGCTGGTCAAGACACAACCGCTAGCTGACACTGGGAGCTCAGGCGTCTGGAAGTGACTCCTGCTGCCAAGCCCCCTTACTCTGCTGCGACCTGTGCCTAAGCCAGGAACATTTAGGCCTCTGCCCCTCCCCTGTGCAGGGCCTGTCACTTCTCTGTCTGACATACTGTTAGATCAAATAAGTAAATAAAAAGGAAATTAATACACCCCAAAAAAGGCTGCAATTCTGTCACTTCACCACACAATGGCAAATAATACTTTTTTTTGCCACTAATACACACCGAAAAAGGCATTAGAACATAAAAATGCATCCCTTTACTGCAAATAATATTTTTTTTGCCACTAATACACGCCAAAAAGGGCTGTCATTTTCTCACTTCACCACACAATAGCTAATAAGCCCTTTTTTCCCTACTAATACATGCCAAAAAAGGCTTTAGAACATATAACTGCATCGCTGAACGGCAAATAATACTTTTGTTGCCACTAATACACGCCAAAAAAGCTTTAGAACATATAACTGCACCGTTGAATGGCAAATAAGCCCTTTTTTCCACTAATACACATCAAAAAAGGCTTTACAACATATAACTGCACCGCACAAGGGCAATAAAATGTAGAAATATTTCTTAGTAATACACCCTGTTAATGGCTGTATCACACAGCACTTGCACCTGAATAAAAAGAACAGTTTGCTGGAATTACAGATATATAATCTAAAAACCTGAAAGCAGCAGTATAATGGCAATTTGGAGCAAGTCAGTCCCCAGTCAGTGCAGCAAGGTGTAATTGGATCGTTCCTATTCCCCAGGCTGTAAACCCCCCTATTGGACGCTGTTCTGCTTCAATATTGTGGAATAATTCCTCCCTATCATTTCCCTACACTTCTAATGCTCTTTCCATGAACTTCTATTTAGCAAAATATACGTTTTCAAGTGTTTCCAAGCACTATCCCTAGCGCCTGCTAGTACACTGGAAAATGGCTGAATCCAAGATCTCCTAACATGTGCAGCAGCCATTTGGCTGAATCCAAGATCTCCTAACATGTGCAGCAGCCATTTTATGAAGAAATGCAATTTGTTACCACAAATCAAATTTTTCCTGAAATTTGAATCGAATTCCACTTCGTCAAATTCGATTCGCTCATCTCTACTAATAATCACTGTTTGCTACAATGTTGCATGAAGGTAATTCTGTGTATTCATTATTAGGTTATATTTTTATATTGTAATTTAGTTTTTGTGTACATATCAAAACTGTAAACGTTGTCAGAGGTGCAAAATGTACAACCCCCCGGCATCTAAAGGGTTAATGTGTCATAATTTTACTCTATGAATGATACAGAGCTTGTAGCTAGATAGCTTATTTCTGTAGAACATTGATTGGCTGCAGCAGTTTTGCGCCGGACACCTGCGCTTCACTTTACGCGTGTCTGACATTGTGACATGCGCGGTACATCACTGCTGCAGCCAATCACTGTCCTCAGTCTTAGACCATATAGCAGCACATTCCCACTACAGCTTATAAACAAGCATCAGGAGAAGCAGACCAGCTCCACAGAGAACAGTACTGGAGAAATAAGATCATTTTTAGTTTAGGCTATTACAGGGCCTGTCCTAAGTTTTTAATTCACTTTAAATATATACTTTTAAATTTAAATGCAAAGGGCCAGATTTATCATGACTCTGACAGCTCACTCCACTTTCACATATGGCTAAAGTCAGTTTTAGCCAAGTCAGATTTATGATCGGCCCTTTAATGCTGTCATAAATGTGGTTTGACGGTAGAAGTTTATCCTTCAGTAAGCGGCTTTATAAAAGTCGCACGTCTTTACGAAAAAATCGCATGTTCAATTAAAAAGTCTCATAAGATAAGCATGGTCCTCACTGAAGTGAAATTGCGCATTTTTTTGTGACTTTTTAAATAGTCCCAATAGTAAATCTGTCTAGAGATTCATTTACATAAGAAAACACCCCCACTTTCAGAAAACTGGCCAGCATAGCGCAGTACAGAAAAAAGTTGCACATTTTTGCGCAGTTTTGGAGATTGCGCTAAAATTTGCAATTTTTTCACTCCATTATTCTGACTTGAGCTAATGATAAATCTGGCCCAATGTTTCCACCTGTTTCAAAAACTTTGGTAAAACCAGCCATTCTTGTAAATGCTGTGACATACATCGTCGTCTACTGTATCTCTGCCCTAAAATTGTCATTCTATGGATACCAGTGATTTCCATGGTGACACCTGTTGCCTTTTTGACATCCATTGTTTTAATGTTTCTTGAAGGCAATGCTGTCTTATCTCTTAAAGCAGTGACAGAACACAAGGTTTGTCTAAACAAAAGCAACGGAAAATGGTATTCCTGAGCAGGAAAACAGTTAGGGTATATTACAAATGAACATCAAAAAGATTGTGGTCCCTGGTGAGAAATGTAGCTATGGTTCTACAATATGTAGACATCCTAGTGGCTTTTTTAATAGTCCCTGGCACCATTTTTATTTTTTATTCACTCCAAAACTGCAGAGCACTCTAAAGCCACAGTAGAACAGATTTAACTTTTTTAGTGGAGATTCTCATATGCAAGAGATGACAGCAATAATCAGCAATGTTTTGAGGCTATGACTTTTTCAAGCTGTGCCTACTGTGCCTACACCAATCTTCTTTACCATTCGGAATTCACTGAAGAGTCCCTTTCAGAAATGTAACTGCACTTTTCCACTAATCCCCTTGTGCCTCCCATAGCTTCTCTCATTACATCCTCTGAAAGTCTATATTCCTAAACTGAAATCTGCCATAGATCACAGTCTTCATTTATAGAAAACTGGCATAATAGAAGATAGATAAATAGAAATTCCACTATATTTAGTCACAGTGCATTTAAAAGGTTACAAACATTGCATTTGTGACTTTTTTCCACCAGAAAACTGGCGTGGGGTGAGAGTTGCTATGAACTAGCTAGAAGTTAGGGTCAGTGCTAGAGCTGTAGCAGAGGAAGGAGAAGTGCATCATGGGTTTGGTTAGCTATAGCGTTGGGCGCAAATATTCGATTTGTGAATATTAATAGCGAATATCGGCACTTCGAGAAATTGCTAATATTTAGAATATAGTGATATACTGTATATTCGTAATTTAAAATATTCTAGATTTTTTTTTATCAGTAACCTCCCTTCTTGCTTGTGGGCCAATGAGAAGGCTGCAATGTCTTTGTCTGAGCTTAGCAACATCCCTAGCAACCAATAGGAAAGTTTTCTACCCCTTACTATATAAGAACCTCCCCAGCAGCCCTTGGATGCAGTATTTTGCAGATCTGAGAGAGAGCAGTGTTATTGCTGTGCTCTCTGCTTTCCTGTGTCATTACATTAGACAGTTAGCTTATATATATAATACAGATCGTTAGTGGGAGATAGTCAGTGTAGGTTAGATAGTGGTATAGTTCTGCTGTCCATACATACATGCTACATACATAGTGCTGTATGTATCTATGCTACATACATACATAGTGTTGTGAAGTCACAATATTGCGCCAAAATATTTGCATCATTAGTGCCGATTTTGCAATCACGAATATATTGGAGCATTCTATCTGCATATAAAGCTATTGTAATGTTCTGCCATGCCAGGGGTCGAGTCGAGGGGGAACGCGTGGGAACGGCGTACCTGCACTTTTTTCATGGCAGGAACGCCGTTCCCTTTCATCATAGTCTGTGTGCGGCGGGGCAGGCAGTGTGCGGCGGCAGGCACTGAGATGAGCGCTTCCATTGTGGAAGTGAAGCGCTCATCTCCATGGTGATCTGTTTCTGTTTATATCGCTGTCCTCAGGACAGCGATACAAACAGAAGGCTGCGGAGGAGCAGGGCAGGGAGGTGTGTCCCTTTTCTGTTCCTCTGATAGGCTGCCGGCACTACTAGGCCGGCAGCCTATCAGAGGCCGGCGTAGGCAGCGCGATGACGTCTTCGCGCCGCCGGCCTGAGCCGTACAGCGCTGGAGTCAGGACACAGGCTGGAAGAGGCCTGCATCGCTCCAAACAGGTAAGTATAAGTGTTAATTTTTTTATTTTTTTAACTATATTATACTGGCACATGATTGGGGGATTTGGGGGGGCCCTGGTATTATGCTGGGCTGGCACATGATTGGGGGATTTGGGGGGGCCCTGGTATTATGCTGGGCTGGCACATGATTGGGGGATTTGGGGGGGCCCTGGTATTATACTGGGCTGGCACATGATTGGGGAATTTGGGGGGGCCTGGTATTATACTGGGCTGGCACATGATTGGGGAATTTGGGGGGGCCTGGAATTACTGGCACAGATTGGGGGGGGGTGTCTGGTATTACTGCCACATGATTGGGGGGGTCTGTCTGGTATTACTGCCACATGATTGGGGGGTCTGTCTGGTATTACTGCCACATGATTGGGGGGTCTGTCTGGTATTACTGCCACATGATTGGGGGGGGGTCTGGTATAGTGGCACATTATTGGGGGGGTCTTGTATAGTGGCACATGATTGGGGGGGTCTGGTATAGTGGCACATGATTGGGGGGGTCTGGTATAGTGGCACATGATTGGGGGGGTCTGGTATAGTGGCACATGATTGGGGGGTATGGTATAGTGGCACATGATTGGGGGGGTCTGGTATAGTGGCACATGATGGGGGGTCTGGTATAGTGGCACATGATGGGGGGTTTGGTATAGTGGCACATGATGGGGGGTCTGGTATAGTGGCACATGATGGGGGGGTCTGGTATAGTGGCACATGATTGGGGGGGTTTGGTATAGTGGCACATGATTGGGGGTCTGGTATTACTGGCACGTGATTGGGGAATTTGGGGGGGTCTAGTATTACTGGCACATGATTGTGGGGGCTGTTATTACTGGCACATGATTGCGGGGGCTGTTATTACTGGCTGATGAGAGGCACTGGGGCTCTTATCTGAGGTCTGATTGGGGGTCATTCATATTGGGGTCTGAGCTGAGGATTGATCTGAGGTCTTATTAACATTGGGGATCTTATTGGGGCTGTTAGCTGAGGTCTGATTAACATTGGGGGTCTGATTGGTGGTCTGACCTGAGGTGTAATAAAAAATATTTTTTTCTTATTGTGCCCACTTCCAGCCCGGAGCCCTGATCCGGAGCAGCTTGGAGAAAAAAGGCCTCACAGTCCCACACTCCTTCTGCTTGGCCAAGCCTGTCAGCACCCCTGAGTCTTCAGAACTGTAAGTAAATTATATATAAGGGGAGGTTTTGTTTTGATCACAATGTGTACATTTGGCTCAGTCCGCAGCGACACAAATTACAGCATGCTAGATTTTCTGTGCTTTTTTTTTTTTTCATTCACATGTATTGTATTTTAAAGGGGTTTTCCCATCTCAGACAATGGGGGCATATCGCTAGGATATGCCCCCATTGTCTGATAGGTGTGGGTCCCTATATATATTTGTTTATTTCATGTTAATTTTGCAGTTGTTTGTGTAAACTGGCACTTTACAATAAATGTTGCACTGAATCTTCAGCGAAATATATATTATAATTTTTTTTTTGGGGGGGGCGGGGGTTTGCAGTGGATCTTGGGTGAGTTCCCACACTTTTTTCCCCAGGACTTGACCCCTGTGCCATGCCAACCATTTTCTCCAGTCTCAGGAAACTTCTAGCAGCTTGGAAAATGTAGCAAAAGTGACCCACGCCTGTATTGGGCGAGCATTACGCGCATATTACATTGCCGAATTTTCTCAATCAAGACCAAATTCACTAATTCTCGAATTCGCGAATATATGTTGAATATTCTAGTAAATATTTGCAAAAATATCGCAAATTCAAATATTGCACCTGGATACAGCAACAGGAAGTGATACATACAGGATGTAAATACACCAGAGTGATTGGCATATATGGTGAAAAAGAGTCTGGAAAGTCTAAACTGAAAAAGAAAGCGTAGGGAGATAATAAATCTCTGCCTAAGTGCCCTGAATTCACCATTCTGCTGGCTGTTATTAGAAACAGTTAACAGTTTAACTAATTACAGATGGCCATCTGACTTACAATGTCTGGCGGTTCGGCATTTATCTCTGCAAGGACATTCCTGAGTATCTTTGCTGAGTTTACAGCTGCAAAGAGATCATGCTGCTTGCGGGAGCAGGAATCCGAATGTCAGTGACAACCGGCCTCCCCATAGAGAAGGCATCATGTGTACAGTTTAGGAAACAGTCATGATATTCATATATTAATCGGGTGCCAGATAACTAAGCACAGCCAGAGCAACTCTGCCATGATTGCTGTATTCCCCCTGTAACTGGGGCTAATAGCACTGAGTAATCATCTTGTAACGGGGTTCCAAAGGTGCACTCGGTCTCCCATTAGCCACAGACCTGCTGCTTAGCTTCGGGAGCGAAGATCTGTGCTTGACCTCGTTCCCATAGCAGCTTTGCTAGCTGGGAGGTTCCCTGCTCCTAAGTCTGCCTTGAGCGCCGAGCTGATCACTCGGTGCTCGACTGGTTGGTCTGTCGGTCATGTGACGCTGGCCACATCACATGACCCTCACTCCCCACTATAAATACAGGCAGCCTGCTGGCCACAGGTTGACTGTTAATTTAGGTTCCACCTGTGATGCTGTATTTCCTGGCGTACTTACCTCCTGCTGTTTCCTGACGATCCTCTGCCTGCTCCTTGTGTACTTTGCTGCTCTCCTGGTATTCTGACCCCGGCCTCCTCCTGACGATCCTCTGCTTACTCCATTGGTACTTCACGACTCTCCTGGTATTTATGACCCCGGCTTCTCCTGACTATTCTCTGCTTGCTCCATTTGTACTTTGTAGCTTTCCTGGTATTGACTCGGTCCGTTCACGTTCTGTTGTTTGTCTGTCTGTCATCCCTGCACTTAGTTCAAGCTAGGGATTGCCGTCCAGTTGTCCCCTGTCATTAGGACTCGCGAGGCAAGTAGGCAGGGCCAGGGGTAAGGGTGGAGCGCAGTGGTCACTTCCCTCCCCCCTGTGTGTGTGTGTGTGTGTGTGTGTGTGTATGTGACCGTTACACATCTGTTCCTTCCACCATGAGTGAAGTGGGTAAAGTTCACACAGCAAGTATTTGTCTTTATTGGACCACGCTGCTCCGGATCCTCAGAAAGTGTTCCTCTTTAATTTAGAGCCATATGCACCTTCAGATATAGGAAAACACCGGTATCCACATGAAACGCCCTCCTTCTCAGTGAGCCATTCTGTGAATCAGCAAAAGGGGTCATACAGATAGTGAAGCACCGTCAGCCAGATCAACTTATAAAAGATTTATTATACTCACAGACATAAACGAGTTTAAAACTCAAAACTTTCATAAAAGCTGCAAGCCCTCGTGTTCTTGCCCGACCCAGGTTTCGCTCATGCTTTGTCAGGGGCGAACCCTCCTCCCTATTCTGGGCTGTCTTTTAAATTCACACAGAATCCTCCTTCCCCACTAATTTAAAATGTATTAATACGTTATAACATTATTGTCCCACATACCCTATAAAACAGCAAGAACCTTATGCACTGCAATTTTACAATTGTTTCCAATTTACAGCCCATATTTTGTTTTTACAAAAAACATATAAGGCATAACAACAGATAATGCACCAATTTAATTTTTTAACCTATGTCAAACTCCCAGCTGTTACTACACCTAATCACGTCACATTTTCCATTCACCCCTTCAGCTCATTCATAAAAGCTTCACTGCATGTTGCCCATTCATCTAATAGGTCTTAATCACATGGTAAGTCTCTGCCAATCGAAATTTACAACCTCTTCATTTGCCAACCCTTACTCATCCCATTACTCCTCCCTTCCTCAAAATACCCCGCCGCTGTCTTCACAACTATCAGGTCCAATTCACACTTCTTTTCTTTGTTTAGTCTCCAGCTACCGCCCCTGACGACGCGTGAGTGAAGCCTGGGTCGGGTAGGAACACCAGGGCTTGCAGCTTTTATGAAATGTTTTAAACTCGTTTATGTCTGTGAGTATAATAAATCTTTTATAAGTTGATCTGGCTGACGGTGCTTCACTATCTGTATGACCCCTTTTGCTGATTCACAGAATGGCTCACTGAGAAGGAGGGCGTTTCATGTGGATACAGGTGTTTTCCTATATCTGAAGGTGAATATGGCTCCAAATTAAAGAGGAACACTTTCTGAGTATTTGGAGCAGCGTGGTCCAATAAACACAAAGCCATCACTGTGCACATTAGTTGTTTGGCCACAGGTATGTATATAACTAGGGGAAGTGGTCCTACTGTAGCACTGAGTACTAGTGTTGATCGAGCACCAAAGTGCTCGGATGCTCGAGTAGAACACTTTGGGATGCACCAAGCACCCGAGCACAATGGAAGTTAATGGGAGAACCTGAGCATTAAACCACTGAAATGGTTTGGGAACAGCATGGGGAGGATGTCTGGATGCATCTTGGACTCCCAGGTCGCTGCTGTGAACAATGTTGTCCAAGTAGTACGCCACTTTTACAGACTGACAATAATATGCACAAAACCGAAGATAAAATCAATTTTAGAGGAAAAATTGTTAGGAAACATTCTTCCCTGTATATTTACTTTTATATAAAGTGCAAGTGCTGCCAAAAATTACAAGGAAGAGGCACTCCGATACAACCTGTATATCACATAAAGGAGGGCCTCATTCACATTGTGGTACAATTGTTCAGGTAGTTGGACTCCTACACTCATAAAGCCTATGCACTAAGGGAAAGGGCTGCCAAAAATTACAAGGAACCGGCACTCCAATACACCCTTTATTACACATGAAGGAGGGCATCATACACACCCTTGAAAAATTAGGATTGATGACCTGCTGGTGACCCTCAAAAACATTAGGAGCAAGGGCCTGCTTCTGATCTGACCCTCTATTACATTAGGGGTGAGGGCCTGCTGCTGCTCTGACCATCTAAAACATTAGGGGTGAGGGCCTGCTGCTGCTCTGACCATCTAAAACATTAGTGGTGAGGGCCTGCTGCTGAGCTGACCCTCTAAAACATTAGGGGAGAGGGCTTGGTGCTGATCTGACCATCTAAAACATTAGGGGTGAGGGCCTGCTGCCGATCTGACCATCTAAAACATTATGGGCGAGGGTCTGCTGGTGACCCTCTAACACATTAGGGGTGAGGGTCTGCTGCTGAGCTATCCCTCTAAAACATTAGGGGAGAGGGCTTGCTGCTGATCTGACCATCTAAAACATTATGGGCGAGGGCCTGCTGATGACCCTCTAAAACATTACAGGTGAGGGTCTGCTGCTGAGCTGACCCTATAAAACATTAGGGGCAAGGGCATGCTGCTGATCTGATCTTCTAAAACATTAGGGGTAGGTCTACTGCGGAGCTGACCATCTAAAACATTAGGGGCGAGGGCCTGCTGCTGATCTGAACCTCTAAAACATTAGGAACAAGGGCCTGCTGCTGATCTGACCATCTAAAACATTATGGGTGAGCGCCTGCTGGTGACTCTCTAAAAACATTAGAGGTGATGGTCTGCTGCTGAACTGACCCTTTAAAACATTAGGGGCGAGTGCCTGCTGTTGATCTGACCATGTAAAACATTAGCGATGAGGTCCTGCTGCTGATCTGACCATCAAAAACATTATGGGCGAGGGCCTACTGTTGACCCTCTAAAACATTAGGGGTAAGGGTCTGCTGCTGAGCTGTCATTCTAAAACATTACGGGTGAGGGTCAGCTGCTGAGCTAACCCTCTAAAACATTAGGGGTGAGGGCCTGCTGCTGATCTGACCTTCTAAAACATTAGGGGTGAGGGTCTGCTTCTGAGCTGACCTTCTGAAAAATCAGGGGCGAGGGCCTGCTGCTGATCTGACCCTTGAATACATTAGGGGCGAGGGCCTGCTGCTGATCTGACCCTCTAAAACATTAGGGGCGAGGGCCTGCCACTGAGCTGACCCTCTAAAACATTATGGGCAAGGGTCTGCTGGTGACCATCTGAAACATTAGGGGTGAGGGTCTGCTGCTGATCTGACCCTTGAATACATTAGGGGCGAGGGCCTGCTGCTGATCTGACCCTTGAATACATTAGGGGCGAGGGCCTGCTGCTGATCTGACCATCTAAAACATTAGAGGCGAGGGCCTGCTGCTGATCTGACCATCTAAAACATTAGGGGCGATGGCCTGCCACTGAGCTGACCCTCTAAAACATTATGGGCAAGGGTCTGCTGGTGACCATCTGAAACATTAGGGGTGAGGGTCTGCTGCTGATCTGACCCTTGAATACATTAGGGGCGAGGGCCTGCTGCTGATCTGACCCTCTAAAACATTAGGAGCGAGGACCTGCTGCTGATCTGACCGTCTAAAACATTAGAGGCGAGGGCCTGCTGCTGATCTGACCATCTAAAACATTAGGGGCAATGGCCTGCCACTGAGCTGACCCTCTAAAACATTATGGGCGAGGGTCTGCTGGTGACCCTCTAACACATTAGGGGTGAGGGTCTGCTGCTGAGCTGACCCTCTAAAACATTAGGAGCGAGGGAAGCCTAATAAGCATGTTGATATGATGGAGGAGGATGACGAGAAAAGGAAGATTGAACAATATAACCTTTTTTGTGGTGGAAGGGGTGCATGGGAAAACAGTGTATTCAATACACCATAAAAACCACATTTAAAGTGCCTTTATGTTCAGCAGCTTTCCTGTGGTGGAGCAGAGAAGTCAGGGGAAATCCAGGCCTTGTTCATTTTGATAAGGGTCAACCTGTCAGCATTTTTAGTTGACAGGCGAAGGCACTTATCAGTTATTATGCCCCCAGAAGCACTAAATACCCGCTCTGACAAAATGCTGACTGCAGGGCAGGCCAGCACCTCCAAGGCGTAGAGCGCCAGTTCGTGCCACGTGTCTAGCCTGGACACCCAGTAGTTGTAAGGCACTGGGGAATCATTGAGGACACTAACCCGGTCTGCTAAGTACTCCTTCACCATCTTCCGAAACGTTTCCCTCCTTGTGACACTAGGCTGCGCATCAGGGTGAGGGTGCTGGCGGCGTGTCATGAAACTGTCCCAGGCCTTGGAGAGTGCTGCCCTACCTCTGTTGATACTGCTGTGTGTTCCCCTCTTCTCCCCTCCTTATGGTATTGCACCATTTTGCTAGTCTTCCCCACCACAGGAATGAGAGATGAGAAGTTTGCTTTGTAGCTGGGGCCGAGAAGGGTAAACAACCAGTAATCGGTGTTGGCCAAAATGCTTATAATGCGAGGGTCACGGGAAAGGCAGCATAACATGAAGTCAGCTATGTGGGTCAGAGTCCCAACAGACAAGACTTCGCTGTCCTCATCAGGAGGATGACTCTCAATCTTCTCATTCTCTTCCTCCTCTTTGGCCCATCCACGCTTTCTAGTCAGTACTGCATCAGCCACTTCAGTTTTAGCTCTCTTTACTATTCAAGACAGGTGCCAGTTCCAAGAGAAACATCATCCCTGTTGAGAGAACAATCCCTGAGGGAAATCTGTGAAAAAACATTCATAGACTGTCCAGGATCACAAGGCTGTGCATGTGTCACAACCAGACAGCTGAGAAGCTCTGACAGAGGCCTTTCAGAACCTCCTCCTTGAGTTTTCTTTGTTGTGGTATTCAGTTCCTCATCTCGTTAGCCTCTCTCAGCTGTCATGTAGTTGGACTGATTGCTTCCCTTTAAATTCCTCCCCATAATGCTTTACTGGGCGGCTTATACTTCTTCCTAGAGTGTGTGCATGCTGATCCTGTTTCCCAGTCTGCTACAAAGTTAAGTGCTGTACATTTATCTGTTATTTTCTGTTTGCTGGATCCCAGGTGACCCTGACTCCCTCTGTGTCTGGTGTAGGGAGCCGGTGGCCGTGTCCCCTCACTATTGTAGGGTGTTCAGGGGTTATATAGTCGAGGTACGTGGATATGCAACCATCCACCTTTGGGATCTTTGCATAGGCTGAGCAGCCAGGGAAAGTGCGAGGTCTTGTGCAGGGGTCTCCCTTTTGGTTCCTTAGCTTTGGATCCAGTGAGTCATATATGCATGTTGCATTGTCTTGTTTCCTGTACACCGTCCGTGACATTATAAGCCGCCAAAACCGTCTCAAGCATGGATCCGGCTTCACTTTTGGCTGAACGCCTTCAGGCTCTTTCATTGAAGGTAGCTGATCTCCGCAGGACTTTTTCTCAGCTTCAAGTGACCGGTTCAGCTGGCGTTCATGGAGTTTGTTCTGAGCCTAAGATCTCGCTTCCGGATACGTTTTCCGGGGGTAGTGAGAATTTTGTGCGTTTTAGAGAGGCTTGCAAACTCCATTTTCGCCTTCTTCCCCATTCCTCTGGTGATGAGGAATGGAGGGTGGGGATCATTATATCGCTGCTCAGGGGTAACGCTCAGTCCTGGGCCTTTTCGCTGCCGGAGGGGGCACGGCCCCTCCGTTCAGTGGATGAATTCTTTTTAGCCCTGGGTCAGATATATGATGATCCGGATCGTATTGCTCTGGCTGAGTCTAGACTACGTCTATTATGCCAGGGTAAACAATCCACAGAGATATACTGCTCAGAATTTCGGAGATGGGCAGCTGATACTGGTTGGAATGATGCTGAACTCCGAAGTAAATTTTGCCATGGTCTTTCAGAGGGATTGAAAGATGCATTTGCCTTTCATGAAAGGCCTATTTCCTTGGACTCTGCTATGTTTCAGGCCATTCGTATTGACAGGCGTCTTAGAGAGAGAGGAGAGATCTCTCCTTCCTGTCATACTCAGTCCCAGGACAGTGCAGCGGTCCCATTCTGTGCGCAGGGGTCTCAGTCACTGTCAGCCCCTTCTGAGCAGGAGCCCATGCAGCTGGGGTTGATTGCTTCTGACAATAGAAGATCCAGCCCGCATGGGAGGGTTTGTTTTTGTTGTGGAGGTATAAATCATTTGGCAAATGTTTGTCCCTCTAGGAGATTCAGGCAGTTCTCTGGGAGTAATAAAGAAACAAAGAGGAAAAAATCTTTTAAAAATGTTCCGTCTGTTACTATTGGCAGGGTTGAGGCGGAAATTGAAGGTTTTCCGTTTGCTTGTAGTTTCCGTTTTGTCCTGCCTGCTAGGGTGGCGCTAGAGAGCAAGAGCCTTTTTTGTGAGATTTTTGTGGATAGTGGAGAAGCGGTCAATCTCATTGATAGTCAATTTGCAATAACTCATGGTTTCCAGGTGTGCACTTTGGGAAAGGATATTCCTGTTTTTGCTATTGATTCCGCTCCACTTTCTCAGAAATCATTAAAGGTCATAGTTAACAATATCCGCTTAATTGTGAGTGATGCTCATGTTGAGGATGTGTCATGTTTCTTCCTTAGCGGTTTGCCTACTCCTCTAGTGTTGGGGCTACCCTGGCTCACTAAACATAATCCCACCATTGATTGGCAAGCGAGGCAAATAAATGGTTGGAGTGACTTTTGCAGAGAGAATTGCCTCACGACATCTGTTTCTGAGGTTGCTACTAAGACTGTACCATCTTTTCTCTCTGAATTTTCGGATGTCTTCTCTGAGAGTGGAGTTCAGGATTTTCCCCCGCACAGGGAGTACGATTGCCCTATTAATCTCATCCCAGGCGCCAAGCTGCCTAAATCTCATTTATACAATCTTTCCCAACCTGAAAGGATCGCTATGCGTGCTTATATCTCTGAGAGTCTGAGAAAAGGACACATACTACCCTCAAAGTCACCTGTTGCCGCTGGTTTTTTCTTTGTTAAGAAAAAAGATGGTTCTTTAAGACCTTGTCTGGATTTCAGGGAGCTGAACAGTATCACTATTCGTGACCCTTATCTGCTTCCTCTAATACCGGACCTGTTTAACCAGGTTGTTGGGGCTAAAGTCTTTTCCAAATTAGATTTAAGAGGGGCATACAACCTGGTCAGGGTCAGAAGGAGACGAATGGAAGACGGCCTTCAATACCCCTGAGGGCCATTTTGAAAATTTGGTTATGCCTTTTGGTTTGATGAATGCCCCAGCCGTTTTTCAGAATTTCGTGAACAGCATTTTTTATCATTTGATGGGAAAATTTGTATTAGTGTATTTGGATGACATTTTGATTTTTTTTCTCCTGATTTTAAAACTCGTAAGGAACATTTACGTCAGGTCTTGCTCATTCTGCGGGAGAATAAATTATATGCGAAACTCGAAAAATGTGTGTTTGCGGTTCCAGAAATTCAATTTCTGGGGTTTCTTCTCTCCGCTTCTGGTTTTCGCATGGACCCCGAGAAGGTCCGCGCTGTGCTTGAGTGGGAGCTTCCTGAGAATCAGAAGGCGCTGATGCGTTTTTTGGGCTTTGCCAATTATTACAGGATGTTTATTTTGAATTATTCTTCCATTGTTAAACCACTCACTGATATGACCAGAAAGGGGGTAGATTTTTCTTCTTGGTCGGTAGAGGCGCGTAAGGCTTTTTCTAATATCAAGGAGAGTTTTGCTTCCGCTCCCATCTTGGTGCAACCTGATATTTCTTTACCCTTCATAGTTGAGGTTGATGCTTCTGAGGTGGGTGTGGGTGCGGTCTTGTCTCAGGGTTCCTCTCCTGCCAAATGGCGACCATGTGCCTTTTTCTTGAAAAAACTCTCCTCCACAGAGAGAAATTACGATGTGGGAGATAGGGAATTGTTGGCCATCAAGTTGGCTTTTGAGGAATGGCGCCATTGGCTGGAGGGAGCCAGACACCCTATTACCGTGTTTACTGACCATAAAAATCTGGCCTACTTGGAGTCAGCCAAGCGTCTGAACCCGAGACAGGCCAGATGGTCTTTGTTCTTTTCAAGATTTAATTTTGTTGTCACGTTCTGCCCTGGAGTTAAGAATGTAAAGGCAGATGCCCTGTCACGTTGTTTTCCGGGAGGCGGGAATTTTGAAGACCCGGGGCCCATTTTGGCTGAAGGTGTGGTGGTCTCTGCTCTTTTTTCTGAATTGGAGGCAGAGGTGCAGGCAGCCCAGTCAAAGGCTTCTGATCTTTGTCCTCCTGGGAGGTTGTTTGTGCCTCTCGCTTTAAGACTTTTTAAGGAACACCACGATACGGTCCTTGCTGGGCACCCGGGGGGCAAGAGCCACACTGGATCTCATCGCTCGGAGATTCTGGTGGCCTGCGCTTCGTAAGTCGGTTGAGGGTTTTGTGGCAGCCTGCGAGACTTGCGCTCGTGCCAAAGTCCCTCATTCACGGCCATCAGGTCCTCTCCTTCCCTTACCCATTCCTTCTCTTCCTTGGACACATCTGTCCATGGACTTCATAACGAACCTGCCTCGTTCCTCGGGGAAGACTGTGATTCTGGTGGTGGTGGACCGTTTTAGCAAAATGGTGCATTTCATCCCTTTTCCTGGTTTGCCCAATGCTAAGAC
The DNA here is from genome assembly GCF_014858855.1 of Bufo gargarizans. Lineage (NCBI taxonomy): Eukaryota > Metazoa > Chordata > Amphibia > Anura > Bufonidae > Bufo > Bufo gargarizans. The sequence continues at coordinate 308,393,629 of NC_058080.1, forward strand.
GCTGGCGCAGGCATTTATTGATCACATTGTCAAATTGCACGGTATTCCTTCAGACATAGTCTCTGATAGGGGCACACAGTTTGTTTCCAGATTCTGTAAGGCTTTCTGTTCTCTCTTGGGGGTTCGGTTGTCATTCTCTTCTGCTTTCCACCCGCAGTCGAATGGCCAGACAGAGCGCGTCAATCAGAATCTGGAGACATATCTGCGCTGTTTTGTGGCGGAGAATCCAGAGGATTGGTGTTCTTTTTTGTCCCTTGCTGAGTTTGCTTTAAATAACCGTCGTCAGGAGTCCTCTGATAAGTCACCATTTTTTGGTGCATATGGGTTTCATCCGCAGTTTGGGACTTTCTCGGGAGAGGGGTCTTCTGGTTTACCTGAGGAAAGATTCTCCTCGTCTTTGTCATCTATTTGGCAAAAGATTCAGGATAATCTAAAGAGCATGAGTGAGAGATATAAGCGTGTGGCAGATAAGAGACGTGTGCTTGGTCCGGACCTGAATGTTGGTGATCTGGTGTGGTTGTCTACCAAGAATATCAAATTGAAGGTTCCCTCCTGGAAGTTGGGTCCTAGGTTTATTGGGCCTTACAAAATCCTGTCTGTCATCAATCCTGTTGCTTACCGTCTTGATCTTCCTCAGACTTGGAAGATCCATAATGTTTTTCATAAGTCCTTATTGAAACCTTATGTTCAACCCATTGTACCCTCGCCTTTGCCTCCTCCTCCGATTATGGTTGATGGGAATCTTGAATTTCAGGTCTCTAGGATTGTGGATTCTCGTCTTGTTCGCGGTTCTCTTCAGTACCTTGTTCATTGGGAGGGTTATGGTCCTGAGGAGAGGATGTGGGTCCCAGTGACAGACATTAAGGCCTCTCGTCTCATCAGGGCTTTCCATAGGTCCCATCCTGAGAAGGTGGGTTCTGAGTGTCCGGAGTCCACTCGTAGAGGGAGGGGTACTGTCACAACCAGACAGCTGAGAAGCTCTGACAGAGGCCTTTCAGAACCTCCTCCTTGAGTTTTCTTTGTTGTGGTATTCAGTTCCTCATCTCGTTAGCCTCTCTCAGCTGTCATGTAGTTGGACTGATTGCTTCCCTTTAAATTCCTTCCCATAATGCTTTACTGGGCGGCTTATACTTCTTCCTGGAGTGTGTGTGCATGCTGATCCTGTTTCCCAGTCTGCTACAAAGTTAAGTGCTGTACATTTATCAGTTATTTTCTGTTTGCTGGATCCCAGGTGACCCTGACTCCCTCCGTGTCTGGTGTAGGGAGCCGGTGGTCATGTCCCCTCACTATTGTAGGGTGTTCAGGGGTTATATAGTCGAGGTATGTGGATATGCAACCATCCACCTTTGGGATCTTTGCATAGGCTGAGCAGCCAGGGGAAGTGCGAGGTCTTGTGCAGGGGTCTCCCTTTTGGTTCCTTAGCTTTGGATCCAGTGACTCATATATGCATGTTGCATTGTCTTGTTTCCTGTACACCGTCCGTGACAGCATGTTAGCAAGGTATTCGTTGTCTATGGCTAGAGACGTTGCTGCTAATCATATAACAGTTTGGACAACCATTTGACAATCTGCATCCTGCAGAGCGGATTGTGGGACTTTTTGCATGTGGATAGATTGTAGACGCTGCTGTCTACCATACTTTCTTGATATGTGTATGGATGGTTTATAGTCTGGGATGCCTACCACATTGCAAGGTTGCAAAGTGTTTAGAAGGAACTCAGTAACTATCACTCCTATTATCATTATTGTTGCTGTTTGCCTACATACAGCTATTGGGAAGAAACTGGACTGTGACTTGTCTTGGAACTATGCCTTCATATTGTTGGATGTACTTCAACTCCCATTGCACACTTTTTTAAAGAGAGACTTGTTGATCTTCTACAATTGACCTGGTTACAGACTCCAGCTCAACCGTACACTGGACACAGCCCCTACACCTCCTGCCTTACACCTCATAACTACCATCGGACAGGAGCCCCAACATTAGAGCGTGCCTGAGGGAAGAAAGGGTGCTCCCTCTTATAACTGTCCTGGCACTAGGGTGCATCGGTGTAAGGATTGCCACTGTGAATGATTATTGCAGCCAGAGCTACTACCACTCCCATCCTCCGCTCCCACTCCTCTAGGGCTTGCAGCAATTCTATATATAAATTCAATTGTAGTTGTGGGATAGTCCCACAAAATAGTTTTCAAAGGGGGAAAGGCTTATATAAATATTCAATATATTGATATTTATAGGAATACAAATTTCCAATAAGAATGAATAAAGTTGTTTTGAGGTATGATATTTGTATGCATAATCCAGAGCTTGCCAGACAATTAATAAACTGTTTGGTGTGCAAGTTTCAAAATTAAAGGGGAAGTGTTAATAAGAAAAGTCAAACCAGTACTGCCAAAGCCTCCATAATGTCAACTATCAGCTAGAGGGGCTTCTAGTTGACATATTATCCAGAGACTATGTGTGACATGTTGCTTCCACAGACAGTGTAATAAATTACCCTCAGGGTCAGATAAGAGGAGCTGGGCAGGCAAAGGAAACCATAAGTTAATTAGTTGAAGATGATCAGTTAATCCATATATGGAATGAAATTACGAAAAAAGGGCCTGTGGGATGCATTGCAGAGGCAACATGAAATAGCCAGTTTATACTGTAAGTATTTCTCTTGAGAGTACTATCAAATGAGACTTAAGTGAAATTCAGGTGCATATCACACAGTGCTTGTAGCACTTACAGCTGTGAGCACATGACCACGGTTAAAAAGAGCTAGTGGTTAATAAACAGATGGATTTATAAAAAGTGGCACAAGTAAAGTGACATTGATTCCCTGTGCTTGATGCCATACTACCCTTGTTAATACTGCCTTATACAGTCTACCTAATATCACTATATGATGCCAAATAGTGTGCAATATACCAACTGCGGGCCACCTGCTGACTACATTCTTGCAGTGTTAGCTGCTTTAGAGAGATTGTGCAGCTAAGGGAGTGCAGGCCCCCCATCGAGAAAGCAGGGCCAGAGTTGTTGTTTTTTTTTTACTGTCCTGTATATACAGCACTCAATAAGCATTGTATATACAGATTAGGAAGAGGCAATGTGACTCCCTGCTCTGGTTCCACTGATCATGTGATCACTGAGAGTTGGGTATCTGCAGGAGCTGATCGGTCTTAGCAAGCGCAAATGCAAGCTTGGGGGCTGTATTCCCCCTGTAACTGGAGCTAACATGTCAGCCCCAATTACAGGAGAAATCAGCAATAAAAAATAAAGCTGAAATGTAATTTTGAAATGCCTATAAAAGATCTTGAATGACATTATGGGGACACAAAGTGCAAAAAAAATCAAAAATAAAAATGATAATAATAAGTAAATGTGGAAAATAAATAGTAAAAAAAAAAAATACCACTTTGCAGCTTTTTAACCTTTTTAACCTGTATAAAATATACATCTTACAATATTAAAAATAAACATTACAGAAAAGGGATGTAATTTTACAAAGTTTTAGTTAAATGTTGCGCTATTAGAGAAAATGAAAACATGTGAAAAGCATACATGCTGGCCTTTTTTTTTTTTTCATTTTGCCAAGTATTAAAAAAATGCTTATATAATGACAAAAATAAACCTGCCATGTATCACCCAAAATAAGGCTGAAAAATGATTTACAAAACAAAATGGAAAAAGTTATGGCTTTCAAAGGCATGTGTACCAAAGCAAGTAGAAAATCTGCCCGGTCTGGAAGAGGAGGTAACTGGTAAACCTGCACTTTAGTAGGCCCATGAAACCCATGCTGTAGCATGGGAGGGGGCCAGTTGCCCTGAGCACCAAATTGCACCAAACTGGGCAACAGGACATAGGACTGGAACGGTGCAGGAGGTCACAATGACATCATTGCGACATCCTGCTTCAGGTCACTGGAGGCATGACAACCCTTAGACCTGACACAGGAGTGCAATAATGTCATCTTAACTTCCTGCACCAGGAAACAGGCTCTCAGGAAGAGGATTGCATCGCAGGGGGCAGCAATGGGGGCATTATATGTGAAGACAATACTATTGGGGGAATTAAATGTGTAAAGGGCACTAATGGGGGTAATGTGAAGAGGAGACTATTGAGGGCCCTATCTATAAAGGGCACTAATGGGGACATTATATGTACAGTGGGCACAACAGTGGGACATCTTATCTACAAAAGGCATTACTTGGAGGCATTATATCTACTGGGGCCTAAATGAAAATTACTGCTGAGTAGGACTGAAGCCTAGAAGGGGATAATTACTAAATAGGTGTGTTCAGTGTGTTAAAGGGAGATTTGAGATTTTGATACTGATGACCTATCCTCAGGATAGGTCATCAGTATCTGATCCACCGATTCGACACCCGGTTCCTCCACCAATCAGCTGTTTGATAAGATACAGGCGCTGAGCGTTGTGGCTTTCTCGCAGCTTACAAAGCTGTACAAAGTATACTGGCTGTGCTTGCTATCATGCTCAATGCGACTGAGCTGCATCTAGGCAATGTGAACGATGAACGTGTCGTTACTGGCATAGGAAAAGCTGAGAGAAGGCCGCAGCGCTCATAGGAGCGCCGGTACCTTCTCAAACAGCTGATCGGCAGGGGTCCCAGATGTCAGACCGCCCTGATCATAGGTCATCAGTATCCAAATCTCAGAAGACCCCTTTAAATTATGCGGGAACAAGTTGTGGTCTGGAGATGTCATAGTAACGATTGGTGCAACATTTCATAATATAGATGACCTGTACATTTTGAATGAGATTCGATATGTATAAACAATCCATTTATTCTTCCATTGGAATATTTCACACAATTCAAGACATTAATCAACATATATTTTTAAGTTTATTCTTGGCATATCCAGCAAGCTATGTTCCATAATCAGTGTTTTGTTTTTACACACAGCAGCAGGATTGGACAGGGTGAATTCACATATATCGTACATTTTACGCCAAGGACATATGCACCATAGTCTACCTGGGGACTTTGATGTAAATGCAGCAAATCCACATAATAATCTGCATGTAAGACATATAGACTTTGTGGAGGATGGAATGAAATGTATCTATGGCTTTAAAACTATAGCAGTGTGAATCCACCCAGAGGATATTTCAATTACCCAAGTCTCTGATGAAATAGTGGGCCCCAAAGAAGATATCCTAATATGAAGCTGAGAAACCTTAAATCATATGTAATGAGATACAATGCAATTAAAAGTCAACATTCTTATGTTCCCTATGGAACTGCTCTGTACATGGACTATGAAGAAGTAAGCAGCACGGTGCCTTGCAGCGCTGGGGTTCTAGGTTCAAATCAGACCAAGAACAACATCTGCATGGAGTTTCTATTTTCTCGTAGTTTGCTTGGGTTTCCTCCAGGCACTCCGGTTTCCTCCCACATACTGATAGGGGACTTAGGTTGTGAGCCCCATTGGGGACAGTGTGATGTTAATGTATCTAAAGCACTGCAGAGTAAAAGTCAGTGCTATATAAGTGTATAAAATAAGGAAATAATCAGGACCACAACCATAACACAATAAAATTGATTTACACAGAAATATACAAAATTGCTAATTAAAGAACTGCTTATCTAAAAAAAAAAAAAAAACATAGCAATCAAACCCTAAATATATATGTTTCTTGGTTCTAAAAGAAAAAGAATGGAACACATACAAAAGAAATGGCAATACGTTGAAGTAGTGCATCAACCAGATGCTAATATAACGTAAATATGATACATTTCTTGATTTTGCTCAGTGAGTCCATTTGCTTTGGATCATTAATTCAATGAATTGATACTGTCCACCCACTGGAAACAATGGGGCATGGATTTCTCAAACATTTCTGAGCAAAATATACACTGAAGTCCATATGAAATTTCCTCCATGAGAACATATTCTTGCAGGGGGGTTTACAGTTGATTTAATGAAGTGTTGGCATAATTCTATTCTACCAGTGTAGGCACAGATAAAGCAGAATAGCAGCATTGTATCATGTTGTAGTTGAGGTATGGATGCACGTAAGTAGGTGAAGCACAGGAGAAAATGGGACTGACACAGGCTAGTGCAGCAGTGCAGTCAATGTTACTGAGAAACATGCAATTATGAAGGCTGTCTTCTGCCTTTTACATGTTAGGCACTGGCCCATTTGAAGAGTGTAGCACACTTAAGCCTAAGCGCTCCCTAACTGAAGAATGCCACTGCTGTCTGATTCTACACTAACCATGGTATCTGAAGCCACAGTTTAACCCAATATCATATCGGAAAAGGGCACCGCCAATGGAAAAGTATTATACATTGGGAGCTACCACACTTTACATAATGGAACATAAGGTAAGTACATAAAGTACAATATACTATAACTACTAATTATATTAGATACATACTAGTGCATTAACAACTGGCCCTTTGCTCCAGCCCTGCAAAAAATAGGAAACTGCTCCACTGCAGTTCAGAAAAATGGTTATAAACAGATTTGAAACTTGAAGCAGTCCCATCAACATTAGCGGTAGGGTGAGTCTATTTGGGTGGAGATATGGTTAAGTCAATGTACTGTGGTATTGTTGGGGTACTGTTTGGCACAGTGGCCTGTTTTTGACCACTTGCAATTTTTTGCATACAACTTTTTTTTATTACTTTTAAGTTATATTTGCTACAGTGGCAGCTTGTGGCTGCTTCTCTGCTTACCTCGCCCAGCGACCTGGACTCGCCAATGATAGGAAACCTTGGGGTACTTAAGGCACATTTTCCTGAGGGAGGCTGTCTGAGGAATAGGTCTTCTAGCATGCAAAGGTGTCTGTTCTGTTGCCTCTAACGACTTTCTGCCAGGTATTGAATTTTGAAACTCCACTGCCTGACCTGACCTGTGCCTGACCTCTTGACCCTTCGATGCCTGCCCTGACCTTGGACTGTTTACTGTATAGCATGTACACTGCCTGTCGTGACCTCAGCCTGTCCCTATGATTCTGCCAGACCCTTTGGCCCCCTGCATTGTTGTCTCTGACCCCCATGGGTCAACTGTTGATCATACAGAGACTACTTCATGAAGTGGCAGCCTGATGGTTCCCCCTGTAGCAAAGTCAAGATCCATGTACAGGGGTTAATGTGTGACTACCAGGGGACCGCCAGGATAATGCTCAAGGTCAAATCTGTTGGTTGACACAGTAGTTCCCCACCAACTGCCGTAAGAATATTTAATTTAGCCACTGTAAGGCTTTTGGTGCTTTTCTTATATAGGGCAAATTATTATGTTCAAAGTACATGGAAAAACTACAAACCCCATGGGAACAATTTACTCTGAAGCATTGATTGAAAGAACACACCGTGAAGCCTAAGCGAAAAACATCAGGAAAAAAAAAACGCCACACCCAGAAAAAAAATGCTGCTGCTTAAAAAAATGCAACAAATGTTATATTTCACTATAGACTTTACTATAATGTGTAATGTGTTACCTATAGCGTATTTGGGGTAAAATGTACACAGAAGCATCATAGCAAAATGCTGTGTGTAAACCAGCCTTAGGGTTTTAAGGGAGAGCATTTACCTTTTCTTCAAAATGCTAGAATACAATCATTGGTAATAGCATCATATGTCTGAAATCTCTATTTCTCTATTTCTCTCTCTAACATACAAGTTCTGCTACAGAAAAAACGAATACATGCAAAATTCATATATATTTTTTTTTTTGACTAGTTAAAAATACAAACTACCAACAAAATGAATCAGGTGAAGAAGATGCGGTTCAAAAACGAGGTTGTGATCCTAATTAGGACAGCCTACAAGCTTGCCAGCAGTGACATTGTCGGAGGTGTGAAAAGGTTTTTACGAGGTAAATCTATAGATAACTTGTGAAGACATCTTGACTTGAGGTGTAAAAGATGTTGTAGAAATATTTACTGGAAGAAACAGAATAGCTTACACAACCACTTATGTCACTTACAATATAAAGTGTATTACCCAATATGTATCTACTTATGCCAATATTCGTTAGAATTTTCAGACTTTAGGATTGATATAGCATTATTCAAATTTGAAAAAAAGTAAAATGCACACAAAAAAATTGAGAAAGTGTTAAAGAGGTTTTCAGGGCTTTAAATATCAGATCGGCTGGGGGTCCAACACCTGGCACCACCACGATCAGCTGTATGAAAAGAAGATGCGAGCTGTGTGCACATACCACCTCCTGTCTCTCTTCCTGTTGCTGCTATATCTACGTCAAAGCAGCAGCAGAGCAGTAAGAGAGACGGGAGACAGCACATGCACACTGCGCGCGCCGTCTCCTCATACAGCTGATTAGTGGGGGTTTCGGGTGTCTGACCCCCGCCGATCTGATATTGATAACCTATTCTAAGGATAGGTCATCAATATTAAAAGTCCGGACAACCCTTTTAAATATACTTATAGTTGATTATAACCTAGATTTCTAAACTTCAGATGGTAGAGGGAGGGGGTACACACAGTACATGTGAAGCTTTTAATCTATTAAAGTGCACATTGGTCTGATATTGTAATATTGACTGAAAACTAAAGCTGCCCATAAGACAAAGAGTTTTACCTTATTAAATGAGTGTTATTATCTTTTTGCACTAAGTACATTAGTTGGAAAGGGAGCACAACAATAGATATTTCTCAATATATGAACAATTAAAATCCCTTTTATTCTGTTGTTATATTGCCCTACATATATTCTTTTTGCGTGGTTATAAAAAAAAGAAAAGTTTTTTGCACCCTGCAAATCAGATAAAGTACAATAATGCCATAGTCACAAAAATTATTATAGTACTAATGCTACACTTATTTATAAAGTGAGATGCTTGGCAAATGCATTTTGTACAAAACCATCGAGCCCGTTTGACGGATGTCAAGGCGATCTCTGTTAGACGGGTCCTAACACTAAATACTACCTGTTATGCGCCATAATGGCCGCCTGTCACGACCCTTGGTCATGGTCGTGACTCTTGTGGCCGCATGCAGTTGCCTGCGGTCTTGGTGTTGTTGTCAATCACAGGTGAGGGCTATAGTATGTTGCCTCACCTGTGGTTGCCGCTGGCAACATTGTGTATGTGGCAGCAGAGCAGCCTGAGCGGTGCTAGGTAGCTTGCTGCAGTAGGCATGCGGTTGCACCTGGCAACCTCTCCTATAGGTGTGCCTTTTTTATCAGTGTGCATGGGGTGTTATATGTGTTGTGTGCACGTCCCCTTTAAGTTGATGTTTTCCCTTCCCTGGTGTTGGAAGGGTTAACTTCCTTCCTAGTGTGTGTGTGCACTGGGTGTGTCTGACTGTTGGGTGTGGCTTTTTGGCCCTATAAAGCCTCAGTGGAAGGCAGCAGTCAGAGAGGGTGCTTCAGCCTTGCTTGCTGGAGACATCCTCCTGGTTACTTTACATCTGCCAGTGGGGGCCTCCCTTCTGGTCATAAAACTATGTTACACGGTGTTATGAAGGTGTGTGTGTGGGGTTTCCTTATCATTGCAGCTTATGGTCCTGGGTTCCTGTGTGATGTCTGGTGTGTGCTGTGTTCGTTGGTGATCTGAACTGCAGCACCTGCACATGGGTTCCAGGCTTTGTTGTCTGTGGCAGGTGAGTGATGTGTTGGTTGCATTTGCCTGTCACTGCCATAAGTTGTTTCTGTTTCCCATTGTAGCTTGGCCAAGTTAGACTCCTGTTTCTCCGTGTCCAGGAGGAATGGGCTGTCTACCCAGCTCCTAGCTCAGGGTCCGACGGAGGGTCAGTAGGGATCCGAGGTTCCTGAGTATGGGCCCTCCTACCTTTTAAGGGTGGCCCATGCAGCTAGGAGTCAGGGTCAGATTAGGGAAGCGCTAGGAGGTGACCTGCTCCCTAATTATGTGGTTCTGGCCAAGTGGCAACCCTACCATCTCCTGGCCCCGCACGGCTGAGGGTTTTCCCCATCCTCAGCCGTGACAGTATGACCAGAAAGGCACCTCACCTGGTTTACTTCGAAAGAGGGTGAAGCATGCATCGCCATAGGCTGAAGGGGTGCATGCGCGTTCTCTGGAGGGAGAGCGTTATGGGGTTAACGGCACGGTTGGTGGCTTTTCCCCGCCACCTTGCTAACCGTGTCCGTGTTGGTGACCCCTCGTCCCTCTCAGGGTTCCTATCTCTGGTCGTTTGCTGGCAGCATTCCTTTGGTGTTCCGGCAGGTGTGCTGGTTGGGGAGTGTCTGCTGGCAGCGACCTGGAGTAGGAACGTTTTCCTGAGTTCGACGCGGTGTCCAGTGTCACTCCTCCAGACTGCTTTGGTGGCTGGCTGCCTGGAACTGAGGTGTCGGTCCAGGTATGTTAGCGGCAGTTCTGGAGGAGGATACGGGTACCTGTCTGGCAGTGCCTCCAGTTGTTCTTTCCTCCAGTCTGCTTTGGTGGCTGACGACCTGGGACTGTTGTGTCGGTCCAGGTTTGTCGGCAGCAGTTCTGGAGGGAGACACTGGTGGTTATCAGGCATTGCCCCTCCCCCCCTCCCTGTTGTTTGGTCCCACCAGCTTCCCTTTTCGGTTGGGGGGGGGGCTTTGAGGGGAGGGAGTGTCACTACCCTTGGTCATGGTCGTGACTCTTGTGGCTGAATGCAGTTGCCTGCGGTCTTGGTGTTGTTGTCAATCACAGGTGAGGGCTATAGTATGTTGCCTCACCTGTGGTTGCCGCTGGCAACATTGTGTATGTGGCAGCAGAGCAGCCTGAGTGGTGCTAGGCAGCTTGCTGCAGTAGGCATGCGGTTGCACCTGGCAACCTCTCCTATAGGTGTGCCTTTTGCAGAAATACTAAAACACGGGGGGCACACCAATAATCATTATTTAACAGAGTGCTGGCCTGGTATATATATGAAACATGAGAACAACCAGACAAAGAAATACCATATAATGGCCGCACATCAGAGTGGAAAATAGAAAATATTTTATTGAAATATCAAAGTTAAAAACAGCATGCACATGGGGCAACCCCAGGGATGGTGCAGTGAGTAATGTAACAATAATGATATCCACAATACAATAGTGTCCCACAGAGATGACAATAAATGAGCGGGATAATCATAAAAACACTGTCAGGAAATTGTATCCCTCAATCCTATGGTGAGAACATAATCAATGGTAACACACAAGGCATACAAAACCCATCCAAGAAGAATGCAAAGCAGCCTGACGCGTATCGCTGGTTCCTAGACCAGCTTCCTCAGAGGTCCATGTGCATTGTAATCCTAAAACTCAGCTTTTATAATCAATATCGTTAATTGAATAAACATTACATAGATTGTGGTCATACCCAATCAGGCGATGTAGATATTCTTAAATAAAAGGGTCGACAGGTATCACCTGTATGTGTCCCGGTGCATGGTCCACGCGCACCCGCGGACGCCAGTTAGACCGGCGTGTTGTCATCGCGGGTGCGCATGCGCAAAAAGGCTCCCGGAAGTGACCTCAGCCCAACGATGCGTTCCAAAAAGCGGAAGTACACCGTGGGGCCCGACGTCACATCCGTGAGTCACGTCGCAGGATACTCCCCATATGACGCAAGGCGCGAGCACGCACAGCCACAGCAAGGATTAATAGTATACAATGTTTTTGCGATATTCATAATTAATAATAAGGTCCTCAAGATGCAAGATAATGGAGCAATATGTAATAGAAATAATCCATTTCGGAGTATTCTCAAAGAGATGGATCCTATATTCCACAATAAATATACAGTCATACAAAAAATGTGAAAAAGTACAAAATATATTTACAGTATATATTTGTTCATGTGATCCACATCAATCTTGGAAATAACAATAAAAATAAAATTTATAAAGCCAAATTCATGAATGTCTAAAAGATATTACGTATCATACATGATTGGAAAAATAATAAATAATCATCATCATAATGTGCAAACATGCAAGAATTTATATATCATAAACTGTAATTTATGTCAATAATGGCAATCTGATCAATATAACTTATACAACCATGGTTTTTAAAAGGATATTACATATTATGCATGATTGAAAAAGAGGATAAAAAGACATCATCATAAAGTACACACAATTTTTTTTTTTTACAAAAACCATGATTATATATAGGACCATAATTCATATCAGTAATCAATGACCAGCATATCTATTAGCATGTTAAAATTCACCAAGAATATGTTTTTCCTAACATCAATCTGTTTTTCCAGGCTGTTCTCCAGGAAATTCGCAAAATCCCAAAAAATACTATCAGGGGACGGAATATGACTGCAACAGAATCGATGATCATTAAACAACTGCAACAAAACAGTTCCTTTGTCATTAAAGAAGCCGACAAAGGTGGGAACGTGGTTCTCTGGGATATTGGTAAATATACAAAGGAGGCCAAGCGACAACTAGGCAATAAGATTTTTTATACTCCCATTCCAGCAGACCCCACAACCACCTTCAAAAAGAAATTGGACCAATTGCTAAAAAGGGCCTTTGACATGAAAATAATAACGAAACGGGAACTCCAATTTTTGGAGGTGAGTTGTCCTATAACACCAACCTTTTACATGTTACCTAAGGTACACAAAAACCTGGAGGACCCACCAGGTCGGCCAATTGTGGCAGGAATTGGGGGATTATGTGAACAAGCATCTATTTATTTAGATTTCTTTTTGCAGCCATACGTCCTGGGATTAAAATCCTACATCCGTGACTCTATGCACCTTATCCAACAACTCAAGCAGATTACCTTACCAGCAGACACTCTATTGGTCACATGCGACGTTGAGTCGCTATATTCTAATATTGCTCATGACCATGGAATTATGGCTGTTGAATTTTTCTTGTCTTGTGCCACCATAGGCGACCCAGCCCACCACACTTTCCTGGTGAGTTTATTGACATTTGTTCTTACCCACAATTATTTTGTTTTTGACCGTATTTTTTACAGACAGGTCTCGGGCACGGCCATGGGGGCACGCTGTGCGCCCTCCTATGCCAACTTATTTCTAGGTTGGTGGGAGGCCACGCGTGTCTACCCAATGGACGGCTTTAGGGATCGTGTGGTGGGCTGGTATCGCTTCATAGATGACATTCTATTCTTTTGGCAGGGCTCAAGACAAGAATGTGAGGATTTCATCAAACAACTGAATGATAATCAACTTAATATAACCTTGACATCCAATATTTCGGAACAAAAGGTTGATTTCTTGGATCTTCAAATCAAGGTAAATGATGGCAGATTGGTAACCTCTCTTTTCCGGAAACATACGGCAACTAATAATATATTGCACTTCTCAAGTTTCCATCCTAAACATCTAAAAATGGGTATACCTGGGGGCCAGTTCCTACGTCTACGACGCAATTGCACGGAAATGCATGATTTTAAGATGGCATCAGAAGATTTATCTATGAGACTTCATGAGAGGGGTTACCCAAAAAAAGTAATATCACGGGCATTTGAGAATGCAAAAGGCTCAATACGTGAGGATCTGTTCATACCTAGACCCAAACCAAGGGACGGCAAAGTACGGTTAATTACCAAATATAACAACCAATGGTCGGACCTCTATAAAATCTTGAACACTCATTGGTTTCTACTCCAATCGGATACTAAATTGGCAGCATATGTCGATGCTAAACCCAAGATTATAGCACGGAGGGCAACCAATTTAAAAGACACATTAGTATCCAGTCATTTTCAACGCCCGACAACCTCTACGGGAAGAGGCACGACCCTCAAAGGTACATATCCCTGTGGGAATTGTAATATATGTCAACTCATGTTGAACTCAAACACCTTTTCCCAGGGGGACAACTCCAGAGTATACCTTAAACATTATATTAATTGCCGTTCCAGGAACGTTGTATATGCTCTTTTGTGCCCCTGTGAGAAGATCTATGTGGGTCAGACAATGCAAGAATTAAGGAAAAGAGTGCAACAACATATATCCAACATTCGATTGGCAGCAAGAGATAGCAGCAAGGGCGAGAAACCACTTACATCAGTGGCAGCTCATTTTTTGGACCACCACAACGGCAGGTATGATGACCTACGGGTGGTGGGATTGGATCTGATCCGGGGCAACATCAGGGGCACACATATCTCCAGATGTTTGCTCCGATCTGAAGCAAGATGGATATATAATCTCGGTTCACAATCGCCGGGAGGGCTCAATGAGGAACTCACCTTCACTGGTTTTTATATGTAGATCCATCCTTTATAGTCATGGACCCATATATCACTTTGTTTGATTTTCCTCTTTTCTTCCTTTCACTTCAATATAAAAAATATGTTTTTTCTTTTGCGTTTAGGATCACAGGTTAAAAGCCCACTGCAACATGGACTACTGTAACACAGATTCTCTCTTCCTCTGGACCTTCTGTCTATACTGACCTTACAACAGAGGGATGACTTATCAAATGGACACTTCGATTATATATATTTTCACTGGCCTCGGATCTTTGGACTCGCTGGATGGGTGTGCGATCCCAATGACCCTAGGCCATATTTCTATTTCTTTTTCTTTTAAAATTCACATAATGCCCTCATTTTAACCCACCCTGGCAATTTTCCGGGTTTCTTCTATAACATATATCTCCATCCATATGCTGTATTAATCGCCGACAACCTGATGTTAGTATGAAAATGGTGGGATTTGTAACATGTAATAGGTAATTGTATACTGCATGGATTACTGATGATTTGATTTTGGTATAACAATAGTGGGATTTGAAACTGATAATTGATAACTCAGACATGTACCACTTATCCCTCTATAGGTATTCCAGGTTTGCTCTCTTTTTCTTATATATGCGCTTGCACTTGTCTGGTCCCTTCTGTCCCGGTGCATGGTCCATAAATCCCTTGGGTGTGCGGGGTGCGCATGCGATCACCGCTTCAGCAAAAAACATATTCTTGGTGAATTTTAACATGCTAATAGATATGCTGGTCATTGATTACTGATATGAATTATGGTCCTATATATAATCATGGTTTTTGTAAAAAAAAAAAAATTGTGTGTACTTTATGATGATGTCTTTTTATCCTCTTTTTCAATCATGCATAATATGTAATATCCTTTTAAAAACCATGGTTGTATAAGTTATATTGATCAGATTGCCATTATTGACATAAATTACAGTTTATGATATATAAATTCTTGCATGTTTGCACATTATGATGATGATTATTTATTCTTTTTCCAATCATGTATGATACGTAATATCTTTTAGACATTCATGAATTTGGCTTTATAAATTTTATTTTTATTGTTATTTCCAAGATTGATGTGGATCACATGAACAAATATATACTGTAAATATATTTTGTACTTTTTCACATTTTTTGTATGACTGTATATTTATTGTGGAATATAGGATCCATCTCTTTGAGAATACTCCGAAATGGATTATTTCTATTACATATTGCTCCATTATCTTGCATCTTGAGGACCTTATTATTAATTATGAATATCGCAAAAACATTGTATACTATTAATCCTTGCTGTGGCTGTGCGTGCTCGCGCCTTGCGTCATATGGGGAGTATCCTGCGACGTGACTCACGGATGTGACGTCGGGCCCCACGGTGTACTTCCGCTTTTTGGAACGCATCGTTGGGCTGAGGTCACTTCCGGGAGCCTTTTTGCGCATGCGCACCCGCGATGACAACACGCCGGTCTAACTGGCGTCCGCGGGTGCGCGTGGACCATGCACCGGGACACATACAGGTGATACCTGTCGACCCTTTTATTTAAGAATATCTACATCGCCTGATTGGGTATGACCACAATCTATGTAATGTTTATTCAATTAACGATATTGATTATAAAAGCTGAGTTTTAGGATTACAATGCACATGGACCTCTGAGGAAGCTGGTCTAGGAACCAGCGATACGCGTCAGGCTGCTTTGCATTCTTCTTGGATGGGTTTTGTATGCCTTGTGTGTTACCATTGATTATGTTCTCACCATAGGATTGAGGGATACAATTTCCTGACAGTGTTTTTATGATTATCCCGCTCATTTATTGTCATCTCTGTGGGACACTATTGTATTGTGGATATCATTATTGTTACATTACTCACTGCACCATCCCTGGGGTTGCCCCATGTGCATGCTGTTTTTAACTTTGATATTTCAATAAAATATTTTCTATTTTCCACTCTGATGTGCGGCCATTATATGGTATTTCTTTGTCTGGTTGTTCTCATAGGTGTGCCTTTTATCAGTGTGCACGGGGTGTTATATGTGTTGTGTGCACGTCCCCTTTAAATTGATGTTTTCCCTTCCCTGGTGTTGGAAGGGTTAACTTCCTTCCTAGTGTGTGTGTGCACTGGGTGTGTCTGACTGTTGGGTGTGGCTTCTTGGCCCTATAAAGCCTCAGTGGAAGGCAGTAGTCAGAGAGGGTGCTTCAGCCTTGCTTGCTGGAGACATCCTCCTGGTTACTTTACCATCTGCCAGTGGGGGCCTCTCTTCTGATCATAAAACTATGTTACACGGTGTTATGAAGGTGTGTGTGGGGTTTCCTTATCATTGCAGCTTATGGTCCTGGGTTCCTGTGTGATGTCTGGTGTGTGCTGTGTTCGTTGGTGATCTGAACTGCAGCACCTGCACATGGGTTCCAGGCTTTGTTGTCTGTGGCAGGTGAGTGATGTGTTGGTTGCATTTGCCTGTCACTGCCATAAGTTGTTTCTGTTTCCCCTTGTAGCTTGGCCAAGTTAGACTCCTTTTTCTCCGTGTCCAGGAGGAACGGGCTGTCTACCCAGCTCCTAGCTCAGGGTCCGACGGAGGGTCAATAGGGATCCGAGGTTCCTGAGTATGGGCCCTCCTACCTTTTAAGGGCGGCCCATGCAGCTAGGAGTGAGGGACAGATTAGGGAAGCGCTAGGAGGTGACCTGCTCCCTAATTATGTGGTTCTGGCCAAGTGGCAACCCTACCATCTCCTGGCCCCGCACGGCTGAGGGTTTTCCCCATCCTCAGCCGTGACAACGCCATAAAGTTCAGGGAGTGTTGGATCCACATGCATGCTGGGTCCACTCTGCCTTTTACTATTTTTGGTGCCTTAATGGCCTCCATTACAGGGGATGCAGGCACCAACATGCATGCCGAGCCCACTCTATACCTTTCCTTGTGCCAGACAGCTTCCAATGAATGTAGTGAGAGCAGGCCACAAAAAAGGCCACAATAATGTAGTAAACTTTACCAGCAATGACTAAATAAATTCTAAGAAATGAACTATAGAGGTATGCTCCCATGTTACAGTTTTTTGCCATGTTGTACAAAACAGGGAAAACATCCTGCCATTTTTCAGAAAAAAAATAATAAAAAAGGTGTCACATGTAAACATATACTTTTGTCCAGTGTTTCACCGACCAATGGCTCAGCAGCTGCATGTGGTTCTAGGGCCCTCAGCATATGGATTGCCAGCCCCTGGCAGCTCTAGAAACGATTGCGCGCTAGTGCCGCCAGGGATGTTGCAACCTTGCTAGAGCTTCATTCCAGGGTCATAACCATATCACTGGCAACTAACACAAGTGTAAAAGCATATTACTAGACAATATATTTAATAGAATACTTCACTTTCACTCTTTATTGTGGCTCATAGTCATTTCTTATTTTCAAAATGGCTTGAGACCTTTAGAAGATTTAGGTCAACACTCTAAGTGTTCTCATTGATGGTTGTTTTGGCAGCAGTCATCATGACTTTCCCCCGCTAGGCCCAACTATGACAGCACTCCTTTCCCGTTTAGCGGAATCCAGATCCTTGTATAAGGGTGATGACCCAAGGGCACTTACAATGCCCTTAGGAATAGCCCCCAAGTCAAATCCAATTTGTAATAATGATGACGTTTTCCATGGCACAAAATAATCATTTCTGGTAAATATTGAAATAGTTGAAAGCCCAATAATGATTTCTTTAATGGGAAAATTCAATCTCTGGACAAAACAGAGAAATTCTGGGATTGTTTTCATTGTATGATTACAAAAAAATCTAAGTATCATGCGCACAGGTTCAGAAGTTCAGTGCATAACTCCGATAAAACTCAATGAAAGGCTTGATGATTTCCCTTAGCATTTGATCTGGTTACAGGTCGTTTCCCAGACACTATTTAACTTGCAGAACATTGTGACATGTGCCAGTGGTCCAAACTGCAAGCGAACTGAATTTAAATGCTCATTGAACTAGGACAAAAGGGAGCAGACTATCATTAGATGTTTTCTTTCACATTGTGGTCACAAAAATGTTTCCAACCCATTTACATCTCAGTTATCAGATTCCCTCAAGTATTTTACTCAACTAGCTGACTGACAGTGATGATTATAGTGAAGCACCCTTCTGCATGACAAGACCCTCTTAAACCTCCACTGACAATCCTTGTTTGCAAAGATTCTGCATTCTATGCAAAACATTGAAATATTCTTTTTATTATCATAAACATCAATCGGTGATAAAATTCATCCTGCACACTGTAAAGTATGATTTGGTGCAAGTTGCGTAGAATTGCAATCTCCTGCCATGAAGATTCTTCTATTTGCAACCAAGCAAATGGTGATTAATAATGTCCTATTAAGTTCATACTTTCACACTCGCGTTTTGGGCGGATTCGTCATGGATCAGCAAAATTGGATCCGTTACAATAATACAACCGCATGCATCCGTCATGAACGGATCCATTTGTATTACTTGTAACATAGCCAAGATGGATCCGTCATGAACTCAACTGAAAGTCAATGGGGGATGGATCCGTTTTCTATTGTGCCAGATTGTGTCAGAGAAAACGGATCCGTCCCCATTGACTTACATTGTGTGCAAGGACGGATCTGTTTGGCTCAGTTTCGTCAAGCGGACAGCAAAACGCTGCAGGCAGCGTTTTGGTGTCCGCCCCCAGAGTGGAATGGAGACTGATCGGAGGCAAACTGATGTATTCTGAGTGGATTCTTTTCCATTAAGAATGCATTAGGGCAAAACTGATCCGTTTTGGGCCGCTTGTGAGAGCCCTAGACGGATCTCGCAAATGGAAAGCCAAAACACGAGTGAGAAAGTAGCCTTAGAGCTAAGTGCCCCAGTTTATGTAGATGCTATACTACAAATACACACTGTGTGTAGTCATGCAATATGTTTGGGATGGAGTCAAACTGGCAGTTCTGGGCACAAGTACCTGTGATCAATGTCTGGTTCCTACATACAACATGTATGAGGAAAGCCCACTGAGCTCAAAGTTTGCAGCTTCCAGTGTAGGCATGTTAAATAAAAAGGTTTTTGAGAATAAGAGATGCAATATGGAAATAAGCCAACAGCATAACAATGTCAAGCCCTCTAGTTACACATATATGCAAATCTTTATTTCACCATAGCAATGGTATGCTTAGTATTTCAGCATAGATTAATTCCAGAAGTGCAATTGAGATGATGGAGATGCAAGACAACCGAGATGATTTTTGGTTCTGGACTACTGAACAACTTTTTATTTCTGCATTATACAACTTATCATTACAGTCTTGTAATTATTTTTTGTTTTCGAACAGAATTTACAGGATGATTTTAGTTTCATTTATTAATACAATAAATTCTGAACGAGTACAAGACAGAGAGAAAGCAAATTGAAGGTGTTGTCCACCCCTGTGGACATTTTGTGCAGACCCCCAGCATGACCGGGTAATCAAACTTGCCTGATCTTCACTGCTGGGTTCCAGCTCCTTCACTCCCCCTACTATTCTGCACCTCCTGGACCTCCCCACATCAACATCTGGTGTGATGCGGGTCACGTGGCCAATGCAGCCAATGACTGGCCTCAGCAATGATGTGTAACTTATACATCACGTGCCCCAGTAACATGACACATGGGTGACACTTTGGGAATGAAGGAGCCGCAATCGAGCAGCAAAGACCAGGTTAGTATGATTCCTGCCTCAGCTCTGCCCATGGTAGGGAGGTGGGCAAATAAAGTCCCCGGAGTGAACCACCCCCTTAAGCTTGTCTCTAGATTACATACTTTATTTTATAGATATTATGTTTTCCTTAGTTTTTCGAAGCTGATGATATAAAATAGGCCCTATATCAAACATATACAGAAAGGTAAATATTTTTTCGTAATCCTCAAATGACGGAATAGAAAATATGTTTCTTACGGAAAGTCTGATTATTGCCATCAGAGTAGAAATCCATCCGTCATGCTCACTTCCTTTAATAAACAATACCTGTAAATACATACTGTAAGTGCTAAGTAGGTTATGATTGATGAGTAACTGGGTTCCTATATTAATGCAACTTTGAGAGCGTTTGACAATAAGAATTTCCTTTTGTATAGAGCTGGTAGCCTGGCATATAATAGGTCAAAGTAGTTGACATAACAAAGAATTGTCATCATTTATACAGTATTTCAGAGAGCACTGGCTCTTGATAAACAATTGTGGAATCTAAAGAGCAGACTATATGGACTATGGATCTCTGGTGGCATAATTACTGACTTTTTTTTAGATGATTCAAATGGCAAAACCTAAAAAGTTTTTTTTTTATATAAGTAGCCATCTGTAGAGATAATCAAAGACGGCTGCTACTGGAGAATATCAGACCTAGCAAAGCATGAAAAAGAATGAGTTCTCCTCATGGCTATTTCATTTTGTCCTGACCTTAGCTCTGTGAAGCTTAATTGTGACCTATTGATGTAGTCAAGAGCAGCCAGTTTGTCACTTCATATTGTGACATGCATCAGCTCAGTTGCCTACATCAGCAAATACACTAACAGTCCCGTTTTATCAGCATGTTACAGCACTTCTAGATGCATAATTGATGACTAACAAATTTCAGTTTTATAGGCTTTATTACACATATACTCCATTTGTAAGCTATAAAGGGTACACCATATACAGCAGTGAGTGCTACTCTTTGCTAGTGATAAGCACATGACCATGGAAATTATTAATGGTTTTGTGAAATAATCTCAAGGCTGGAGTCTATTAATGTCAAGCTCAATCCAATCATATTCATAGTTGTAAAAAAGCAATGTTTGGAAGTTTTGTATTTGTGTGGAGTCACACAAGAGGTTTAAGGCAAGATGTCTGTAATACAGACTTTAAAGGGGTTTTCCGAGACTTTAGAATTAATTACCTATCCTCTCGAAAGGTCATCAGTAACTGATCGGTGGGGTCCAACAACCGATCAGCTGTTTGAGAATGCAGCGTCGCTCACAGTAGCGCTGTGGCCTTCTCACAGCTTTCCCTAGGCCAAGTGATGACACATTCATCAGTCACATGGTCTAGGAGAAACTCAGCCCCGTCTAAATTAATGGGGCTGAGGGCGATACCAAGCACAGCCGCAATACAATGGTAAGCTGAGAGAAGGCCGCAGCACTGACAGGAGCCCCACTGCCTTCTCAAACAGCTGATCAGTGAGGTCCCGGGGTTGGACCCCCACCGATCAGATACTGATAACCTATACAGAGGATAGTAGAAATAGCAGTTTTAGAGCAGCACCCACGGACACAGATGACCCCACCGGAATGCAACAGCTGAACAGCGACCGCAGATCCTCAGCACTCCACCGAACAGTAAATGAAGAGAGGAAACTGCAGCATCTCTAGTGAATTCTTTATTGGACGGACTTCACAGTAAGTGTACCATAAAAACAGACAGCAACATTTCGGCTGCACCATAGCCTTTGTCAAGCCTTTCATATGTGAAAACGATCATCTCTCCTTCTCACTAATAAACATCTAGGGGGAGATTTATCAAGCTGGTGTAAAGCAAAACTGTCTTAATTGCTCATAGCAACCAATAAGATTCCACCTTTCATTTTTCAAAGGAGCTACTTTACACTAGTTTGATAAATCTCAGCCCCCCCCCCCCACCTCCTACTTTCTATGAATTAAAAGTAATTCAAGACCTCATGTTTTCATTTGTTGAAATGGTTTTGTTTATAGTATTGTCCAAGTTTCTCAATAATCCTAGTTGCAATATATACAGGTTCGGACTGGCTCACAGGGGTACAGGGGAAATCCCCGGTGGGCCCCTTGATTCCTATACCCTGCACAAGTGGCACATAACACATTAGATTTACTACATTACATACGTATATTCAATGTATAGCACCTCAACCAGCTTATGTTCATATAAAAAGCTTGTTAGATTATTATTATATTTGAATGTATACGTACGGTGGACCCCCAAAATAAATTTTACTTTTGGGCCCTAGGTACCCCAGTCCGACACTGAATATATATATATTATATATAGTGTATGTTCCACAGCAGATATCCAAGGCTCACCCTCTGATTTCTGCCACTGATGTGCACAAAAATGCTAGGAGATATGCACAAAACTATTCTGATTAGCATGTGGGATAGCTGCCAAAGTCCAAATAAAATTCTGTTGTGAGAACATGCCATTATACAATTACCTAAGGAACATGTTGGCAAAAAAAGAGAATCCTTCTAAATCCCTAACAAAAAACAAGTTCATAGACATTGTTTGCCAAAAATTAACTGAATATACAGATGTAGCAGGGTTAACCCGCAAACCCTAACTCTAATTTTTTAACTCATCGCGTTATCTTGAAACAAAAGGCATTGAAAAGCAATTGAAGGTGTTTGCTTGACACATTTAGTTTAGATAACAAATCTGAGAAAGCATGTGTGTTAACTCTACTACATCTGTATTCAGACAACAGCTTAGTAATTAGAGATGAGTAAATAGATTCTAAACAAATTCAATTTATTTAATATTTCCAAAAATTAAAATTCCAGCTGACTGCAATTTTTTTCATGATTAGATTAGGATAAATCTCTCAAAATGGTGACTTTTCACCATTCACCCTGGGTCTAAATAAGGCCAGACGCTCATCTCATTTATAATTTTCTACGTCTGTTTTAGGTTTAAGAAATGATCTAAATATACGCAAGCACGGGAGCTGGCGTAGATTTAGACAGGCGGTGGATACAGCAACGTTATGTAGAGGCCGTCGCTTCTACATAACTTAGGCGCATCCACCGCCAGCGCTGATGGTTTTAAGACCGGCGTCTAAAATGCTTAATAAATGACCTCATATGTGTGCAATCTCCACCAAACTAGGGCTTCTAATAAGATAGTATTTGAAAAAAAATTAAAATGGTTTGGACTTGTAACTTAACTGTGATGCTCAATGCCTCCAGAAGGTCAAAAGGAAGATGACAATACACATGACATCATCCACTGCTTACCTCAATCTGATGCCTGGGAAGTGGTTAATTGTTTTACTGTCATGGGTCTGTAATATTAATTGGTAGGGCCACAAAGATAAAGGATGTGGTGAGTAATTGAGTAATTTTCTAGACCATACTGTTTGTGAGAGAATAAAATGTTCCTTTTCATGAAACCTGAACTACTAAGTGTAACCAGATTTTAGCAGTCATAAATCTAGTGTAAGGTGGAAGTTAATTATTGGGGAAACAACAACACCCAAAGATGTTAGTTTAAAACTGAGCATGTTGGTGAAAGAGAATAGGACAGACAGTCAACAATGAAAGTAAATAGTGAACCGCATAGACCTACAGTATGCAGTAGAGCATGTAGACTAAAGTGTAAATGTTATGTTTTCATAAAAAAAAACAATTTAGCATATGTTGAGTTTTTCCCTCAGTTATGGCTGTTTTGAACCCTACAATATGAGGATTTTCTCAAGATGGCTCCTCTGAGGCCAAAACTGCTTTCCCTCACTTCCCATACACACTTTCTGTAACCAGCAGCTTCCTGACAGCCAATCAGATTTGATTACTGAGAGACACGCCTCCTCACTCTGAAGCCTAATAATGCAGGCATGCAGCCTAGATGACCGCCCCTCTGTCTTCTGTTTACATTATGTTGGGAGACAGACAAGCCATTGCAATGGTCTTTTAAGGGACCAGTGGAAAGGGACAGAGGACATTAATGAAAGCTGTTATCATAAGGTAATTACAAATCTTTTGGCAAACAATGACACATTAACTCAGGTATACATGCATAGCTCTAATAAACTAGCAAATAAAATAAAAAATATGACAGTTTCACTTTGTTTAGAGTGTGTAAGAAGAATAGTTATAATTATATAATTAAGTAAATGTATATTGTGCACAATGTCTACACCACAACTACAGCTATATACATTTAAATATGCAAACATCTTAAATAGCTTATTATGGTAGCTATGTTAAGTGACTCTGCACACAAATCTAGTCCTGGACATGAAGCACCCCATATAATGGAGACCCTTTTTTTCTTGAAGAGTTAGGGTCCATTCACACGTCCGTTGTTTCTTTCCTGATCTGTTCCATTTTTTGCGGAACAGATCTGGACCAGATCTGTACCCATTCATTTTCAATGGGTCCTGAAAAAAATCGGAAAGCACAATGTCAGATTTTTTTTCAGGACCCATTGAAAATGAATGGGTACAGATCTGGTCCAGATCTGTTCCGCAAAAAACGGAACAGATCGGGAAAGAAATAGCGGACGTGTGAATGGACCCTAAATTCTCCATTTTTGACTAGTAGAGGGGATCTTGAGCAGTGACCCTCCCTCTATGACATCCAACCCTAACACTTGATGAGACAATGCTATGGATGTGTATGAGATTAGGACAGAACTAGCTTTGTACCAGTGCTCTCAACAATACACTACCAGACATATTTCTATTATATTCATCTGTAAAATGTATCCCAAGAACCAACATGAACTAATATATTCTCCTTGGTGAAAAATCTTATTACTCCAAACAAACTCCTACATATTTAAAATGCCAATATTTTATTTCTAGGTAGAAGACATATGGTACCCATAATATGTAAGCTAGCTTGCTACAGCACCCTCCTGACCAGCCTTTTTTTAAATAAAACTTTGGGTAACCTGAACAAATCAATAAAGGATAAACGGGAGCATACAATCATAATACCTGATGAAAAAATTCAGCTAACTTTAAGACTCTTGAAAAATTTCACACTATTGGTTTCTGGACTATTAGGCCTCCTGTACATGACCGTCCATAAACCATGGATCCAACAATACAGACACCTTCCGTGTGCAATACAGACAAGAATAGGACATGTTTAGGGATGAGCGAACTCGAACTGTATAGTTCGGGTTCGTACCGAATTTTGGGGTGTCCGTGACACGGACCCGAACCCGGACATTTTCGTAAAAGTCCGGGTTCGGGTTCGGTGTTCGTCGCTTTCTTCGCGCTTTTGTGACGCTTTCTTGGCGCTTTTTGAAAGGCTGCAAAGCAGCCAATCAACAAGCGTCATACTACTTGCCCCAAGAGGCCATCACAGCCATGCCTACTATTGGCATGGCTGTGATTGGCCAGAGCACCATGTGACCCAGCCTCTATTTAAGCTGGAGTCACATAGCGCCGCCCGTCACTCTGCTCTGATTAGCGTAGGGAGAGGTTGCGGCTGCGACAGTAGGGCGAGATTAGGCAGATTAACTCCTCCAAAGGACTTGATTAACTGATCGATCTGCAGCTGTGGATCATTGAGCTGCTGATCCTCAATTGCTCACTGTTTTTAGGCTGCACAGACCGTTTGTCAGTCTCATTTTTCTGGGGTGATCGGCGGCCATTTTGTGTCTTGTGGTGCGCCAGCACAAGCTGCGACCAAGTGCATTTAACCCTCAATGGTGTGGTTGTTTTTTGGCTAAAGCCTACATCAGGGTGAAGCTGTCACACCAAGTGCATTTAACCAGCAATAGTCTGTTCATTTTTTGGCCATATACAAAATCAGGGGCAAGCTGCGCCTGTCACCAAGTGCATTTAACCCTCAATGGTGTGGTTGTTTTTTGGCTAAAGCCTACATCAGGGTGAAGCTGTCACACCAAGTGCATTTAACCAGCAATAGTCTGTTCATTTTTTGGCCATATACAAAATCAGGGGCAAGCTGCGCCTGTCACCAAGTGCATTTAACCCTCAATGGTGTGGTTGTTTTTTGGCTAAAGCCTACATCAGGGTGAAGCTGTCACACCAAGTGCATTTAACCAGCAATAGTCTGTTCATTTTTTGGCCATATACAAAATCAGGGGCAAGCTGCGCCTGTCACCAAGTGCATTTAACCCTCAATGGTGTGGTTGTTTTTTGGCTAAAGCCTACATCAGGGTGAAGCTGTCACACCAAGTGCATTTAACCAGCAATAGTCTGTTCATTTTTTGGCCATATCCCAGTCTAATTCTGTCACTAAATCCATACCGGTCACCCAGCGCCTAAATACTAGGCCTCAAATTTATATCCAGCTAAATCTGTCCCTAGTGCTGTAGCTGGGCGAGTTATTTAGTGTCCGTTCAAGCACATTTCTTGTTCTGGGTTGAAATACAATTCCCAATTTAGCAATTTCATAATTTAGTGGTTCCTGCTATATCAGAGCTATTTGAAATCTATCCCAAAAAGGGTATATAATATTGAAGGTGCACATTAGGGTCATTCAGAATAACTTCACACACACCCGCTACTGTGTATTTCCAAGTCTAATTCTGTCACTAAACCCATACCTGTCACCCAGCGCCTAAATACTAGGCCTCAAATTTAAATCCCTCTAAATCTCTCGTTACCCACCGCTGTACTGTTGTTGCTGGGCAAGATATTTAGTGTCCGTCAAAGCACATTTTTTGTTCTGGGTTGAAGTACAATTCCCAATTTAGCAATTTCATAATTTAGTGGTTTCTGCTATATCAGAGCTATTTGAAATCTATCCCTAAAAGGGTATATAATATTGAAGGTGCACATAGGGTCATTCAGAATAACTTCACACACACGCTTCTGTGCATTTCCAAGTCTAATTCTGTCACTAAATCCATACCGGTGACCCAGCGCCTAAATACTAGGCCTCAAATTTAAATCCCTCTAAATCTCTCGTTACCCACCACTGTACTGTTGTTGCTGGGCAAGATATTTAGTGTCCGTCAAAGCACATTTTTTGTTCTGGGTTGAAGTACAATTCCCAATTTAGCAATTTCATAATTTAGTGGTTTCTGCTATATCAGAGCTATTTGAAATCTATCCCTAAAAGGGTATATAATATTGAAGGTGCACATAGGGTCATTCAGAATAACTTCACACACACGCTTCTGTGCATTTCCAAGTCTAATTCTGTCACTAAATCCATACCGGTGACCCAGCGCCTAAATACTAGGCCTCAAATTTAAATCCCTCTAAATCTCTCGTTACCCACCGCTGTACTGTTGTTGCTGGGCAAGATATTTAGTGTCCGTCAAAGCACATTTTTTGTTCTGGGTTGAAGTACAATTCCCAATTTAGCAATTTCATAATTTAGTGGTTTCTGCTATATCAGAGCTATTTGAAATCTATCCCTAAAAGGGTATATAATATTGAAGGTGCACATAGGGTCATTCAGAATAACTTCACACACACGCTTCTGTGCATTTCCAAGTCTAATTCTGTCACTAAATCCATACCGGTGACCCAGCGCCTAAATACTAGGCCTCAAATTTAAATCCCTCTAAATCTCTCGTTACCCACCGCTGTACTGTTGTTGCTGGGCAAGATATTTAGTGTCCGTCAAAGCACATTTTTTGTTCTGGGTTGAAGTACAATTCCCAATTTAGCAATTTCATAATTTAGTGGTTCCTGCTATATCAGAGCTATTTGAAATCTATCCCAAAAAGGGTATATAATATTGAAGGTGCACATTGGGTCATTCAGAATAACTTCACACACACCCGCTACTGTGTATTTCCAAGTCTAATTCTGTCACTAAACCCATACCTGTCACCCAGCGCCTAAATACTAGGCCTCAAATTTAAATCCCTCTAAATCTCTCGTTACCCACCGCTGTACTGTTGTTGCTGGGCAAGATATTTAGTGTCCGTCAAAGCACATTTTTTGTTCTGGGTTGAAGTACAATTCCCAATTTAGCAATTTCATAATTTAGTGGTTTCTGCTATATCAGAGCTATTTGAAATCTATCCCTAAAAGGGTATATAATATTGAAGGTGCACATAGGGTCATTCAGAATAACTTCACACACACGCTTCTGTGCATTTCCAAGTCTAATTCTGTCACTAAATCCATACCGGTGACCCAGCGCCTAAATACTAGGCCTCAAATTTAAATCCCTCTAAATCTCTCGTTACCCACCGCTGTACTGTTGTTGCTGGGCAAGATATTTAGTGTCCGTCAAAGCACATTTTTTGTTCTGGGTTGAAGTACAATTCCCAATTTAGCAATTTCATAATTTAGTGGTTTCTGCTATATCAGAGCTATTTGAAATCTATCCCTAAAAGGGTATATAATATTGAAGGTGCACATAGGGTCATTCAGAATAACTTCACACACACGCTTCTGTGCATTTCCAAGTCTAATTCTGTCACTAAATCCATACCGGTGACCCAGCGCCTAAATACTAGGCCTCAAATTTAAATCCCTCTAAATCTCTCGTTACCCACCGCTGTACTGTTGTTGCTGGGCAAGATATTTAGTGTCCGTCAAAGCACATTTTTTGTTCTGGGTTGAAGTACAATTCCCAATTTAGCAATTTCATAATTTAGTGGTTTCCTGCTATATCAGAGCTATTTGAAATCTATCCCTAAAAAGGGTATATAATATTGAAGGTGCACATAGGGTCATTCAGAATAACTTCACACACACCGCTTACTGTGTATTTCCAAGTCTAATTCTGTCACTAAATCCATACCGGTGACCCAGCGCCTAAATACTAGGCCTCAAATTTAAATCCCTCTAAATCTCTCGTTACCCACCGCTGTACTGTTGTTGCTGGGCAAGATATTTAGTGTCCGTCAAAGCACATTTTTTGTTCTGGGTTGAAGTACAATTCCCAATTTAGCAATTTCATAATTTAGTGGTTTCTGCTATATCAGAGCTATTTGAAATCTATCCCTAAAAGGGTATATAATATTGAAGGTGCACATAGGGTCATTCAGAATAACTTCACACACACGCTTCTGTGCATTTCCAAGTCTAATTCTGTCACTAAATCCATACCGGTGACCCAGCGCCTAAATACTAGGCCTCAAATTTAAATCCCTCTAAATCTCTCGTTACCCACCGCTGTACTGTTGTTGCTGGGCAAGATATTTAGTGTCCGTCAAAGCACATTTTTTGTTCTGGGTTGAAGTACAATTCCCAATTTAGCAATTTCATAATTTAGTGGTTTCTGCTATATCAGAGCTATTTGAAATCTATCCCTAAAAGGGTATATAATATTGAAGGTGCACATAGGGTCATTCAGAATAACTTCACACACACGCTTCTGTGCATTTCCAAGTCTAATTCTGTCACTAAATCCATACCGGTGACCCAGCGCCTAAATACTAGGCCTCAAATTTAAATCCCTCTAAATCTCTCGTTACCCACCGCTGTACTGTTGTTGCTGGGCAAGATATTTAGTGTCCGTCAAAGCACATTTTTTGTTCTGGGTTGAAGTACAATTCCCAATTTAGCAATTTCATAATTTAGTGGTTTCTGCTATATCAGAGCTATTTGAAATCTATCCCTAAAAGGGTATATAATATTGAAGGTGCACATAGGGTCATTCAGAATAACTTCACACACACCCGCTACTGTGTATTTCCAAGTCTAATTCTGTCACTAAATCCATACCGGTCACCCAGCGCCTAAATACTAGGCCTCAAATTTAAATCCCTCTAAATCTCTCGTTACCCACCGCTGTACTGTTGTTGCTGGGCAAGATATTTAGTGTCCGTCAAAGCACATTTTTTGTTCTGGGTTGAAGTACAATTCCCAATTTAGCAATTTCATAATTTAGTGGTTTCTGCTATATCAGAGCTATTTGAAATCTATCCCTAAAAGGGTATATAATATTGAAGGTGCACATAGGGTCATTCAGAATAACTTCACACACACGCTTCTGTGCATTTCCAAGTCTAATTCTGTCACTAAATCCATACCGGTGACCCAGCGCCTAAATACTAGGCCTCAAATTTAAATCCCTCTAAATCTCTCGTTACCCACCGCTGTACTGTTGTTGCTGGGCAAGATATTTAGTGTCCGTCAAAGCACATTTTTTGTTCTGGGTTGAAGTACAATTCCCAATTTAGCAATTTCATAATTTAGTGGTTCCTGCTATATCAGAGCTATTTGAAATCTATCCCTAAAAGGGTATATAATATTGAAGGTGCACATTGGGTCATTCAGAATAACTTCACACACACCCGCTACTGTGTATTTCCAAGTCTAATTCTGTCACTAAACCCATACCTGTCACCCAGCGCCTAAATACTAGGCCTCAAATTTAAATCCCTCTAAATCTCTCGTTACCCGCTGTACTGTTGTAGCTGGGAAAGTTATTTAGTGCCCGTCAAAGCACATTTTTTGTTCTGGGTTGAAGTACAATTCCCAATTTAGCAATTTCATAATTTAGTGGTTCCTGCTATATCAGAGCTATTTGAAATCTATCCCAAAAAGGGTATATAATATTCAAGGTGCACATTGGGTCATTCAGAATAACTTCACACACACGCTTCTGTGCATTTCCAAGTCTAATTCTGTCACTAAATCCATACCGGTCACCCAGCGCCTAAATACTAGGCCTCAAATTTATATCCCGCTGAATTTGAATACAATACATTGGGCCAAATAATATATTTGTTGTTGTGGTGAACCATAACAATGAGAAAAACATCTAGTAAGGGACGCGGACGTGGACATGGTCGTGGTGGTGTTAGTGGACCCTCTGGTGCTGGGAGAGGACGTGGCCGTTCTGCCACATCCACACGTCCTAGTGTACCAACTACCTCAGGTCCCAGTAGCCGCCAGAATTTACAGCGATATATGGTGGGGCCCAATGCCGTTCTAAGGATGGTAAGGCCTGAGCAGGTACAGGCATTAGTCAATTGGGTGGCCGACAGTGGATCCAGCACGTTCACATTATCTCCCACCCAGTCTTCTGCAGAAAGCGCACAGATGGCGCCTGAAAACCAACCCCATCAGTCTGTCACATCACCCCCATGCATACCAGGGAAACTGTCTCAGCCTCAAGTTATGCAGCAGTCTCTTATGCTGTTTGAAGACTCCGCTGGCAGGGTTTCCCAAGGGCATCCACCTAGCCCTTCCCCAGCGGTGAAAGACATAGAATGCACTGACGCACAACCACTTATGTTTCCTGATGATGAGGACATGGGAATACCACCTCAGCATGTCTCTGATGATGACGAAACACAGGTGCCAACTGCTGCGTCTTTCTGCAGTGTGCAGACTGAACAGGAGGTCAGGGATCAAGACTGGGTGGAAGACGATGCAGGGGACGATGAGGTCCTAGACCCCACATGGAATGAAGGTCGTGCCACTGACTTTCACAGTTCGGAGGAAGAGGCAGTGGTGAGACCGAGCCAACAGCGTAGCAAAAGAGGGAGCAGTGGGCAAAAGCAGAACACCCGCCGCCAAGAGACTCCGCCTGCTACTGACCGCCGCCATCTGGGACCGAGCACCCCAAAGGCAGCTTCAAGGAGTTCCCTGGCATGGCACTTCTTCAAACAATGTGCTGACGACAAGACCCGAGTGGTTTGCACGCTGTGCCATCAGAGCCTGAAGCGAGGCATTAACGTTCTGAACCTGAGCACAACCTGCATGACCAGGCACCTGCATGCAAAGCATGAACTGCAGTGGAGTAAACACCTTAAAACCAAGGAAGTCACTCAGGCTCCCCCTGCTACCTCTTCTGCTGCTGCCGCCTCGGCCTATTCTGCTGCTGCCGCCTCGGCCTCTTCCTCCGCCTCTGGAGGAACGTTGGCACCTGCCGCCCAGCAAACAGGGGATGTACCACCAACACCACCACCACCACCTCCGTCACCAAGCGTCTCAACCATGTCACACGCCAGCGTTCAGCTCTCCATCTCACAAACATTTGATAGAAAGCGTAAATTCCCACCTAGCCACCCTCGATCCCTGGCCCTGAATGCCAGCATTTCTAAACTACTGGCCTATGAAATGCTGTCATTTAGGCTGGTGGACACAGACAGCTTCAAACAGCTCATGTCGCTTGCTGTCCCACAGTATGTTGTTCCCAGCCGGCACTACTTCTCCAAGAGAGCCGTGCCTTCCCTGCACAACCAAGTATCCGATAAAATCAAGTGTGCACTGCGCAACGCCATCTGTAGCAAGGTCCACCTAACCACAGATACGTGGACCAGTAAGCACGGCCAGGGACGCTATATCTCCCTAACTGCACACTGGGTAAATGTAGTGGCAGCTGGGCCCCAGGCGGAGAGCTGTTTGGCGCACGTCCTGCCGCCGCCAAGGATCGCAGGGCAACATTCTTTGCCTCCTGTTGCCACCTCCTCCTTCTCGGCTTCCTCCTCCTCTTCTTCCACCTGCTCATCCAGTCAGCCACACACCTTCACCACCAACTTCAGCACAGCCCGGGGTAAACGTCAGCAGGCCATTCTGAAACTCATATGTTTGGGGGACAGGCCCCACACCGCACAGGAGTTGTGGCGGGGTATTGAACAACAGACCGACGAGTGGTTGCTGCCGGTGAGCCTCAAGCCCGGCCTGGTGGTGTGTGATAATGGGCGAAATCTCGTTGCAGCTCTGGGACTAGCCAATTTGACGCACATCCCTTGCTTGGCGCATGTGCTGAATTTGGTGGTGCAGAAGTTCATTCACAACTACCCCGACATGTCAGAGCTGCTGCATAAAGTGCGGGCCGTCTGTTCGCGCTTCCGGCGTTCACATCCTGCCGCTGCTCGCCTGTCTGCGCTACAGCGTAACTTCGGCCTTCCCGCTCACCGCCTCATATGCGACGTGCCCACCAGGTGGAACTCCACCTTGCACATGCTGGACAGACTGTGCGAGCAGCAGCAGGCCATAGTGGAGTTTCAGCTGCAGCACGCACGGGTCAGTCGCACTACAGAACAGCACCACTTCACCACCAATGACTGGGCCTCCATGCGAGACCTGTGTGCCCTGTTGCGCTGTTTCGAGTACTCCACCAACATGGCCAGTGGCGATGACACCGTTATCAGCGTTACAATACCACTTCTATGTCTCCTTGAGAAAACACTTAGGGCGATGATGGAACAGGAGGTGGCCCAGGAGGAGGAGGAGGAGGATGAGGAAGAGGGGTCATTTTTAGCACTTTCAGGCCAGTCTCTTCGAAGTGACTCAGAGGGAGGTTTTTTGCAACAGCAGAGGCCAGGTACAAATGTGGCCAGCCAGGGCCCACTACTGGAGGACGAGGAGGACGAGGATGAGGAGGAGGTGGAGGAGGATGAGGATGAAGCATGGTCACAGCGGGGTGGCACCCAACGCAGCTCGGGTCCATCACTGGTGCGTGGCTGGGGGGAAAGGCAGGACGATGACGATACGCCTCCCACAGAGGACAGCTTGTCCTTACCCCTGGGCAGCCTGGCACACATGAGCGACTACATGCTGCAGTGCCTGCGCAACGACAGCAGAGTTGCCCACATTTTAACCTGTGCGGACTACTGGGTTGCCACCCTGCTGGATCCACGCTACAAAGACAATGTGCCCACCTTACTTCCTGCACTGGAGCGTGATAGGAAGATGCGCGAGTACAAGCGCACGTTGGTAGACGCGCTACTGAGAGCATTCCCAAATGTCACAGGGGAACAAGTGGAAGCCCAAGGCCAAGGCAGAGGAGGAGCAAGAGGTCGCCAAGGCAGCTGTGTCACGGCCAGCTCCTCTGAGGGCAGGGTTAGCATGGCAGAGATGTGGAAAACTTTTGTCAACACGCCACAGCTAACTGCACCACCACCTGATACGCAACGTGTTAGCAGGAGGCAACATTTCACTAACATGGTGGAACAGTACGTGTGCACACCCCTCCACGTACTGACTGATGGTTCGGCCCCATTCAACTTCTGGGTCTCTAAATTGTCCACGTGGCCAGAGCTAGCCTTTTATGCCTTGGAGGTGCTGGCCTGCCCGGCAGCCAGCGTTTTGTCTGAACGTGTATTCAGCACGGCAGGGGGCGTCATTACAGACAAACGCAGCCGCCTGTCTACAGCCAATGTGGACAAGCTGACGTTCATAAAAATGAACCAGGCATGGATCCCACAGGACCTGTCCGTCCCTTGTCCAGATTAGACATTAACTACCTCCCCATAACCATATATTATTGGACTCCAGGGCACTTCCTCATTCAATCCTATTTTTATTTTCATTTTACCATTATATTGCGATGCTACCCAAAGTTGAATGAACCTCTCCTCTGCCTGTGTGCTAGGCCTAAATATATGCCAATGGACTGTTGCAGTGGTGGCTGACATGAAGCCTGATTCTCTGCTATGACATGCAGACTAATTCTCTGCTGACATGAAGCCAGATTGTCTGTTACGGGACCTCTCTCCTCTGCCTGGGTGCTGGGCCTAAATTTATGACAATGGACTGTTGCAGTGGTGGCTGACGTGAAGCCTGATTCTCTGCTATGACATGCAGACTGATTCTCTGCTGACATGAAGCCAGATCGTCTGTTACGGGACCTCTCTGCTCTGCCTGTGTGCTAGGCCTAAATATATGCCAATGGACTGTTGCAGTGGTGGGTGACGTGAAGCCTCATTCTCTGCTATGACATGCAGACTGATTCTCTGCTGACATGAAGCCAGATTGTCTGTTACGGGACCTCTCTGCTCTGCCTGTGTGCTAGGCCTAAATATATGCCAATGGACTGTTGCAGTGGTGGGTGACGTGAAGCCTCATTCTCTGCTATGACATGCAGACTGATTCTCTGCTGTCATGAAGCCAGATTGTCTGTTACGGGACCTCTCTGCTCTGCCTGTGTGCTAGGCCTAAATATATGCCAATGGACTGTTGCAGTGGTGGGTGACGTGAAGCCTCATTCTCTGCTATGACATGCAGACTGATTCTCTGCTGACATGAAGCCAGATTGTCTGTTACGGGACCTCTCTGCTCTGCCTGTGTGCTAGGCCTAAATATATGCCAATGGACTGTTGCAGTGGTGGGTGACGTGAAGCCTCATTCTCTGCTATGACATGCAGACTGATTCTCTGCTGTCATGAAGCCAGATTGTCTGTTACGGGACCTCTCTGCTCTGCCTGTGTGCTAGGCCTAAATATATGCCAATGGACTGTTGCAGTGGTGGGTGACGTGAAGCCTCATTCTCTGCTATGACATGCAGACTAATTCTCTGCTGACATGAAGACAGATTCTCTGTTACGGGACCTCTCTCCTCTGCCTGTGTGTGTGCTGGGCCTAAATATATGCCAATGGACTGTTGCAGTGGTGGCTGACGTGAAGCCTCATTCTCTGCTATGACATGCAGACTGATTCTCTGCTGACATGAAGCCAGATTCTCTGTTACGGGACCTCTCTCCTCTGCCTGTGTGTGTGCTGGGCCTAAATATATGCCAATGGACTGTTGCAGTGGTGGCTGACGTGAAGCCTCATTCTCTGCTATGACATGCAGACTGATTCTCTGCTGACATGAAGCCAGATTCTCTGTTACGGGACCTCTCTCCTCTGCCTGTGTGTGTGCTGGGCCTAAATATATGCCAATGGACTGTTGCAGTGGTGGCTGACGTGAAGCCTCATTCTCTGCTATGACATGCAGACTGATTCTCTGCTGACATGAAGCCAGATTCTCTGTTACGGGACCTCTCTCCTCTGCCTGTGTGTGTGCTGGGCCTAAATATATGCCAATGGACTGTTGCAGTGGTGGCTGACGTGAAGCCTCATTCTCTGCTATGACATGCAGACTAATTCTCTGCTGACATGAAGACAGATTCTCTGTTACGGGACCTCCCTCCTCTGCCTGGGTGCTGGGCCTAAATATATGCCAATGGACTGTTGCAGTGGTGGCTGACGTGAAGCCTCATTCTCTGCTATGACATGCAGACTGATTCTCTGCTGACATGAAGCCAGATTCTCTGTTACGGGACCTCTCTCCTCTGCCTGTGTGTGTGCTGGGCCTAAATATATGCCAATGGACTGTTGCAGTGGTGGCTGACGTGAAGCCTCATTCTCTGCTATGACATGCAGACTGATTCTCTGCTGACATGAAGCCAGATTCTCTGTTACGGGACCTCTCTCCTCTGCCTGTGTGTGTGCTGGGCCTAAATATATGCCAATGGACTGTTGCAGTGGTGGCTGACGTGAAGCCTCATTCTCTGCTATGACATGCAGACTAATTCTCTGCTGACATGAAGACAGATTCTCTGTTACGGGACCTCCCTCCTCTGCCTGGGTGCTGGGCCTAAATATATGCCAATGGACTGTTGCAGTGGTGGCTGACGTGAAGCCTCATTCTCTGCTATGACATGCAGACTGATTCTCTGCTGACATGAAGACAGATTCTCTGTTACGGGACCTCTCTCCTCTGCCTGTGTGCTAGGCCTAAATATATGCCAATGGACTGTTGCAGTGGTGGGTGACGTGAAGCCTCATTCTCTGCTATGACATGCAGACTGATTCTCTGCTGTCATGAAGCCAGATTGTCTGTTACGGGACCTCTCTGCTCTGCCTGTGTGCTAGGCCTAAATATATGCCAATGGACTGTTGCAGTGGTGGGTGACGTGAAGCCTCATTCTCTGCTATGACATGCAGACTAATTCTCTGCTGACATGAAGACAGATTCTCTGTTACGGGACCTCTCTCCTCTGCCTGTGTGTGTGCTGGGCCTAAATATATGCCAATGGACTGTTGCAGTGGTGGCTGACGTGAAGCCTCATTCTCTGCTATGACATGCAGACTGATTCTCTGCTGACATGAAGCCAGATTCTCTGTTACGGGACCTCTCTCCTCTGCCTGTGTGCTAGGCCTAAATATATGCCAATGGACTGTTGCAGTGGTGGCTGACGTGAAGCCTCATTCTCTGCTATGACATGCAGACTAATTCTCTGCTGACATGAAGACAGATTCTCTGTTACGGGACCTCTCTCCTCTGCCTGGGTGCCGGGGCCTAAATATCTGAGAATGGACTGTTCCAGTGGTGGGTGACGGGAAGCCAGATTCTCTGCTATGGAACCTCTCTCCAATTGATTTTGGTTAATTTTTATTTATTTAATTTTTATTTTAATTAATTTCCCTATCCACATTTGTTTGCAGGGGATTTACCTACATGTTGCTGCCTTTTGCAGCCCTCTAGCCCTTTCCTGGGCTGTTTTACAGCCGTTTTAGTGCCGAAAAGTTCGGGTCCCCATTGACTTCAATGGGGTTCGGGTTCGGGACGAAGTTCGGATCGGGTTCGGATCCCGAACCCGAACATTTCCGGGATGTTCGGCCGAACTTCTCGAACCCGAACATCCAGGTGTTCGCTCAACTCTAGACATGTTCTAAAATTTGCCCAATGAACACCAAAGATGCGAACAGCACACAGATGACATCTGTGTACTGTCCATTTTTTTGGCAGACCCAAAGAAATGAATGGGTTCATGTGCAATCCACAAAAATTGCGGTTCAGACATGCATGAAAAATGCAGTCATGTGTATGAGGTCTTACACTGTTCATATCAACAGAAAAATCTTCACAAAAATCTGTTACATGTGGATTTTCTTGCAGATTTTGGCGAAGATTTAGCCATGAATGAAACACTTTGCACTGCAATAAGTGAAATATCCTGCCAAGACAGGGAGCAGCATAGCAAAAATTCCCTGTAAGTTTTTATGCTCTATGCAAAAGGACACCCCATTTACTTACATTGTACAATCCTTGGTTGCAGGATTTCAGTCCAGATTCTTCAACTGAAATTCTATAATAAACAAATGATGATGTGTATACCGAGGCAAAATGTTCATTCACCTGGAAAAACCACCACAGAGTTCCCTCAAGTCAATGGGTTGACTGTGTAATGCTGGGCCGGACAGGCAAAAACAAGCTATAAAAGAATATGAAGTCATCCAGCTAATATTCCTGCTACAGATAATGTAGTACAGACACCTGTGTTTAGATGGATTTACCGCACAAAATTGTCGGGCAAATTATTGGGAATATAGTAACACTGTGTAAATGTGCTGCCGATCAGCCAATGAACGAGAAAATACTCACTTATCAGATGAAATTATTTTTCATGCAGCACATTACATCACCATTTCTGGTCAAGATCATGTGTTATAAACAGTAATCTACTAACCAAAAAAAACTTATATGTTTTGAGGACAAGACCAGGCAGTAGTCATCATCATCACCATACAGTGGAGGTGACTGCTGCACGTACATGCATCTCTTTAACCTACACTGAAAAGCAGGCAGTTATCAAAGGGTGGGATGCTCAGTTGCTTCATATAACTGCACGTTTAGCACTTTTCTACTTGGAAAGTTTTAGTCAGACAAATTCCTATGTGCCACCCAAAAATTAAAATTTAAGATTAAGTGAAGATCACATGTTGAGGTTTCATGCGCCTTACTGAGGATCAAATGTGGACCCATTAATATCTATGAGGCTGCAAAAGATGCATACAGTACCCAGATGTCATTGGTGTGCTGTGAGCATCGGTGCCGCTACGCCACAAATTATAGGACATATCCTATTCTTGTCTGTTTTGCGGACAAGAATATCAATTTCTACAACGGGGCCAGTAAAAGTGTGGGATGCACACAGACCACACGAGTATCCGTCGTGTGCAGGAGACTTTATACTAAAGCTTCCCACACTCAGGTTCTGATCAGGTTTTTAGATGCAGTTTTGAAGCAAAATCCAAGTGTGAATTCACAAAAGAGAATATATGCAATCTGCTCTTCATACTATCTCTCCCTTTACCATCCACATCTGGTTTTAGCTTTAAAACTACATCTGAAAACCTGATCAAAACCTGATCCTGTACGCTCTAACCATGAAATGTAGACTTGTAAATGTGAAGATTGAGAAGCCTCCTATGGTTAAAGATCCTATGGCACTGTTAATAAATATTAGTAACTAAAGCACTATGTTCATGGATTTTCTAAAAACACGTTAAGACTTTGCATTTCGTCTCTCAAAACCCTAAGGAAATTTCAAAATAAAAGCAGGGACATGCATTCGTGAAGATCATACCCAGGGTTTAACGCCAAATTGATATTCAGTTTTAAAAAAAGCAGTCTTTCCATGGCAACATCAGCAACTCTGAGCATTTCTGGTCCTCAGAGATATTCCCTACAGCAACATGTAAACACTCTCTCTTGCCGTCTCTGAGATCACAGTTTATTTCTGAAGCATTTCTTTCAAGTCAAACAATATCTAAGAAAGGATATAGAGCTTATACTGTACATTACAATATAATTTACTGCCTATGTATATATGGATTTGAGCGTCTGTCTTGTACTACATGCCAATATCATGCAACAGTAAAGTAGAGGTTAACCTTCAAGAGGTTATCCCATGACTAACGTAAAAAATGAAAACAAGACATCTCTTTCTAACAAAACTACAAACAGTCCTGTGGATTCAGAGCTCTCCCCATTCATTCCTCCAGTTGTTCTGCTAGATTTTCTTAAGACTGGTAGCTGGAGGCATGTCCTTTCTCAAGGGGTGGTGTCTTTTCTCAGAGAGTGTGTCTTTTCTGCTACTACGGCATACATATTAGGACATCGTCAGACATCATCCACAACTCCATCCTCCGTCAGGCAAAACTCCATCAGCCCTCAGACATCAGACAAAACTCCGTCCTCCGTCAGGCAAAACTCCATCAGACATCAGACAAAACTCCGTCTTCTGTCAGACAAAACT
Organism: Bufo gargarizans; assembly: GCF_014858855.1. NCBI lineage: Eukaryota > Metazoa > Chordata > Amphibia > Anura > Bufonidae > Bufo > Bufo gargarizans. The sequence continues at coordinate 308,433,188 of NC_058080.1, forward strand.
CCATCTGCCCTCAGACATCAGACAAAACTCCGTCCTCCGTCACCCAAAACTCCATCAGACCTCAGACATCAGACAAAACTCCGTCCTCCATCAGGCAAAACTCCATCAGACCTCAGACATCAGACACAACTCCGTCCTCCGTCACCCAAAACTCCATCAGACCTCAGACATCAGACAAAACTCCGTCCTCCATCAGGCAAAACTCCATCAGACCTCAGACATCAGACACAACTCCGTCCTCCGTCACCCAAAACTCCATCAGACCTCAGACATCAGACAAAACTCCGTCCTCCGTCACCCAAAACTCCATCAGACCTCAGACATCAGACAAAACTCCGTCCTCCATCAGGCAAAACTCCATCAGACCTCAGACATCAGACACAACTCCGTCCTCCGTCACCCAAAACTCCATCAGACCTCAGACATCAGACAAAACTCCGTCCTCCGTCACCCAAAACTCCATCAGACCTCAGACATCAGACAAAACTCCGTCCTCCGTCACCCAAAACTCCATCAGACCTCAGACATCAGACAAAACTCCGTCCTCCGTCACCCAAAACTCCATCAGACCTCAGACATCAGACAAAACTCCGTCCTCCGTCACCCAAAACTCCATCAGACCTCAGACATCAGACAAAACTCCGTCCTCCGTCACCCAAAACTCCATCAGACCTCAGACATCAGACATCAGACAAAACTCCGTCCTCCGTCAGGCAAAACTCCATCAGACCTCAGACATCAGCTAAAACTCTGTCCTCCCTCAGACATCAGCCAAAACTCTGTCCTCCCTAACTCAAAATACGCCCTACTACACACACTCTTCACCTGACGGAGCTGCTAGCTGCTGGAGAGGCAAAGGACCTGTGATGACGTCATGACCATGTGACGAGTCACGTGTGTGGGAGGGGTCAGATGTGCACAGCAGCTGGTAGAGTGTACAGAACAGTAGCCATCAAATAGAGCTCTGTACTAGAGATGTGTGTGTAACCTGCATGTAGCAGAGCTGTGTACTGTGTTACAGAGATGTATGTGTAACCTGCATGTAGCAGAGCTGTGTACTGTGTTACAGAGATGTATGTGTAACCTGCATGTAGCAGAGCTGTGTACTGTGTTACAGAGATGTATGTGTAACCTGCAAGTAGCAGAGCTGTGTACTGTGTAGCAGATCTGTATGTGTAACCTGCAGGTAGCAGAGCTGTGTACTGTGTTACAGAGATGTACGTGTAACCTGCAGGTAGCAGAGCTGTGTACTATGTAGCAGATCTGTATGTGTAACCTGCATGTAGCAGAGCTGTGTACTGTGTAGCAGAGCTGTATGTGTAACCTGCATGTAGCAGAGCTGTGAACTGTGTAGCAGAGCTGTATGTGTAACCTGCAAGTAGCAGAGCTGTGTACTGTGTAGCAGATCTGTATGTGTAACCTGCAGGTAGCAGAGCTGTGTACTGTGTTACAGAGATGTACGTGTAACCTGCAGGTAGCAGAGCTGTGTACTATGTAGCAGATCTGTATGTGTAACCTGCATGTAGCAGAGCTGTGTACTGTGTAGCAGAGCTGTATGTGTAACCTGCATGTAGCAGAGCTGTGAACTGTGTAGCAGAGCTGTATGTGTAACCTGCATGTAGCAGAACTGTGTACTGTGTTACAGGGATGTATGTGCAACCTGCAGGTAGCAGTGCTGTGTACTGTGTAGCAGAGATGTGTACTGTGTTGCAGAGATGTGTGTGTAACCTGCATGTAGCAGAGCTGTGTACTGTGTATATAGAGCAGTGTGTGTAACAGCATGTAGCAGAGCTGTGTACTGTGTTACAGAGATGTGTGTGTAACCTGCATGTAGCAGAGCTGTGTACTGTGTAGCAGAGCTGTATGTGTAATCTGCATGTAGCAGAGCTGTGTACTGTGTTACAGGGATGTATGTGCAACCTGCAGGTAGCAGAGCTGTGTACTGTGTATATAGAGCAGTTTGTCTAACTGCATGTAGCAGAGCTGTGTACTGTGTTACAGAGATGTGTGTGTAACCTGGGAACTATAAAAAAGTGTAAAAAAACCCCATAAATATTCAGATCACCCCCCTTTTCCCAAAATTAAAATAAAAGACACATCATGGGTTTCGCAATGTGTAAAAACGCCCATTGTATAAAAATATATTCCCCATACGGCAAACAGCAAAACAGAAAAAAAAAGAGTCCAAATGTCCGATTCGCCGTTTTTGGTCACTTCATTTGCTACAAAAATGTAAATAAAAAGTGATCAAAAAGTCTTAAACACCCCAGAATGGTATCAGTAAAAAGTTTAGATTGCCCCGCAAAAAATGAGTCCCCATCCAGCTCTGTACACATAATTACAAAAAAGTTATGGGGCTCAAAATATGGCGACAAAAAAAATCGGATATTTTAATTTTTTTATCACTATTAAAACGCAAGAAAAACTATACATATAAGGTATCGCCGGATTCGATCTGACCTGTAGAATAAAAGTAACCAGTCAGTTTTATCGCACATCGAATGTTGTAAATAAAAATCACGTAAAACTGTGGTGGAATTGCTTTTTTTTTTTCAACAGGAAGAATGGGCAGTTTTACCATCTGAGAAAATAAAGAGCCTCATCCATAACTACCACAAAAGACTTCAAACTGTCATTGATGTTAAAGGGGGCAATACATGGTATTCATAACTGGGGGGTGTAAACTTCTGATCAGGGTCATTTGGGGAGTTTGTGTTGTGATTATGATTTATAAAGAGTAAACACAGTTGTTTGACATAAATGGCTTCACCCGACCACTAACCACGAGCGAGAGAAAAGTGTCCGTGTTATCATTCATATTCTCTGAACAATGGTTAAAGGGGTATTCTCATCTTAATGGATCACCGGTAAATCTGTTAATGATTTGACAGTGATAATTTTTCTAAATACATTTTATTACCCAATTCCCATCCTTTTTTAGAAAATAAGTCCCCTCTTACCTGATGTTGTCTTTGGTCTCCCCTGGTCACGGCCACCTCTCCTGTCGAATCCAGCCGGGCCACGCTTGCGCAGAAGACGGAAAATTCTCTCCCGGCTGGGCCGCGCAATGTCCTGAACGCGCATGCCGCCGCACATGCGCCATGATGACTTCTTCCTGGCCAGTATAGTACAGAGGCGCGAATGCGCACGCCGACTCTGTACTATACAGGCCAGGAATAAGTCACCATGGCACATGCGCGGCGCTGTGCGCGTTCAGGACATTGCGCGGCGCGGCCGGGAGAGAATCTTCAGTCTTCTGCGCAAGCGCGGCCCAGCCGGGAGGAGAATACAGGAAGTGAACGTCACGCTCAAGGAAGGTAAGTATGAAAAAGGGAAGATGAGAATACCCCTTTAAGAAATCATAAATTCTGCAAGGGTATGTAAACTTATCAGCACAACTGTAAGTAGCTGTGTGATATAAATCTGTGGAATATGGGAAGCACAAGAGGATGTGCACCTTAAATCCCATCTTTGTAAGGCCTCTTGCACATGGTCGCTGTGTGCCTGTGGTCGTATTGTGGACCACATACGGCGGTTCTGCAATACACAGGGCACCAGCCGTGTGCATCCCGCATCCGTGATGTCGACCCATTCACTCGAACGGAACAGAAACACGGATCGGATCCCCACAGAAGCACTACAGAGTGCTTCCGTGGTGTTTCTGGCCATGCCTCCGCACAGCAAAAAAGTAGAACATATTCACGGACCTATTCAAGTTGAATGGGTCTGGATCTGTCCCGGCTGCTGCACGCACATTGCCCGTGCATTGGGGAGTGCAAATTGCTGTCCCCAATGCACGGAATGGACCAACAACGTTCATGTGCAAGAGGCCTAACACTTGTGATCTGTGTGAAGCGGCATATATGCATTCATGTTGCATGTATTTATTAATTAGGGTTACCAATTCTGAGTAACTCGGAGTGACAGGAGCTCTATTTTGAGCTCTATAACTTTTTTGTAATTATGTGTACAGAGCTGGATGGGGGCTCATTTTTTGCGGGGCAATCTGAACTTTTCACTGATACCATTCTGGGGTGTTTAAGACTTTTTGATCACTTTTTATTTACATTTTTGTAGCAAATGAAGCGACCAAAAACGGCGAATAGGACATTTGGACTCTTTTTTTTTCTTCTGTTTTGCCGTTTGCCGTATGGGGAATATATTTTTATACAATGGGTGTTTTTACACAGCACTGCTACATGCAGGTTACACATACAGCTCTGCTACACAGTACACAGCTCTGCTACATGCAGGTTACACATACAGCTCTGCTACACAGTACACAGCTCTGCTACATGCAGGTTACACATACAGCACTGCTACACAGTACACAGCTCTGCTACATGCAGGTTACACATACAGCTCCGCTACACAGTACACAGCTCTGCTACATGCAGGTTACACATACAGATCTGCTACACAGTACACAGCTCTGCTACCTGCAGGTTACACATACATCTCTGTAACACAGTACACAGCTCTGCTACATGCAGGTTACACATACAGCTCTGCTACACAGTACACAGCACTGCTACATGCAGGTTACACATACAGCACTGCTACACAGTACACAGCTCTGCTACATGCAGGTTACACATACAGCTCTGCTACACAGTACACAGCTCTGCTACCTGCAGGTTACACATACAGATTTGCTACACAGTACACAGCTCTGCTACCTGCAGGTTACACATACATCTCTGTAACACAGTACACAGCTCTGCTACATGCAGGTTACACATACAGATCTACTACACAGTACACAGCTCTGCTACCTGCAGGTTACACATACAGATCTGCTACACAGTACACAGCTCTGCTACCTGCAGGTTACACATACAGATCTGCTACCTGCAGGTTACACATACATCTCTGTAACACAGTACACAGCTCTGCTACATGCAGGTTACACATACAGCTCTGCTACACAGTACACAGCTCTGCTACATGCAGGTTACACATACAGCTCTGCTACACAGTACACAGCTCTGCTACATGCAGGTTAGACATACAGCACTGCTACACAGTACACAGCTCTGCTACATGCAGGTTACACATACAGCTCCGCTACACAGTACACAGCTCTGCTACATGCAGGTTACACATACAGATCTGCTACACAGTACACAGCTCTTCTACCTGCAGGTTACACATACATCTCTGTAACACAGTACACAGCTCTGCTACATGCAGGTTACACATACAGCTCTGCTACACAGTACACAGCACTGCTACATGCAGGTTACACATACAGCACTGCTACACAGTACACAGCTCTGCTACATGCAGGTTACACATACAGCTCTGCTACACAGTACACAGCTCTGCTACCTGCAGGTTACACATACAGATTTGCTACACAGTACACAGCTCTGCTACCTGCAGGTTACACATACATCTCTGTAACACAGTACACAGCTCTGCTACATGCAGGTTACACATACAGATCTACTACACAGTACACAGCTCTGCTACCTGCAGGTTACACATACAGATCTGCTACACAGTACACAGCTCTGCTACCTGCAGGTTACACATACAGATCTGCTACCTGCAGGTTACACATACATCTCTGTAACACAGTACACAGCTCTGCTACATGCAGGTTACACATACATCTCTGTAACACAGTACACAGCTCTGCTACATGCAGGTTACACACACATCTCTAGTACAGAGCTCTATTTGATGGCTACTGTTCTGTACACTCTACCAGCTGCTGTGCACATCTGACCCCTCCCACACACGTGACTCGTCACATGGTCATGACGTCATCACAGGTCCTTTGCCTCTCCAGCAGCTAGCAGCTCCGTCAGGTGAAGAGTGTGTGTAGTAGGGCGTATTTTGAGTTAGGGAGGACAGAGTTTTAGCTGATGTCTGAGGTCTGATGGAGTTTTGCCTGACGGAGGACAGAGTTTTGTCTGATGTCTGAGGTCTGATGGAGTTTTGCCTGACGGAGGACAGAGTTTTGTCTGATGTCTGAGGTCTGATGGAGTTTTGGGTGACGGAGGACGGAGTTTTGTCTGATGTCTGAGGTCTGATGGAGTTTTGGGTGACGGAGGACAGAGTTTTGTCTGATGTTTGAGGTCTGATGGAGTTTTGGGTGACGGAGGACGGAGTTTTGTGTGATGTCTGAGGTCTGATGGAGTTTTGGGTGACGGAGGACGGAGTTTTGTCTGATGTCTGAGGTCTGATGGAGTTTTGGGTGACGGAGGACGGAGTTTTGTCTGATGTCTGAGGTCTGATGGAGTTTTGCCTGACGGAGGACGGAGTTTTGTCTGATGTCTGAGGGCTGATTGAGTTTTGGGTGACGGAGGACGGAGTTTTGTCTGATTTCTGAGGTCTGATGGAGTTTTGCCTGATGGAGGACGGAGTTTTGTCTGATGTCTGAGGTCTGATGGAGTTTTGGGTGACGGAGGGCGGAGTTTTGTCTGATGTCTGATGGAGTTTTGCCTGACGGAGGACGGAGTTTTGTCTGATGTCTGAGGGCTGATTGAGTTTTGCCTGACGGAGGATGGAGTTGTGGATGATGTCTGACGATGTCCTAATATGTATGCCGTATGCTACAGATTTTTCCCACATTGCTTCAACATGCTGCAGTTAAAAAAAAAAAACTGCTAGAGACACAAAAAAATGGCTCAAATTAATAATAAAAAGTCAGTAGAAATTCACATTTCCAGTAGACTTTCAGATAACATCTGGAGCTGGCGTTTTTTCAGCAAAATGGTGCTGTAAAACACCACTAAGAACTATGTAATCCACCCTTACTATAATGCTAAAAGTTCCCTCATCTAATTTTTCAGACCTCCAGTGTAACTTTCTATAAATAAAATAATTTCATAACTCATAATTTCATAAATATTTTATTTTTAAGATTTTTTAGATAAATGTTAGAGACAAAATAAAAGCTTACTTGTATTCATCCAAGAGTAAGTTTACATCCACACTGTAGGCTCAGTTCAAGGTCTCCTTTGCCGATTCCATTTAAAGAGAAATTGTTACCATGAAACGCAGTGTAATCTCCAGGCAGCTTGTTATAGAGCAGGAGGAGCTGAGCAGATTGATATCGTTTTCTTTAAAAAAATATTTAATTATATTTTGTAATTTATACATTTAAACCTCAGCTTTTTCTAAAATTAAAGGGGTTTTCTTAGATTTTAATACTGATAATCTATAACGCCGTGGCCTCTTCTCTGGTTTTCCTAGACTAGTGAGGACACGTACATCGGTTACATAGCCTTGGCAGAGTTAAGCCCCATAGAAGTGGGGTTTAGATGTGATACCAAGCAGAGCCACTGTACAGTGTATGGCGCTGCGCTTGGTGAGAAGGCCGCGGCACTCACAGGAGAGCTGTGCCTTCTCAAGCAGCTCATCGGTGGAGGTCCCGGGTGTTGGACCCCGACTGATCAGATACTAATGACCTATCCAGAGGATAGTTCATCAGTTCTAATATCTTTGAAAACTCTTTTAAGACAACCCCCAAGAACTGCTAACAGTAACTGACAGCTATCTCTATATACACAGTTAGGGCTCATGCACATGTCCGGGTCTGTTCCGTTTTTTTTGCTGCGAGTATGCAGAACTATTCATTTCAATGGGGCCGCTAAAACAAAAATAGAACATGTCCTATTGTTATCAGTTTTGCGGACAAGGATAGGCACTTTTGCAATGGATACGCAAAAAAAAAAATAGATGTAATATGTACATCACACGGATATCATCCATTCATTATTTTTTTGTGGACCGCAAAACACATATGCTCGTGTGCATGAGTCCTTATACAGAGAATGCTATCACACTGATAACACCTCACCTTTTACAACTGAAGTCAGAAATAGGAGAATCTTTTCCCATAAAACTATGTATCAGTCTGCTCAGCTCCTTCTGCTCTATAACATGCTGATTGCAGAGTGCACTGCATTTGTGGTGACAGGTTCTCTTTGAGCTGTTCAGATGAGCTATGTACCAAAGTCACCACGTCCTGCTGGAATGGCGCACAACAATGAAAATGAACAGCCATGATGTGAGAACTTCCTTGCTGGCTTAAAGATTTAGGTGCAGTAAGGTTTTCATGTAGTGAAAGTGTCAGCTCCTAGAATGGAAACTGACTCATTAACGCTATGCCTGTTCCCATACACTTTCATGCAACATCTGGGGCTGTCATTGTTTTGCCTAATAAACACTGTAAAAATGCCACACCAAAAACCGCAAACCCCTTACAAATAAGAGAAATAAAAAACTATGTGTCACACCAGACGTAGATGATAACTGTGCAAAGTAAATTGCAATACAATAAATAAAACACAGGGCTTTGAGGGATTCAGCTACGTTTTTTGTCTCTGTCTATGATACTGCTTACTGCGAGAGGGGAGAGGGAGCTGAAGTTGAAAGATTGCTCAGAGTGATGAACACAACAATACCATCACACCAGGAGCAGCCTGTCCACTCAGTAAACATGCAGAAAAAAATATCTATTTTTAAGAGCTATACAGAAGAAATTACATTAAAAAAGTGCCTAAAGAGTGACTTCTTTTGAAAAAACAGGTATCAGTGGATGGGTATAAGGAGATTGTGCCATGAAAAATATTCTACATTTTTGAAACCTGGATCTGAATACTTTTGCAATTGCATTTAACTAAAATTTTAGTATAACCACTGAGCTATTCAATAAAATGTATCTATATAGCGCCACTTGCTGTTCATCTCCTTATTTTTCCATCCACCTTATGTAGGTGGTTGCACAAGCTCAGTTTAAGTCTTCAACTGCTACCAGCCATATCTTCTATTAGAAGTTGTGGCAATTACAGGGAAAGAGATACAGCAGAAAGGAAATGCCCCCTGATAAAGGGCATTCCCCTGAGCTGCCAGCCTGAAACAAATCTGGCAGAACAATTAGAGAAATAAGTGGGGAGATCTCTGGATCCATGTGAGGTACAGGGCTGGTTGTAGCTTTGTTAGAGTTTGTCATGTACTATATTATGCCTGATTTTATTTTATTTTTTATATCAGTCATGGCATAACCTTTAACCACTTCAGCCCCGCTAGCTGAAACCCCCTTCATGACCAGAGCACTTTTTACACTTAGGCACTACACTACTTTCACCGTTTATCGCTCGGTCATGCAACTTACCACCCAAATGAATTTTACCTCCTTTTCTTCTCACTAATAGAGCTTTCATTTGGTGGTATTTCATTGCTGCTGACATTTTTACTTTTTTTGTTATTAATCGAAATGTAACGATTTTTTTGCAAAAAAATGACATTTTTCACTTTCAGCTGTAAAATTTTGCAAAAAAAAACGACATCCATATATAAATTTTTTGCTAAATTTATAGTTCTACATGTCTTTGATAAAAAAAAATGTTTGGGCAAAAAAAAAATGGTTTGGGTAAAAGTTATAGCGTTTACAAACTACGGTACAAAAATGTGAATTTCCGCTTTTTGAAGCAGCTCTGACTTTCTGAGCACCTGTCATGTTTCCTGAGGTTCTACAATGCCCAAACAGTAGAAAAACCCCACAAATGACCCAATTTCGGAAAGTAGACACCCTAAGGTATTCGCTAATGGGCATAGTGAGTTCATAGAACTTTTAATTTTTTGTCACAAGTTAGCGGAAAATGATGATGATTTTTTATTTTATTTTTTTTCTTACAAAGTCTCATATTCCACTAACTTGCGACAAAAATTAAAAAATTCTAGGAACTTGCCATGCCCCTCACAGAATACCTTGGGGTGTCTTCTTTCCAAAATGGGGTCACTTGTAGCGTAGTTATACTGCCCTGGCAATTTAGGGGCCCAAATGTGTGAGAAGAACTTTGCAATCAAAATGTGTAAAAAATGACCGGTGAAATCCGAAAGGTGCACTTTGGAATATGTGCCCCTTTGCCCACCTAGGCTGCAATAAAGTGTCACACATCTGGTATCGCCGTACTCAGGAGAAGTTGGGCAATGTGTTTTGGGGTGTCATTTTACATATACCCATGCTGGGTGAGACAACTATATACCCATATCTTGGCAAAAGACAACTTTTCCAATTTTTTTATACAAAGTTGGCATTTGACCAAGATATTTTCTCACCCAGCATGGGTATATGTAAAATGACACCCCAAAACACATTCCCCAACTTCTCTTGAGTACGGCGATACCAGATGTGTCACACTTTTTTGCAGCCAAGGTGGGCAAAGGGGCACATATTCCAAAGTGCACCTTTCGGATTTCGCAGGCCATTTTTTACACATTTTGATTGCAAAGTACTTCTCACACATTTGGGCCCCTAAATTGCCAGGGCAGTATAACTACGCCACAAGTGACCCCATTTTGGAAAGAAGACACCCCAAGGTATTCCGTGAGGGGCATGGCGAGTTCCTAGAATTTTTTATTTTTTGTCGCAAGTTAGTGGAATATGAGACTTTGTAAGGAAAAAATAAAATAAAAAGAAAAATCATCATTTTCCGCTAACTTGTGACAAAAAATAAAAAATTCTAGGAACTCGCCATGCCCCTCACGGAATACCTTGGGGTGTCTTCTTTCCAAAATGGGGTCACTTGTGGCGTAGTTATACTGCCCTGGCAATTTAGGGGCCCAAATGTGTAAGAAGTACCTTGCAATCAAAATCTGTAAAAAATGGCCTGTGAAATCCGAAAGGTGCTATTTGGAATATGTGCCCCTTTGCCCACCTTGGCTGCAAAAAAGTGTCACACATCTGGTATCGCCGTACTCAGGAGAAGTTGGGGAATGTGTTTTGGGGTGTCATTTTACATATACCCATGCTGGGTGAGAGAAATATCTTGGCAAAAGACAACTTTTCCCATTTTTTTATACAAAGTTGGCATTTGACCAAGATATTTTTCTCACTCAGCATGGGTATGTGTAAAATGACACCCCAAAACACATTGCCCAACTTCTCCTGAGTACGGCGATACCACATGTGTGACACTTTTTTGCAGCCTAGATGCGCAAAGGTGCCCAAATTCCTTTTAGGAGGGCATTTTTAGACATTTGGATCCCAGACTTCTTCTCACACTTTCGGGCCCCTAAAAAGCCAGGGCAGTATAAATACCCCACATGTGACCCCATTTTGGAAAGAAGACACCCCAAGGTATCCAATGAGGGGCCTGGCGAGTTCATAGAAATATTTTTTTTTTTTGCATAAGTTAGCGGAAATTGATTTTTTTTGTTTTTTTCTCACAAAGTCTCACTTTCCGCTAACTTAGGACAAAAATTTCAATCTTTCATGGACTCAATATGCCCCTCACGGAATACCTTGGGGTGTCTTCTTTCCGAAATGGGGTCACATGTGGGGTATTTATACTGCCCTGGCTTTTTAGGGGCCCTAAAGCGTGAGAAGAAGTCTGGAATATAAATGTCTAAAAATGTTTACGCATTTGGATTCCGTGAGGGGTATTGGGGAGTTCATGTGAGATTTTATTTTTTGACACAAGTTAGTGGAATATGAGACTTTGTAAGAAAAAACAAAAACAAACAAAAAATTTCCGCTAACTTGGGCCAAAAAAATGTCTGAATGGAGCCTTACAGGGGGGGGGGGGTGATCAATGACAGGGGGGTGATCAATGACAGGGGGGTGATCACCCATATACACTCCTTGATCACCCCCTGTCATTGATCACCCCCCTGGTAAGGCTCCATTCAGACGTCCGTATGATGTTTACGGATCAATTGATCGGATCCGCAAAACACATGCAGACGTCTGAATGGAGCCTTACAGGAGGGTGATCAATGACAGGGGGTGATCAGGGAGTGTATATGGGTGATCACCCCCCTGTCATTGATCACCCCCCCTGTAAGGCTCCATTCAGACGTCCGTATGATTTTTACGGATCCATGGATACATGGATCGGATCCGCAAAACACATGCGGACATCTGAATGGAGCCTTACAGGGGGGGTGATCAATGACAGGGGGTGATCAGGGAGTGTATATGGGTGATCACCCCCCTGTCACTGATCACCCCCCCTGTAAGGCTCCATTCAGACGTCCGTATGATTTTTACGGATCCATGGATACATGGATCGGATCCGCAAAACACATGCGGACGTCTGAATGGAGCCTTACAGGGGGGTGATCAATGACAGGGGGTGATCAGGGTGATCACCCCCCTGTCACTGATCACCCCCCCTGTAAGGCTCCATTCAGACGTCCGTAAGATTATTACGGATCCATGGATACTTGGATCGGATCCGCAAAACACATGCGGACGTCTGAATGGAGCCTTACAGGGGGGGGTGATCAATGACAGAGGGGTGATCACCCATATAGACTCCCTGATCACCCCCTGTAAGGCTCCATTCAGACGTCCATATGATTTTTTACGGATCCACGGGTACATGGATCGGATCCGCAAAACACATGCGGACGTCTGAATGGAGCCTTACAGGGGGGTGATCAATGACAGGGGGGTGATCAGGGAGTCTATATGGGGTGATTAACCCCCTGTCATTGATCACCCCCCTGTAAGGCTCCATTCAGACGTCCGCATGTGTTTTGCGGATCCGATCCATGTATCAGTGGATCCGTAAAAATCATGCGGACGTCTGAATGGAGCCTTACAGGGGGGTGATCAATGACAGAGGGGTGATCAATGACAGGGAAGTGATCAGGAAGTCTATATGCGTGATCACCTCCTTGTCATTGATCACCCCCCTGTAAGGCTCCATTCAGAGGTCCGCATGTGTTTTGCGGATCCGATCCATGTATCAGTGGATCCGTAAAAATCATGCGGACGTCTGAATGGAGCCTTACAGGGGGGTGATCAATGACAGAGGGGTGATCAATGACAGGGAAGTGATCAGGAAGTCTATATGCGTGATCACCCCCTTGTCATTGATCACCCCCCTGTAAGGCTCCATTCAGAGGTCCGCATGTGTTTTGCGGATCCGATCCATGTATCACTGGATCCGTAAAAATCATGCGGATGTCTGAATGGAGCCTTACAAGGGGGTGATCAATGACAGAGGGGTGATCAATGACAGGGAAGTGATCAGGAAGTCTATATGCGTGATCACCCACTTGTCATTGATCACCCCCCTGTAAGGCTCCATTCAGACGTCCGTATGCGTTTTGCGGATCCGATCCATGTATCCGTGGATCCGTAAAAATCATACGGACGTCTGAATGGATCCTTACAGGGGGGTGATCAATGACAGGGGGGTGATTAGGGAGTCTATATGGGGTGATCAGTGGTTCATAAAGGGTTAATAAGTGACAGGGGGGGGTGTAGTGTAGTGTGGTGTTTGGTGCGACTGTACTGAGCTGCCTGTGTCCTCTGGTGGTCGATCCTAACAAAAGGGACCACCAGAGGACCAGGTAGCAGGTATATTAGACGCTGTTATCAAAACAGCGTCTAATATACCTGTTAGGGGTTAAAAAAATCAGATCTCCAGCCTGCCAGCGAGCGATCGCTGCTGGCAGGCTGGAGATCCACTCGCTTACCTTCCGTTCCTGTGAGCGCGCGCGCCTGTGTGCGCGCGTTCACAGGAAATCCCGGCCCTCGCGAGATGACGCATATATGCGTGACTCTGCGCAGGGCTGCCACCTCCGGACCGCAGATCTGCGTTAGGCGGTCCGGAGGTGGTTAAAGGGGTTGTGCGGGCAGTAAGTACTGATGACCTATGACCCTAAGGACGGGTCATCAATATCTAATCGGCAGGGGTCCGACACCCGACACCCCTGCCGATCAGCTTGAAGAGGAAGTGACACTCCATGCAAGCACTGCTTTCTCTTCATTACACTGCATGTTGTCTCCCTTGCAGAGGTGGAGCAGTGTAATTACAAGTACTCACTCCAATCAAGAGCATGAAGCGAGTACTTGTAATTATACTGCACTGCCGAGTCTTCCGAGATGACAGGCAATGTAATGAAGAGGAAGTAGCGCTCCCATGGAGCTCCGCCTCTTCCTCAAACAGCTGATCAGCAGGGGTGCTGGGTGTCAGATAGGGTAGGTCATCACTATGTACTGCCTGCACAATCCCTTTATCACTTCCCAAGAAAATGATGTTGTTGCGGCAGATGGTAGGTGCACACAGTCAATGAAAATCCTTGCTGTAGTTAATGTTGTAGTGTGATAAGTACCAGAATTTCTTAAAGCAGTTTTCTGGGATTTAAATACTGATAACCTCTACTTAGGATAGGTCGTAGGAGGTCTGATACCCACAACAATCAGCAGATAGAAGGAACCAGAACTAGCACTGCACACATGGTGTGGTGGCCAGAAAATGTACAGAAAACTCTGTCCCATTCACTTAATCTAATTTTGATGACCAATGCAATACTTACATGATAAAAAAAAAGTTGGGGGGGGGGGGGGGGCAGAAGCACTGCTCTGAGCACTTTACACCTTCAGCTCTCATCAGCTCTGCTCGGCTATCCAAGTTTGTGGAGTAAAATAGGAAGTTACTATATGATGAAAGCTATAGTCAGTTTCTTCTCTTTACAGGGCCACTACCCAGTTACGCAGCATGGGCGTAACTGTAGACATAGCAGGCATAGCACTTGCAATGGGGCTCCAGATTTGGGGGGACCTATCGGGTGCAAGAACATTGAACCTTTTTGTGGAAAGTAACAATATAGTGGTATTTTTGCTATAATGCGGGTTTTCTGATATATGGTGCTTTAATTATTGCTGCTTATGCTGCTGTTTTCATTTTTTTCCATAGTGGATTTTGCATCACAGTTACACCCTGGTTGGCAGACAATGCCACTTCAAATCTAATACCAGCAGGTGAGGTGAATACATAATGCAGCAGGTTAGTTCCCTTTATGCAAGGTTACTGGAAACTAACTGCATTGCAGACCTAAGTGTTACACTGCTCATAATCACAGGCAGTATGATTTATAAAGTCTGCTTAATTCATACCCCAAGATCACAGTTTCCTTCACAGTGTGGTGCTATATATTAGAGGATAAAGCAGAGACATTCTTGTACATGAAAGACAAGGTACTGACACAGAAGTAACAAACCTTTCCTTATCTTATACAGAATGTAGCTCTTACTTTACTATTCTATTCTATATACATGTGGAGATCCAACATAAAAATATAGCACCAATTATGAAGTGTAGAGTAGGAGCTCCGATAAAAGAAAGCAGGTTCCACCCCCTTTGAACTCTTTTTTTTTGAAAATCTTTACCTTGAATATGATAAAAGATAAACTGTATCTAAGACTTTCTGTGAATATAGTATAGTGTGCAGTATTCTGCAGAAAGCTGTCTAATAGGGATGAGTGAACCAAAACTCCAAAGTTAGGGTTCGTACCGAAATTTGCTGGGTCGGGTACCTGGACCCGAACCCCGACTTTTTCACTGAAGTCCGTGTTCGGTGTTCGGGTGGTTCTATTATTTTCCGTTATAACATGGTTATATCGGAAAATATTAGCATTCTTAAGACATAATGCAAAATAATATGGCCATTTAGGGGTTAAAAAAAAACAAAAAACCTCATCCACTTGATCATGCTGCAACAGTCTCTTCTATCTTTATTCGGCAGGACCTGCCAAAAGACCTGCGATGTGCGCGATGACGTCACTGCTGTGTCCCATGTGGTGGACACGGTGACGTCATTGCGCACACCGCAGGTCCTTTGGCAGATCCTGCTGAATGAAGATAGACACTGCTGCAGCACAATAAAGTGGATGAGGCAAGTTTTTTTAACCCCTAAATGGCCATAATCTTTTGCATTCTGTCTTAAGAATGCTATTATTTTCTGCTATAACCATGTTATAACGGAAAATAATAAAGTGAAGTACGGATTCCCATTGAATTCCATGGGGTTTGGGGTCAAGTTTGGTTTCCAAACCCGAACTTTGACCTGAAGTTTGTCCAAACGCGGCGAACCCGAACTTCCACAGGTTCGCTTATCCCTAGACTTAACTCATTTATGTCAGGTTTTTTTTACATGCAAAATTTGCAACATTTGGAATAAGCATGCAGACAAATTCATGATTCTTCGACTTTCTGAAGTGACATGAAATGTGGATGACATTTAGCATATAGGGATAGGCCTCCGGTGGACTATATCATAGCTTACAGAAACTGGTGTACAGATGTGTCCAACCCTTACCTTGAATTTGGTTAAAGAAGGACTCCAATGTCTCATGAAACAAACTCAACACAACATAGTGATAACTTATTAACCACATGCCTACCGCCGCACAACTTTCTACGTTGCGGTGGTTGGCTTTTAACTGTAACCCGACATATAAAAGCGTTAGGTTACATTGCGAACTGCCCATACAAACATACTGCCCTTTTTTTGTTCATAAAAAATAAAATAAAAAATATATATTTATTATATTTATATATATTAGTTTTAGCAATAGTATAGTGGAATTTATATGTGTAAAACATACAAATATACACACATTTGTTTATATTAAAAATCTAAGTTTTTTAGCTGCATTTTGTATAGCAGTTTTGTTTTCTGCGTTAAATATACAAACACAGGCAAAAATGTAAAAAAAACTAAAACAAAAGCCCTTAAAATGTCCAAATTTCCCCAAGATGAATACCTTAGCATAAAAAGTCACTTTGAAGGGGCTTGTAGCGTTTTGGTGCTGTACAGTGCTATAGAACCAGCAATATGAAAATAGGCTGCCAAAGTCCAAAATGCACTCCAGTCTTTTGAAGTCATGTGGCGGGCCCAGCCAGTAGATAAATGACAAAAATAGCATCCATTTTCAAGGTACAAGCGTATGGGAATGGTTTTAGAAATGTTTTGTCTTGAAACCTTTTGTAATAGTAAAAAAAAAATTGATAAGGAAAGGAAAAATATATTTCTTTAATCATTTTCAGTTTTTCCTTAAATATATATTTTTTTATATTATATTCATCATCTAAAGAAAGGTCTTTATATCAAATACATGTAGGCTGGCTCAGAAATTAATCAGTTATTTGCAGTTAGATAGATGCATTGCTACAACAGAAAAATTGACCTGGTAAGGAAGGGGGATAAACACTCCGGTTATGAAGTGGTTACAATCCACTGCAAGACATAGGTTAGACACCTTGTGATAAAATATCACTAAAACATCTGGCAAGAGCAGACTATGCAAGGATTGCTTGTTATCTGTTACCATTGAAACACATTTTGGTATACAGTAGGCCTGTATAGAAGCCGAAGACACAAATCAACAGGAATTTTTAATTAGGCCTATTTGCAAATTTTCTTCAATTTTCATTTTAGATGCACTGCAGCAATAAAAACAGACTGGTTGCGAATGTGGACTTAATTTAATACACATTGATAATTAGGTTCATATGGTGTATATAGTTCAGCATGAATAAGGTAATTGGTTATTTATGGCGAGTTAGTATGACATGATCTTTCCAATTTTTTGTCTTCTAAAACCTAGGCATCCTATACTCAGGCGTGCCTTACAAAATATGATACATTACAAATATAGTTGAACATTTTTTAAGACGGTCACTCAAAACTGCAGTCTGCAGTAAAAAAAATTATCTTCTAGAGTTGTGGTCCTCTGAAGGATACAATAAACATGATATGTAAGGGTGTTGAACCTCCATCACATCTGGTATAGATCAGGGATGGCCTTTCACTGTATACTATTAGATGACACTTCATACATAAGTCCACAGTGTTAACTTCTGTGGGGTTCATGACTATTCTGCATATTTTATATAGAATTTAATTCAGATATTTAAAATGTTTGGTCCCTTTAACAAATACACCTGTGTTGATCTTCAGAATATGGGGCCCTAGATATTAGCAATGATAACACAACCGATTTTAGTGGGTCAGACTATAGTTACATCTGATGTGCTAAACCCTATAAATCCAAAATATATTAACAAGTGATGGGTAGCTAGATATTAGGAAGTATCAATCTTGCAGTCTTAAAATTTAGAATTTGTTATCATAGTAGTATATAAAATATTATACACTTTTTAAAATAAAGATTTTGATTATTTAGCATTTACAAGCTTGGACAAAAGACAATTCATCGTGAGTTTAATTAAGCTGCATCCAATGTTAGAGACAATAATATGAAGTTAGAAATGTCTCCCTTGCGGTGATACATTTTCAAAGACTGTGGCTCTTGATAATCTAATTAGTTCCAAGTCATGTCAGCTATTGTTTTTATGTAATATAACACTTATTATTATATCCACTTATAATGGAAATAGACTC